>NW_017305180.1:5918605-5950545 GCF_001594115.1 Trachymyrmex septentrionalis
TTAAATCTTTATTATTATATATTTAACTATGTTAATGAAACTAAATAAAAAAATTAGTTATATCACGGTAAATCATTATAGAATAAATTAAAAACTTATTCCATATTCAAATAATTATTTACATCAAATAGATATTTTTCATTCAATTGAAAAAGGATATTAATTATTCATTGAAAATATGTGTTTTCCAATCATATAAGTTCTGAACCCGCAACTCAACTCAAATTAGGATTAAGATTTTCAGTCAGAATCCCGACAGTTGAGAGACATATAAAACACGAAGTAGTCTAGGTGGTGGATCTAGCATTTTGTGACATAAAACACTCATCTAACAAATTTCAAGCGGAACGTGAGACGGCGGTTTACCTTCGTCGCTAAAGTGAGACCGGTTCGTTTCGAGGAGGATTACGAAAACGACTCTATTTCCCGGGCGTATCTAGCGAGCGGTCATAGAGCGGATTAACCACAGATCCTGGACATTGTGTACTAGCCGATAGGCAAACAATGAGTTCGAGCGTAGGTATGGCGACAACAGCTTTTCGCCGAGTGAGAGATAGAGACAGAGAAGTGTTATTTAACTACGCTGAGACAACGCGACATATCCTCATAGCAGGTACCTGCAATCAAGAGATTGGTCAGCGAAATTCGGTCGGTGGGTCTTCACTTTACTGACTAGACAGCGTGGGGACGTGGATGGTGCAGCGCGCTTTAATGGTAAAAAGATTCGAAAATAAGGAGAAATAAGGAGAGAACGAAGCAGTGTGGAACATTGATTACGAAACGTCGATCTGACGTGGTGATCGCGATAATCGCGTCACAGTCTTCACAATCGAACGTTTTATAAGTCAATTATTCCTCTTCCTCGTTCAACGTCCTTTCTCATATACATGACAGCTACAACCATGCTGTTTAAATGTCTATACAGACATTATCGTAATAGATCTTAATGTAAGCCGTTGCCAATTTCTGCGATTGTTACATGCACACTATTTCTGTAAGTGAAAAGATAATATAATCCTGTATATAATCTTTCTACCAATAAGTGATCGCGCTGCGGAATCTACGATAAAGATTTGGGGAAAAGCGGAGGGCATAGGCGCCGACGTATACCTAAATTGGATCAAATATTTTGTTAAATAATTCATGTTGATTGAGTTAAATTCAATAACAATAATAAGTCTTAAAACAGTCCGATTCTCCAGAGTGAAGAAATGAGAGTTGGATAAAGGGTTGTATTACAATTTTTCTATAAAAGCTGCAACGAGACCAGAGGAGGCTCTTCAGAGGTACTAGCACTGTAGAGCAGGCAAGTTAAACTAAATAAAAGTGCAGTTCAATTAGCTGATATAAACTGGAGAATGATTATCGCGCGCCGTCGGCGCCTATGACGATGAATAAGCAGTAGACGGTTATTAGATAGTTACCAATGTGAGTAAGTAAATTGTACGTAGATTATAGGCGTGTGTTAGATGTGAGTAAGGTAGGTTTTCCGCTTTAAGTAGACGCTGTTGCGCGCCGGGGAGTTCACCGCTGTGTCGTTACTGGAACATAGCCGGTGCTCGTTTTCACACACGCAAAGAACACACACACACACACTTTGCCATTAGCCGAACAGCTATGGCAATCCCACGCGCGAAAGTCGCACAGGGTGTCCTTTCTCAACCCTTTCTTGCCTGACCGCAACAAAGATACATAGAAAGCAATCTGTGTCAAGTTAGCGGGGAAAATGTCAAAATTGGTTCTTTTTTTCGTTTTTATCGTTGTTATTATATTGAATAAACTTTAATTTTAATATAATCGCGGCAACGATGTGCATGTTTGTGCATCGACCTTTCAAAATGCATATCTTCTGGAAGAAAATTGAAAAGTTCATCAGATAGCTTCTCGAATTTCCATGACCGATTATCATTATTGAACCAATTCAAATTAGCAATTAATTTAATGATTGTTTCTATCTGTAGCGAAAAAAATAAAACAAAATAATTGCGTTTGAAAGCAATTTCAAGAAATTGGGCAACAGAGGGTTGAAAGGATAAACTCGCTCTCGCAAAGATGCTGAGACTGCATCTTTCCCTTGTAACTTCGAAAGTCAGTTGCACCAATGTTAACGAACTGATCTTCTTCATTTTTGAAGAAGATCAATAGAATTTTTCCCCCTCTCTACTTCTAATAATTATAGTAAGCTATCTTTTTTATGTAAAAAAAAATGAATTAAATTATTATTTATTATAAACTGATATTTTTAACAGAATATCCAGTAGAAACATTATAGAAAAGCTTTCTGATATCTACGTTACTGTGAAGAAAAAAAAATTATAGTAAAAAATTAAGTGTCGTCAGAATAAGCAGAAGTAATTGGTAATCTTAATCGGGAGTTTAACAGCCACAATCACAGGTGCAATTGATTCCGGAACAATCATTGCAGTAAATGCATAACTACAACGTTTTCAGCGTAACGAATGACAACAGAATCTGACAAAAAAGATATATTTGATCCTTGCGAAGCGTGGGAAGATCATTTGTTACAATATTGCCGGAATGTATTATTAGAAAAACTTACCTTCGTCGTCGTAGAGATGCATTCTGTCCTGGTAAGATGAACTGACCTCTAGGAATCACCATGCGCGCGTTACCCTGAGCAGGCCGCGAACCTCCGTGCGCCTGCAGTATGCTCAAATGAGCGGCATATCCATCGTACAGTATTGTCGCCATAGCTTGATGCTTCTTGGATACTTTGCCGATGATGAAGATTTGGCTCGGTTTAAGACTTACCGCCGTGTACACGTTAATATCTTTCTCGCTGCCATACGCCTGATGGATTATCATACCGTGCTCCTACAATTGATCATTATTAATTCAGTGTCAAAATTGTATCGTATAGATTAAAGAAATATGCAGCAAATTGATCATAATTTAACTTGTATTTGTTCCAAGATGTAAAAAAAGAATATTATTACACTTTCTTAATTTTGGATTTAAAAAAATTGATATTTTATAATAGATATACTTGTAACGCGCGCGCGCGCGGTACATTATAGAACGCCTATTTTTATCGGTTGTCGATATTCATTTGCACAACAATAAACCGGTCCCCTATCGTTAAAGGTCATTTATTTTTTTTAAATTTAATTTAATTTAGTAATAATTCATTTGTAGATTTATTTATTAATTAGAAAATAAAGATATTTACTATCTGAGAGAATTGATCCCTCATGAATATTTAATCGATTTATCTAGTTCTATTATTAGTTATATATGCTAACTATACATAATCCTAGTAAGCTTCGCACAAACCTTCACAAGCTTATTCAAGTAGGCGGCTTTGTGGGCGAGCGGATCCCTGGACAGGCCGTCGGCAAATGAAACGAGACCGTGAGGAAAATTATGCTGCGACAGCCAGGAAACTACTGTCTGTTGTTGCATATCAGGTCTCGCGGTAATATAAATGATGAGGTAACCCAGTTCCTGCCAATGCCTACAAGAAATAATAAAGAGCTTTATTTAATAATGTTATTATTATCTTTTTAAAAAAGAAAAATATTATTAAATTTGTCAAAATATATATTTTTATAATTCATTTATAGATACAATCATATGACATCTTTTTGTTTAAATTTGAGTCAATTTGTTGTTATCCCAAAATATCGAAATAAAAGATACAACATACAGATCACAAAAAATATATTTGTAAAATTATTTCTTAATGTTGTCTAGAAATCAAGTTGAATAATAATAAAGATTTAATCATCAACTATAAGCATCTTACATACACATTCAGTAAAAAAGCTTAGTGATAAAAATTTTTTAATATTTTTGCATTTCACCAAAATAAACGCAATTCACAGAATTCGTCCTAATTTGTTCTTTATAATGCATTACCTCACAACGTCGACGGCACCAGCCCAGACTTTCGGATCTTTACCACTCACAGACTTACTGGCGGCAAAAGAACCGTCTATGCTAAAAACCACACATTCAGTTCTCGGCGGTATCACAGCCACGAAAAAATCTACAGATGTATGATCTCCCCTAGAACGTAAACATATGCATGCATTCGGATTAAAAAAGTTAAATTTCTCTCGCTAAATAAAGAGCTAATTTATATTAATTACATCTTTAATTGTTTTGATTCATCTATATTCTAATTTTCATTCAGGTTCCAGATAGCCAAGTCTGTAAATTTTTTTTAATATCTGCTACACACTATGCCAACAAAATGATAACAGATGTACATAATACTGTTGAGACAGACTGCTAGAAAAAACGTAACAGAATCTGCAAGCGTCAGATAATGTCGGCAGGATCTGATCAATTTCTGCCAACAATTTACCTTCACATTATGTCGACAGGCGATATTAACAGAACACAAGCCTAATGCGAACGTAATTGATGGCAGACTGCCGTCATTTTCTGCTCGAACCTATTGACAGTCTGCTAGAAGACTGCAAACATTTGGCTATTTGGGTGTAATGTAAAATATTAATTTCAATCTTCCTCGACTAGTGTATTGATTGTAATTAATTATAATTATTGGTTACAACTTTAATCCATGAGCTATTTATATTAATATCTATTTTAAAGAGGACAATACATTACCTTACAATCATCTTTATTGGATAAAGCCCGTAACCTAGCGTTTTGTCATCTGGTATTTTGTAAATTATTCTACCATTCTTGTCAGTTACCTCGGTAGAGAGGTAAGTCCACTCGCCTGCCGGTGCGTTTTTCATAATATGGATATCAACTTTCTCACCTGCGAATGATAAATATTTTCTGCTTACATTTAATGTCACATTTTCAACGATTGAACATTTTCAACATAAAATTATTATTAATAATAAATTAAAAATTATTATTTATTATTATTATGACAAATTTAAGTAAGTTATAGATTAAACACTAAATTTTGATACTGATTAAGGATTTACAAAGATTAGTTTTAGACAATTTTTTAAAATTTTATTTATACCTGTTAAAGTTATCATATCAATAGGACTGTACATAAACCTAGCGACTAATATTTGTGGTACACCTTCCCTCACGATGACATCATTCGCTCTGTGATTGGCAGCAACATTCTGAAATATGTCAATGTAAGCAATACAGCTAAAGAATTTTAAAATAACTAAAAGATTAAAAATTAAATTTAAATAAATAAAAGAATAAACCTTAATTTTAACGGAGGTACGTTTTTTATTCCATTTTTCTCTGGGTTGACCTGGACGGAAGCAAGTGAGATCTTTTTCCTCGTTGCCGAGCAATGGTGCATCGACTCTGCCCAATTGCCTCAAAATAAACGCGATCACATCCGGAGACTCCCAATAACTAGCGTGGAAGATATGCGGCAAGGCGTTCGTAGGAAAATTAGTGAGACCTTCTGGACAATAGAGCGCATAATCTAGTCTTTTGGTACCCCACCACTTTTGCATCACTGAAATGAGATAATAAACGTGTCAGACTATTTCAATATACTTAATATTATACACAATAATTCATTTTTAAATAAAAAAATCACTTATGTAGAACAATTATAACAAATTTAATCTTGGAATTTGAGGTTCTAGATAAGTCTTTAAACCGTAGGTACAGCAAATGAATAACAATATAATAAATAATTTCTACTTACGGGCAGACACTGCCTGTAAAGGAACATTATCGATAATGCCTGACATTGTACTTTGAAGTGATATATCGGATAATCTTCTTAAATGCGACATTTGAAAATTGGGAACGTTCAATCCATCAGCGTACAGCTGCGGATTGGTCTGGATAGTCTCCACTGAAATTAAATTACAATCTGCGTTAAAATTTTTTTCCTAATTTTGCCATAAATCTTGAAAAATAGAAAAAGTAACTTCCGTTCCTATATTTACATAATTATATATTTACAATCTTAATATACTTACGCAAGTGATAAGGTTGGCCGTTGCCGAGTGGATACTTTCCATATTCAGCAATATTAACTGGCGCAATTAAGGAAAATCTCGCTGAAATCAAGGGTTCTAATCTCGCAGCCACAGGTTCCGTAGGATGAAACAGATTGTATACTTGATTGACTAACGGTCTGGGTATGAAACTATTTCTGTCGCTCGATGCGGTGATCTTTCTGTAAGCGAGGACTAGTGCAAGCGGACTACCGAACATAAAAAAGTCACCCACTTCGAAGTCCAACTTGTTGTCACTGCAAACGACATGTTAATAAAAATCAATTAAGATTTTCATAATTATGAGCCAATTCTATTGACATATAATGCATTATGTCTAAGGAATAAATTGTTCAACGGGTCATACTGAACTAGTTTTCCTTTTCATCTTTTTTTCTTAGCTATATTTATCGAGAGATTATTGATACAATCCTTGTGCTCACTTCGTGCCAGAAGACCTTCTTCGAGGAGATGGCGCAGACAGATGCTTGCCGTCTTCATTTCCACTATTGTCATTGCCCTGCTGACCGGTACCCTCCAGAATGCTGTTTTCGCTGCTGTGTCTCGAGTGCTGTGTCGCTTTGCACAGAGCGTCATAGGTCAAGATCGACCCTACTGAGTCGCTCACAAAGCATATCTGTCCGCTGAAACCTTTACCCTCGTCGCTCTTAATAAAATCATGGTACACTTGGTTGGCACTCATCACCACACGCGAGACTGTGTCTTGATATTCAGAACTCGAGCTTGCTAGAAGCGGAATCGCGCCGATCGGAATGGTATCGTGCGTCACTTGCGGAGCGTCCATGCACGAAGGCGACATGTCAAAGCTGTATGGACTCAGGCTACGCAATAAAATTATAAAATTATACTAACATCCACAAATGATTTGAATGCAAAAGATAAATGATATTACCTTGACAAAATGCCCAAGCCTTCAGTGCAAATGGAAGGACAGGCGACGAATTTAATGGATACGTGGCCGACCATGCTAGGATAATGCTGTCTCATAATGGATTCAAAAGCTCCGCGGAATGTCGTTATATCTGACTTTTTTGCCGTTAAATCGACATTCGCATCTGAAACACAAAAATAATTCTGGATCAATATATTTTATATACATATACCGTAATCTTCTTGACTTTGAATTTTTTCCACATAAATAAAATAAAGAAATATATATATAGAAAATAAAAATTCCATAACTAAACAGTTACATAGAAATGAATCTATATAATTGTACGTATGCAAAATAAAAATCTACAATTTTTATAAATTAAGAAAAATTAATAGCTTGTAAATCATACAAAAAAAAAAACAAAAGAGTTCGTACTTACCTAAAACACTGCCGCCGTGTATCACAATAATTAAGACAGTAATTTTGCACGGTTGATGCGTAGGAGAATGTTGAGGAGACGCTGGACATGACACGTCGATGCTGGCCGACGTGCTGATCTGCAATCTCCTACTGCTTCGTTCGTTAGTGATACGTTGCAGATAGGAAGGTGAAAATATTGTATCCTCTGAAAAAAAAAGCATCCCCATTATTATTCTCCGCGGTAAAAGAACGAAGAAAAATTTAATAATTTAAATTTGTTCTACGTTTTATCATATATTTCGAAAATGAAAATAATTACTTAGATGGTAAATGATACAACGTGAGCTTAATAATATTTATTACATTTATGCTACAAGGATATTTTTTTAAATACGTATTAACCTTGCTCGTTTGCCACAGATGGTGTCCGCACGCTCGTATCCTCCCCTTCTGCTAGAAGATCCAAAGAACTCCATTTAGCTAATGAAGAGCTATCTTCAAAGTCCTCTGTGTAATCAGAAACGTTAACACTGCTTATGCAATGTGCTTTTTTCCAGATTAATCATATATGTTTTGAAACAGGACTTGCAATAGTATATGAATCGAAAGATAAAATATAAAATATAATGTTTCAAAGGACATGAGCTCATAAACACTAACAATTTTAACAATATTTGCCTAATAATTTACGATGTAAATAAAAATTTAATTGCAATTATATAGATTATTTAAATTCTAGATTATATTGAAATCGTTTTGCATATATTACTTCTAATGCAATATCTATGTGAAAATCTATCTAATGTAAGCAAAACGAATTAATTTTCGTTAACATTAATCTGTTAAGTCTCTTTACTACGTATAGCCATGCTGCTGCATGCCGCATGTGAGCTTTTCGCGGAATTTCATGCTCGAGTCTAATCTTAGTCGCATGTCACGCTAAAAGATGCAAATATTGTATGTGCCAAACAGCTCGATTTATCGTTTTGTCTACAGCGTCTACACGTATTTTAAGGCCAGTTTCTTTAGTTTTACAGAAACGATATGTGTGACGGTTCTCTTTCTTTTTCTTTCTTTTCCTTTTTTTTTTCTTCCTTTTTTCTTCGCAACTTATCTCGCTTATTACTTAATCATTCTACGTGTCCTACCTTTGCGTATAACAGGTATAATGAACCCAGCTGCAGTATGGGGGTGCGACATAAAAAACAAAGAGGATACACATAAAAACGCAGCACATGCTGTTGTTTCTACTTGAGTTATCAATGCATTGTTGCAAGACACACTTCTTTCGCATGATTAAGAATGACAAAGAATATCCTTATAAGACTTATCAGTATCGGTATCATCAGATTACAGAAAATGTTCTTTGTCCCAAGAGAAATTATACGTATACTATACAGAAACATCTTAACTACAGAATGTCAGATATCTTTAAATAATATATAATGTCTGAAACATTCGTAATAGATATTTCCTGGAAAATTTTCTCAACGTTAATTATTATTTATTCTATGTTAATTAATTTTGACATTAATGACTAATTGATATTCAATAGCTTTTTAAATTCTTTAAAATATTCAGTACATTTGTCTTTTTAAATAATATGTTTTTTTCTTAAACTAATCAGATTCGACATTTATAATGTCATCTTATTTTTACATCTTTCGATTGATTTAGTGAGTGACTCATTATATGTGTACAATGGAAAGCAGCGTGTCACAGAATTATCATCTTGCTATTATTTATTATGAGTCGTGTTAATGCGTTTCTTTTCTAGATTATCACAGGCATGCTATACGTACGCATGCGTCGTAATAATCTTACCCTGACAATCGAAGAATTCATCATCGCTGCCGGATTCGGACTCCCTGACGATGCTTTCCAGCCTCCAATTTGCGAGCTGGATGTCGAAGTTCTTATTCGTATTTGGCGAATGCACGGGCATGTTGTTCTTTGTCCACTTCTTCTTGGTCTTTTCATCGGTCGCATTTCTACAACGCAGTTCACTTTTAGGTCAATTAATTTGTTAATACATTATCGATCGGAGACGTATTAGTCGGACTCGTCTTTTGTTATCAAACATTACTGACTGGTGACAAGTTCTCTCATTTGTATATTCAGAATTTATGCCCAATTTCTTCATCTCTAGATAACTTAATCCAAAAGATATCTCCCAGAATACAATGGAGATATTTCTTGGATAAGGTTATCCGCAGCTTATCTGTAAGTGAAGAAATTGAGTATTAACCGTAATTGTTAGAACTTAAAATTGATAATTTTCATTATAATATTTATGATTGTATTTATCCTTTACTTTCTATTGCAGTTTGTTTCTTCCAAACCTTGATACATTACAAATGAAATTTTATATACTTGTACGAAAAATAATCAGTCACAGACATTAATTTCTGCAAAACACCCAGTCAATAATGTCTTAATTCAATCATACGTTAAATGGAATCTAATAAATCGTATCTGCATTAATAATACTATTATTATCATATTATTCTGTTATCTTCTTTGATATTTTATTCAGTTCCTTATTTAGTTCTTTATGATAGTTAGTCTCAGTCAAAGCTACAAATTACTAATGTCACAATTATAGACACAATTATTCACTATTATCTTATCATTTTAAGAGAATAATAACCGGTATTCATAGATTCTTATTTCCAAACCATCTTAAGTATTTCTTAAGATGTTAATATGACTCCGTGATTGGTTTATGACATCTTACAATTTACAATTAAGACTTATGAAAGTCCTAAATATAAACGTGATAATGAATATTACCTGGTATACTCACACACACACACACACACACACACACACACACACACACACCCACACCCACACACACACACACACACACACACACCCACACCCACACACACACACACACACACACACACCCACACCCACACACACACACACACACACACACACATATATATACACACATAATGACGATATGCAAATTCTATCATAAATTACATGCCTTAGTCAATAGATACAAAAATATTAAATAAGTACGTCGAATAATGTTTTTATAGTTATACAAAATCATTTATAAAATCATTCTTCTGAAAAGCTATCATATATAATAAATAATCAAATGAAAAATTTGTTTTGCATCTTTAATTCGTTATCAGGAAAAATCATCTTTTCACTAAGATAATTGCACCACGATTTAGCGAAAGTCAATTAAATTTTTTCGAAAATAAAATCTTGATAGAAGGTGCAAGTTTATTCATCGGCATAACATTCTGCGTGAAGCAACTAGGGTGGAATAATCTTACTTGATCTCATCCAAATCGATCGGCGAGTCTTCGGGACTAATCTCGCCCTCAGAACTGGCCGCTGTATTGATGATGGGAATGTCGGATGGCTTCCTGACGGACGGCGGACTCTGCGCCTCTTCGTTCTTCTCGATGCTGCCCAGGGTGGCCGCCAGCGTCTTGGCTACTGCCGACTCTTCCGACGTCATCGTTGCGTTCGTCGCTGTCGCCGTTGCCGTCGTGATCGACGTCGTTGTCGTCGTTGTCGCCGTCGCGCTCATTTTCCGAGTCTCGCCGTCCTCGAGCTCGTCCTCTGACCCATCACCGAGACCCATCTTCCGTTGCAGCGCCAATTGCGTCTGCCGCTCGATCTCCCTGATATCTTCCATCGTCAGACCGTTCCACTCGTCCTGCCAAGCCCAGGCCTGCCTGTGCGCCCGCACCATTGTCTTCCGCAGAGCTGGAATCGACCTTAATACGTCTCACGCACGGCCGACCGGGTGCACCGGTTAAAATTAACCCTTTCGATCACGACCTCTTGTACGTTACGAAAGGAAGAAGCTACTCCAGTATCGGCAAACGGCAACGTCCGATATCGCGAATATAAAAATGATAGCACAAATTGATAATGAAATAAGTTATAATTGTGTTCATTCGAAACGAGATAGTGTTTACGGAGAAATAAAAATCTATTTTTATCGACTTTGTGTGTGTGTGTGATCAGCAAATAAATATAAACTAAATTATCTAAATTAAAGTAGTAAGATAATAGATTTGGAATTCCAATACATTTGAATCGACTTTTTCTTTATAAGTACTTAAATATAGCAATTTAATTTGCGATTAATTTTTAATTTAAAATAAATGTAAATTAAAAGATCGTCAACGGAACAATGATATTCGTGATCGAAAGAGTTAACCCTTTAGCTGCCGGGCTCTTTGCATAAAAATTGATGTCATGTTAAATTTGACAAACTCAAATCAAAGCGTCGTTATTCATAGAAAAGCAAAAAATGAATAAATACCTAAGTTACAACAGTACAGAATGCTTCAGAGTGCAAATTCCTTTCAGTTACTTTTTTAATAAATAGTTATTTTGCACTCTATTTTATAACTGTTTGTTTCCTAATTAATTTAATTTTAAATACCATTCTATACAAATTCAAAATGTTTCTACCCTCGCACAATGTTTCTTTTTGACTCGTTAATTCCGACAAAATGCCCAACTTCTTGCAAAGGCATTCGATGTACCGAACGTATGAATTCTTAATTCGCGTTATGAAGGAGAAACATATAGTTAATTGACAAGGTTGAAGGTTTTTCCAATTTTGTGTTTCAGTTCTGTGTTACGAAGAAACGAGCATGCGATATCTTTACTCGGAATTGTCAGAAAGACCAATCTCATTTCTGAGAAATAATCTTCCCAAATCTGACCCGACGAAGAAGAAACGATTCTGCTTTTTATCTGCAGATAAAAATGTCAAAATACCCGGCATCCAAAGGGCAAGATAGGACAAAGAGGAGTGAGCACGTAACGGTACTAACCTACGTCGTGTATGAACTTTTCTAATTTCGTTTGCATGCCCCAATAATGGAACTCTACTCGGCATAGCTTGTACGCGCACATTAGTGACTTTCCCGACGGCGTTGGCTGTTGCTTTCCCTAGCGAGAGAATCGCTAATGTATCAAACTACTTCAGCGGATAAGTGTAAAAATACTTAAAAAAAACAATAGAGAAAGAGTGAGAAAAATGAGGGATGTATACTTCTACATCGGCCCAATAATCTTCCAGCCATGTATCCTCCAACGGGCCCCTTCCGGTCTTCTCTGATACGTACAGCTTCGGGTCCTCCTCCTTCACGTAATCGGCCCCATACGGCTGATCCTTGACAATGTCGATTATGTCTTGGGAACAAATTATCGCGGAGTCAATGTGACACATCGTGTTATTTCTTCATTATTAAAGTCAACGATCGTTTATTGCCTTATTAGAGCAATGGTAAAAAAAAAAATCTCTTTAATACTCGGAAAATCTAATTAAAACATTTCATGCCGCGTCAGTTTTATTTCTGTTTATCATAGTTATTAAATAATATCAATAATATGTATTTTATAGTGGTTGAAGGAAGTGCAAAAATTATTATTATTATTATAAAGAAAAAAGCTGAAAATACCAATATTGCATCATATGTCGTAATTACCCACGCACGATACAAACATTCTTTTATAATTCCGTTTCTTTTTATAGTCAAAATGTCAAACGGCGTGAATGGAAAATCCGGTGACCCACGCAGCACGAACTTTGTGTTAACTGATCCGAATTCAAACAGACAGAAACAAACGATGAGCATTCGTCTATAATAATACACAAAATCGTACACAAATTACAGCGAATGCAGTTTCATCGGGAAATCTATTTGAAAAAGTATCGCGAAATTCGTCCCATTGTTACGACGAACATTTTTTTTTTTTTTTTTTTAACAAAGTTCGCGGTATTTTTGTTTTCAGGTTCAATCAGAATTCTACATCGCTGTTAAATGGCACGTCATTCCGTCATTTCTAATCTCGTCTAATCTCCTCTTTACCCACGATCCTGTTCCTGTAATCACTGCCGGTGAGATTGAAAACGTTTTCCTGGTGGCCGTCGTCTGGAAAGTAGTAAGTTTCGATCTCGACGGAGAACTTTGCCACGAACGGGCATGTGTAGCGGGTCTTGGTGTACGGATAGGCGTTCCATGCTTCCTCCTTGGCGATCAATGCCGACTTGGGCAAGAGACTTTTGAACCAGCCCGGCAGATGACTGCCCACGTGATAGATTTTGTGTGTGTACTGCCCGTTACCACCTGGTCCGTTGCTGTACGGCTCGTTCTCGATTATCTCCACGCCGCTACCGGCACCCTTGCTCTCCTCCCGAGATTTTTTCTGCACGAGTTACACAGAGCGAACGGTTATTGATCACTTAAGGAACATTCATCGTGGACCATAACACCTTTATCCTTATCTTTATCGATGAGAGAACAGTCGCCGTTGAACAGGCATATTCGCACTGTATAAGGACGTAAATAGGGGGGAAAAAAAACAAGAAAAAAAGAAAGAAAAAGGATAGGATAGAGTTGCACGCACATGCAAAACAGGTAATTATAAAAAAAGGCAAAAAACGTAATGTAACGTCGACGATGTCGGATAGCGAGCGTTTCAATGTATGATGCGTTTTATGAGAGAAATTAATTCACATTAGAATCAGTATTGATCAGTAATATACAATTCATTACGGCTAATACGCATCAACAATAATTGACAACTAATATTCGATATGAGTTTGCATCATGAAATCAAACGTGCACAAATAAACTCAGCAGAAAATAGACAAGTCAGAATAAATCAAACTCGTAAAAACAGAAATCAGGGAGTTACGGTTGCGTCTAAAATAAACTCTCTGTAATTCACGCCTAGTTTTCGTAAATTGTAGAAAGTAAATGTTTATAGATTCGTATAAAACATGCGAAATATAAATAAATCTCAATTAATGATAAATAAAATTATCGCGCTGCTGTCCTTTCTTGCGAAGTGTGCATACAGAAAAATATCATTCTATTGTTAAGATAAATAATTATCTACTTTAATTTACTCTTCCTTTTAACGATTATCTTTAACAAAGAATATTTTCTTGATAATCTTAAAATGTAATTGTTACTAATTTTTAAAACACTTATTATGATACAACTCAAAACAAGAATCTTTGCTTAAGAATATTATAAATTTGATTGAAAAAGTGATTTTATATAATAAGCAAATCAAATTTGTTTTAATTTAATAATCTTGATTGAAGTATTAAACCCACTAGGATTCAAAACATATTTTAAATAACTTTCCTAATGCTTGTGATGAACTTACGATAGATTTATAGATATATACAGTTTTGGTCAAATACTCGAAGTAATTATTACTCGCACACAGTGTGTACTTTACTGTGTGTGTGTCGATGCGACTGGCTAATTGCGATAATTACCGCTATCATGTACAGCTGAGCGATTCGATACTCCTCTACCGTGAGAGGCAACGGTATGCGATACTCCTTGATCAACATTTTGTCGGAGCCTGTCCTGTATCACCCGTGCATCTTCGTAAAGTGCATCTCCCCTTCAGATATACTGGACGCCACCGCGTTCGACGTTTTCGCGACATCTCGAGAGGTTTTTCTCACCGAGGATCACGAGTGATGTCTCCATTTTGCGTCGTCAAGTATAATCTTCTGCAATGGAAGAAAGAAGATATCTTCATATCGCGTTACATCGGTCTGAATTTAAAGTAGAGCGCTACGATTGCTTCACGGATAGTATTCGAGAACCCTCCGATTTCACGCGCTCATATCACATAATAATGATCTTGATGCAATCTCCAGGATAGTGAAGCCCACTTGGAAAAAGGCAGACGGAAAGTAAATCAGTAGAGGGAAAAATAAAAGGCAAATACGAAAGAAAAAGAATTTCTTCTTCAAGGAAGTTACGAAGGCGGTTTACGAGTTGTCTTGATACATCATTTTAATGTCAACGTGCATGCAACGTCATGAACGATGCAGTGAAACTTCATCAGAGCGAGAAGCAACCTGATATTTCTCGCACTGAAGTAAACTGTAATGTTTACACCACTCGATGAGAGATATAGATATTTAAGATACGGAGATAACCTGTAAATTTCCTTGAAAAAAAAACCAAGGAAGCCTCAAAAGTATTATCAATAATTTATCTTCTATTGTTTATACCGAGAAAAACGATTGGTTGGATTAATTGAAATTCTGATTGAAAATGGATGAATCAGAATTTCTTAATTAAATCTTACAATTATATAATAGAATACTAGTTGTGACAATCCAGGATTCTGATTCATATAATCAAAATTTTCCATTTCGTCCATTTTCAATCAAACATTTTTCTCAGTGTATTATCTATTCTATACTCTTACAAGCGTCATACTTCATGACAATTCGATAATAATATCGACATATTGATAAATACTGCCGATGAAACAATCGTGTAACAAAAATGTGTTCTTTCAACTGTGAGAAACTGGATTGCACAATTAAAGGATACTTTAGAATTGAATGAGAGGCATGCGACTTTAATTATAACTCGTTTATTTAAAAAAGTATATAAAAAAATGAAGAAAATTAATAGGTGCCGAGAACTTCTATTATGTTATACTCGAGCTGTGCGCTGCTGGATCTTTTTTTTTTTTTTGATTAATTAAGTTCTTTGATAGGTCGTCTTGATTGCAGGATTCGCGTTATGGTGAACATTAACCACGTCGATCGTATCGCAAGTTCAGCGATACGTAAATATCACATCCTTTTTGATACGAATGTTTACTGTGCCGGAAATATTCGTAGTTTCCGGTGCTTAATCATAGTTAAAAGTAGCCATTAATAATCAACGCGAACAATATAAATCCGTGTCTAAAATCTAAAAGATTTAAGCTTGCGTAACAAGGTTTTTATCAATGCATTTAGTAAACAATAGCTATTTATGCAACTATATTATACAGATGAATATGGCCTTGGTACATAAATGATTTGCCAAACGAAATAATAATTGTGTGCAGCATTGAATAATGAATTAATATTCACATATATTTCCAATGTAAATCAAGAATTGTTAATTACATTGTCAACAGTCATATAAATTATCATATAATTTCAATATTTTTATTTTATTTCCTTCATTTAAAATTATATATATATCACATTCTGAGACAAGCGTTTCTTAAAAATATCACTGCGTATCTCAAGTACATTATTATTTGTACAAATTTGTGAACAGAAAGACAATTCGTTATAATTTAATACCTCAAAGATATCACATTTTAATTCGTTCTCCATCGTTATTCCTAATTTTGCGCGAAAAATATTGTTTTATGAAAATTCTCCAAAATACCGTTGATTTAAAGCGAATAATTGACGATAGGAAGCAACTGCGTTCTCGCATCCAGACAGAAGCAACACAACAATACGCAAAATGTTTATTTATACGCGAGTCAGCTCCCGCGTGCGAAATTAGCAGCCGGCAATTACGCGGTACAGATCGACTCGCTGCAAAATTCGTATTCATGAAACTACGAGCGTACCTGTAAACACATACGCACGCACACACGTATAAGATACACCCATCCACAAACAAAATTGCAAACTTTAATTGCCGTTCTGTGAATTCCGTATAAATACACGCTTACTCTGTGCGAGCGGGTAGATGTCGATGATAACGTCGGACACACCAACGCACGGCGCAGTTTCCGGAGTTACTTTCGGCTTTTTACATCTTTCCCGTGTCCCGATTAAAGTTCGCTTCGCGGAAGTGAGATACACGGAATCGGGACGCGAGAACGCGCGTGTCACTCCGTTACTTCAATTCGGAGAAATTTGCGATTACGTTCACACGTGAACGGTAACTGATACTTTAATCGCTAAAATTCATTCGTCGCTTCACTCAAGCGCGAAAAATTGCAAGGGGAATTCAATTTGTGTAGCTTCCCTGCACGCGAGTTTCAGTGAATGAATTTGATTTTTACTTTAAAAACAGTTTTTCTATTAAATCATTTTTGATTGCAGATAAAAAAATAATTTAATAGAAAAAAATAACTTACGTATAATTGTATATACGTATAGTATATACGTATAGTATATATAGTACACATTATATATAACATTTTCAGAAATAAAACCCTAAAATTATTATTAATCAAAAGAAAAATTGTTAATTTAATAAAAAAGTAAGCTTTAAGTGACACAATAAATGAGATGTGAAGCAGATTATTGCAGTTAATAATAAATTGCGAGGAAAGAAAAACTTTAAAAAATCTTAGTAAATATAATCCCTTCGAATATAAATTATTTTTACAACAATGAATTAATGTACATTATCGTATTATGTTTATTACGATCCTTTTCCGAAATTGTAAAGGGTATAGCATTACTTCTCACAGAAGTAACAGTATCGCGACGATGTAAACTCAAGAATTGTTTTAAATCTCAACATCAAAGAGAATAAAGAAACATACATACAAAACTCATACCTATTGCGTTGCAATCAATTAAGAAACGTATTCATGCATTTATTTTTATACTGCACGAGTTCACGTCAATTCGATTAAAAGGAAGGAACGCTTTTGACAAAAAAAAAAGGCAGGCGGCCCAAATTACCGATAAAAGGGTTAAACAATGACGTCAAATGATGCGAATGATGTCACAGAGGGGACGGCGAGGGCGCGATTGAAGGGTACTAAGGGGGGCGGCTCGACGACGATGGGACTAAGTGACAGCGAAAGACACACACGTGAACACACGACACGCGAACACGGCGACGCGTCGCCACCGACTGAACTGAACGGAGGAAACGGAGGAAGGCTGCTCGATTGGCGGCGCGATCGCACGCGCGACTCGTCGAACCCGCGAAATCGCTGCCGGCCAATCGGAGCTCGCACCTCGCGACCCGACGAGCCCGCGGGCAGGGCCGTAAATTAAACGGCGCCAATGAACAAACATGTTATTTTACAACAAAGAACTCGCACGCGTACACCGTTGTAATTTACGCACGTCATATAGTCCGGGGGCGACGGCTATCTCTTTTTTTTTTTTCGTCAATTATGAAAAGATTTAAAGGACAGGTTTATGTATACTATCGTTGTTTGCGTGTAAGATACGTACTTTTAAATTCTGCATTTTGCATGCTTTTACGTTTTACACCGATGTATCACCAGTGCACTTTTATAATCGTAATGTATGATATAAAAGTGTACCAGTAATATCTCTCGTGTGTACCAGTAATATCGTGTAAGAACGAATAAAATATTGCAAAAGCAATTTGCTGAAGAATTCTCCATGAAGGAACCGCTTCTTCGTAATCGCGTAATGACGTTGAAAAGAATAATCTCGAAGATTACCAAGATTTATCTTCAAGTAATGTGAAAGACAATCGACACATTTACAGATCTCCGTATGCGCATCTCCGAAATGAGGAGTGTCATATTGACGATTCAATATTCATAATGACACCTCGAAGATAACTCTTATCTACGTGGCGGATATAGGTACGGGAGATCTCACCGGGGATCGTTTCCAGATAATGGAGACGTGATACTGGAGATTGTTGTTAGATAATAGAAATGTGACGCCGGGGTGGTTAACTCGCCACTGCCCGGACAACCACCGTCCTCCACCGCCACCCGGTCTATTGATCGCCCCCGAACGACCAAGAAGGCGCGAGACCAGCTGCGCCACTCGCGCGCCGGCGAACCTTCGCGAGAAGGCGAGACTAAAAACGGCGTCGCGACGCCGCGATACCGGCGTGCGAGTCTTGTCACTGTCGGAGTCATTTTAACCCTTTCGGGATATTCGCCATCATAATTCGACAGCGAGATATCTTGAAAATATCCTGCACCTTTTGATACCTTTTGATACCTCTTCCGAGCCTCCCGCAGGATTCCACAAGTACTTACATCATACAGAAAAATATTATTCTATCGCTAAGAAAAATGGTTACTCGATTCACGTTTTTTTAAGTAACGATTATCTTTAACAAAGAATTTGATAATAAAATATACTTATTATAAATTTTTAAAATACTCATTGTATTATTCAAAACAAGAATTTATTTTCTTTTGAAGAATGTTATAAGACTGATCGAAGAAACGACTTTATGTAATAAGCAATTTGTTTTAATAATCTTAATTGAAGGATTATATAAATTTATTATAGGATGCAGAATACACTTTGAATAAATTTGATGCTTGCGATAAACTTTTATAATAAATTTGCGGAATATGAATTTTTTAAATACTTGAAACAAGCAATTACTTGCTTGTAACTTACAGTATGAATTTTTCTGTGCATCTTTTAAAATCTGAAAATTGTAAAGAGCCGTTGTTTCCCAATTTTTTTTACAAGCTTAAATTTAATAGACTAAAACGATCTATAAAACGCGGAGAAAAATAGAACCTCGATGTTGGAAGACAAAATAATGTAAGAGAAACAATTTTAACAAAGTGACTCTTTGGGAATTTTTTTTATTTAAACTTTTATACAGGGATTTCAAACAATTATTTCCGTAATAATTTCAAATAAATAAATGTTATCGAATCGTAAGTAATGAACGAGCTGCAATCACTTTACGCAATCGAGAGTCTTAAGCTTTAATTAAAGCTCCATTTAAAATTTAATATTTCACATGTAATATTCGTCTCTCTCTCTCTCTCTCTCTCTCTCTCTCTCTCTCTCTCTCTCTCTCTCTCGCTAAAGCGACAAGAAACGATTAAAAATTAAAACGATCGCCGCGTGTCGAGCAGACAAGCTGTCATATTTGTCTCGCCGCTATTTTCAGCTGCCACTAGCAGGACCAAGTTATTCCCACGCTTCTACTAATTGCCCGCTTTCTTGGGTGCATTCGGATCTTCGACTTCATAACCATGCGGCGGTATTGGATTCATCACGGGATTATGAAAGAACGAGTGATTGCCATCGCCCCAAGGAAATGGCTGTGAAAGAGAAAAGGAAGGTATACATGCGGATCTCTTAGCATTTCACGCATCGAATATTCAGAGAATTTGTAAAGTAGATCACGATTGATTTACTATCTATTGCGTGAAGCCTCTGACAGATGAGCAATTTTACGGTTTCTTGATTTCTAGATAGATAAACAAATAATTTTGTCTCGAGTCACTAAAAAAGATTGACTTAAATCTTTTTTAAAAAGAGGAGTAATAAAACTGGAAAATGACTCTGTTCACAGATCCAAAATTAGAAGAAATGGAGTTTTCTTCCATTGTCCTCTCTTTTGCAAATTTTATGAAATATATACTGAAAAAAAGAGTCTGATTGCTTTAATTTGTTGTCAATTGGAATTCTAGTTGAAAATGAACAAATCAGAATTTTCTGATTAAACCTATGATAATTCTAGTTTAGAGATAACCAAAATTCTGATTAATATCTACAGTCAATATCTTATGGTGCGTTTACTTTCAATCAAAAATTTTTCTCAGTGCAGGAAAAATTATAATGAAATTTATTGTATAGGCAAATTGGAGTAAGGTCAGTAGAATTATGGGTCTTCATTAATCGATAACGCTGTCCAACACAATTTTTGCAGTACAAATGTAAATAGACATTTCCGTATTTTTGCCTTATAAAAACAAATCCGTTAACAAAATTTAACTAGCACGTCACAATTTTAAGAAAAGTGGCATCAAAGT
The DNA here is from genome assembly GCF_001594115.1 of Trachymyrmex septentrionalis. Lineage (NCBI taxonomy): Eukaryota > Metazoa > Arthropoda > Insecta > Hymenoptera > Formicidae > Trachymyrmex > Trachymyrmex septentrionalis. The sequence goes on from NW_017305180.1 coordinate 5,939,360, forward strand.
AATAAAAAATAATGATTTTGAGGATTTTCATGACGTTGTAGCATTAGTATCAAATTTTTTCTTAAATTTTATTAATATCACGTGAAAGTATCAATTTTCAATTTTATATTGTAAAAAATAAAACGTTAATTTTATTTTAAAGATGTTTAATAGACTATCTGCGACATACAAAATGTTAAAATTAACACAAAAGTGTTTTTGCATGTCTCAGAAAGTCCACTAAACGTCTTTAAGTAAAAATTAACATTTTATTTTTTACAGTGTATAATGCATTTTAATTCATTTCAATGTGATGTGGTGTTTTCGTTTTCAAAATATAACAATTTGAAAAATAATTCTTTTCCTACGTAACACGTGTATCTACAATATATATAACTCGGAAATGAAAAATCATATCAAAACGAATTAAAATGCATTTTAAAACTACAAATTGATATTTTTGCGTGACATTAATGAAATTTAGAAAAAAATAAGATATCGGTGCCACAATGTCACGAAAACTTTCAAATCATCGTTTTTTATTTTTTTCAATCCCATTTTTTTTCAAAATTGTGACTAGTCAAATTTTTGTCCATATTTTTAGTCAAAAATGACCTTTCACATTTGTGTTGCAAAAAAAAAGATAAAATTCTGTCAGACAGTGCAACTGAAACCACCAAAAAAATTGGTCCGGCTATCAAAGAGATACAACAAACTATCATAATAAATAAATGTAACCGAATAAAGATTTAAATTCTAGAATCATCTTGCAAAATTTGAAAAAAATATGGATATAAATTCTTTAAACAGTTGTGCATTGAATATTTGAAAAATAATATTTTCAAAATAGATTGATCAAAATTGATTTGCTTTTTCACTTTCATTGTGCATCAAAAATGCAAAAGCAAATACATATCTTATTGTTCAACTTTATACTTAATCAATGCAATTCGTAATATAAATTCTACAAGAACAATACTATGCGATTTAATGGCAGATCAATAATATCTCATCTTCATATTTGATCAACTCAGTTGCAGAATAGAATAATAAATTTCGTGAGCGATCTACAATCGCTCTGTAATTAATCTGCAATGATTTTATATACGAAATACAATTGTTTGATTCTTCGTCAACGATTAAACTCTCGCTGATAAAGAATCAATCATAAAATTCGACATTTATAAAACGAGATTCACACGAGAATCTAAGTTCAGGCAACCACCGGATTGTAACAGTAGAAAGATTCCTTAAGTCTTATTTCTCTTGACAGTTCTAACAAATGAGACCAACTAGAACCTTAGTCCGACGATACATGTACGGGAGATCCTGGAACGGTTCCCTCGGCTTCTTCGCTTTTTCTTTAACACGTGCATAAGTAACTGCCGACATGATCACGACGATCGGTAACGCGACGCAGAGGGACAGTATACGCCAAAATGCCTGCTTGCGTGGATCTATTCAGAAACAATCGTATTGTTATTTACATATGCGATTGTTAATAATGTATATTGCTAGGAATTTGCACGGCGAAATTAAATTGCATTGCAGCATTGCACTCGGCATCTCTCTTAACGATAAATTAAATTCGTGCCAAATTTTCAATCTATGAAATATTTCTCTTGATGAACGTGCAATATCGAAATAAAGAAGCGAAATATTAAAATAAAGCAAATTCAATTAGATATCGAATTATTACTGATAACATTAATTACTTGTATTCAAATTTTGTTTCAATTTGCAGGAAATTGAGAAAAATATGAATTTGATTAAAGTATATGATATTTAATAACTTTCTCTCCTTTTGCAAATTTTGTATTTAATTTACGTATATTAAAAAAATAATTATGTTATCTTTTATATTTTACACGCGTATATAATAAACGAAATTTATAATAGTTTAAACCCAAAGTTATATTTTTCTAGAGTAACATATGATTTTGTCCTTTCTCATTTTCCTATACATGGAAAAAAACGCTTTTATTGAAGTACCTAAAAATTTAGCCATAGACATCTAAGAATAATTTTGTTTGAAACGTCAAAATTAATTACGTAAGACACTCAAATTCTGAAGAGAATCGCTAGAATGTTAAAACATCTCGCAGCATTGTCATTAACGCATAATTATTTTGATGACCGAACAAAATGATTTTCAGATTTAGCTAAATGATTAAATTCTTTAACAAAACCGTTCTTTTTCGCATATACAGCCTCCATTTCGATCATCGTTCGCATTTCGTTCTAATTTCAAGTCATCTAAATCTCAGCGCCGCAGAATTCCGAGTGCGCCAAGTTACGAATTTATAGAGAAAGTTTATTCGAGAGATACGCTTAAAGGAATTTCCAACATTACCGACGTGCGGGTAATAAATTGATGGCCCACACCGGGGAGGAGGACACGATGGTCTCCACGGCGGAGGGCATGATGGGCAAGGAGGACAGTACTCATCATCCTTCGACGAGGAACATGGATCGGTTTCTCGAGATGTTCGCGAGTCGCAGCCCTTCGATCTCTCGGATATGCCGAGCTTTCGTCGGAAATGTCGAAATGTTAGGCATCGCAAATCGGACAGTCTCCAGATACGAGCGAATGACATCTTTCAACGAATGTTACGTCTCGTGTATCGCCTTACGAATCCTCTTGGTTGCGTTTTCGGATTCTCTCAAGGGAAATTCGAGATGAAAGGCGCAATCGAGACCTAAGGATTCTAACCACAGGGAGGTTTTTTTTTTTAAGGTTACTGTCACGATTATTTCGCGATAGTCCATTGACATGTATGGTTTAACAGCCGGAAAAGTGATTGCATTCAGATTTAGCAGGACGTTTTTATTTTGCAACTGTTGGAAATTTTCTTCGCGTTGATTGGATTATACTTTTAGATCTAGAGAGTGATCCTATCTCAGCAGACAATCATAAAACAGTTACAAAACTGTTGTGTTTTGCTGAACGCGGCCATTGAGTAGCGAATTGCTGAAAATTCAGTATAAACCATACACGTAATCAGGAATAAGATAGGTGTAATATTTCCGTGAATGCGCAGTAGGGAAATAAATTTGGGCTCAAATTTGATTGGTTATTCTAGTATGTTAACGCTATTATTATAGATCTACAATGTTCGCGTTGTATAAAATTCTAAAAAAATGTTTGCACTTAAAACGAGATAAATATACGTTCGGACGTTGAAAAGAGAGAAAGCGAAGGTTACAAAAATACAACAAGAACTTCTAAGATACAAAAAGTACAAGCAATAGACCTATCATTTTCTTCTATCACGAAGTCTGTTTGCTTGTACTTTTTGCACTCAGCATCTTCGCTTTCTCTCTCTTCAATGTCCAAATATATTTATCTCCTTTTAAGAAGAAAAATCTTTTTCTTCTTAAGAGATTTCATACAACGTGAATAGACTTATGGACGTAATAAGAATTGCACATCCCTATGAAGTTGTCACTATCAGTTTAGAAAGAGTGATGTAGCTTGAATATTTCTCTCCTTCTCTTTCTCTTTAACGTAGTCGAGTTGAATAGAGATGCTGATATGTTCAATTATTTCTAATGGAGCAGAGAGATGCTAAAATCACAGGGAATGTATAGTTTATTAGATCTATGGTACGAATAAATAACTGATGCCCGCTCTACCAAGTAGTTAAATTAATTTTTAATCTCGGTTCAATCTATTCTTTATTTTTTTATTAATTCTTAGAAACAGATTGAGAACCAGGATTAAAAAGTTCATCTACATTGATGGAAATGGGCATAGATAAAAAAATGGATATTTTTATGTGCGCAAGAAAACGTAGGATCTATGAAAAACAGAAGATAAACTTGGATTTGTGACATGTGTTATTTGGGTTAAGTAATACGACACTCAATTGCGAAACCCTAAAAGCAACGGTTCGATACTCTTTGTTAAGGCAACGACTAACGAGACGTCGAAGAAAATGTGTCCGTTTAATCCCTCCAGAAGATGAGATTAATGGCAGAGTGCACTTAAGCAGGAAGACGTCGCGCTTACGAACGGATGCGTGATAAACAGGAACATCGCTTAATCCGCACTTTATCGATACGTCACTATGTTTGGACCAGACGGAAGCTGGTAAACAGTCCGCCACCTGCTTTTCTAGATTTTCCAATATTTTCATATTTACCTCTCGCAACACATATTCCTCTTCGATCAAATATTTTCTTGGAAAGCTCGGTCGCAATCGTTTCTTCAAAATAACTTTTTTATCTGAATATAATAATAATAATAATAATACTTGTCATCAGAGTTAATCTGATGAGAAAAAAAAGTATGTAAAATACAATTATATAATTATTATATTATTATTATACATTATTATAATACATAATTGTAATTATAATTTTATAATGTAATTATAAAATAATATGATGATTTTATGATAATATAATAACAAATATATAGTAACATATAATTATTATATAATGTATGCAAAATATTACGACGAAAAAAAACGTTCTGTTCAGATTATAAATCTAATATGAGTGTAAAAAAAGGGTTTCGTATATATTTGTATAACGTTCTCTAAAGAAGCGAGAGGGGTAATATAGGCCTGCACACCTAAATTTAGTCCTAGTCGCAATATCCGGCGTCACTCGCCAAGAAACTATATTTGGCCTTCCATTCCCATAAAGACTGAATATCGAGCGAACGAAGGAAAATAAAATTGTTTGCGAGCCGACGACAAAGGGCTCGAGCTTCAATTCTGCCTCGGAATCTTTCACGTGGCATTTAATTACGTCTCTCAGATGTCGCGAATATTTGTCTTTTCACTTCGCGGTCGACGAATGGGAAATTTTCAGAATTCGATGGAATTGTAATGTCACCGGTCTGACCTTTCGAGAGAAGCGTGGCTCGGATATTCCGGTACGGTATTAATACAATAATTGTGCGAAAATATCAAAGGCTCCGAGCATCGATCACGGCGAATCGTTAAGATTATTATTAACCCCGACAGACATAGGAGTTTTTTTGTCGATAAAAAAAGAACGCCCACTTTTAACTTATTTGCACATTTACCAGAAATGTATCGGCCATCGATTATGCGTCTTTTTTATAAGACTTTCCGTTCCCCGCATTTGTTATAATATTGACCTATATATGGAAAGAGATTTACAATACTTATTCGATTAAACTTCGTAAACTTGATTTTCGACGGAATGGAAATCCATCATGAATTATGCATGATTTCCTTCCCGTTGACGCCTCGTTGATGTTTATTTGTTTTATTGATAAATATGTATGAATATGTGTCCCAAATCGGAGCGCATTATTATTGATCTTAAGATTGTTATTGAGATCCGTATTAATATTTTTTTAAACAGATGTCTGAAATATTATTTTTCTGCTTGTTTGCTTTCTCGCGGATGATAGAGAATTATCCTGCGAACGAGTAGAGACAATGCTGCCAGATTCGCACGGAGCTGCTTTCCTGGGAAACGGGGGTACGTCGATGCGACTTGCGCGGCAACCTTTGACATTTCAAAAGGGCGGGTCGAAGTTTCCTTTTCACCCTCCGAGAGTAGGCACACTCCTGGTGTGACCTAACATCCGGCCGAAATGTGTACGACGCATAAAAGATCTACGTATCAATTTGCTGAACAAATGAGTTTTTGCTTAAAAGGTTAAGACCTTGATGTTCGTTAATTTCCTTCACTTCCTTTTTTCTTCTTTACTTCATATCCTTGATTCTCTCCAGTAATTAAACGTAATGCATCCTCCCCTCCCCCTTGTATTTTCGCAGTGACATTTGCAAATAAAAATAAGACGCAAGCAAAAATATTCCAAATGCATAAGTACCACGATTTCATATATCGCTTAAAAAATATATAAATGTCTCCTTTGCCATTAGAATTCTCAAAAAGCGACTTGTACTGCTTTATTGTAATATGAAGATGTGTTTGCAATTACCATTGCAGCATGAAAAAGATTTCTGCGTTACATTTACTTTATTCTTCCTTGAAATCAAGTATATAGAAGACTTCATAATGTGCACGTTTGACAAAAGAACGATTCTTTTTCAACGAAAAGTAAGAGATAAATTAAAATTTATATCATATTTTTCATACCTTTTAAAATTTTACTGTCAAATAATTAAAGATTATGGTCATTATTCTAATTTTAAACATACCTAGCAAGATACTTGATATAAGATCCGCTCAAAATTAATTCCGAAATACGATTTTGTTATTTATATTTATAAATCTTGATTTATTATTTCTTGATTATTAATTAAATCATTACTAAAATATTATTTATACTTCTAAGACAAATGATATATGTATGATCTATGTATATACTCAATATACTTGTTAAAATAAGGTTTTCATTTTTTGAAGAGATAATATTATTCATTCGTTCATCAAATGTACGACGTATTATACATGTAGCTAGAAATAAGAGAACCCACAACGCGTATGTATAATATAAATATATAATATAAATTTTTTTTTTTTTATACCAAAGATTATTTATTAAATCCTCGTGTGATGTATTCCACAATTTTGCAGAATCAAGAGATCGTTTAAAAAAAATACGCGAAACAATGGATTCAGAGAGTTGGAAGTTTCATGAGAACAAAGCTCTGAAAATAGAAAGAAAAATTCTGAATACGTATAGACCCAAAGAATTAAAGAATCAAGTTGAAAACAGAGAAACGTAAAATCAAGTTAACAACTTATTGGAAAAGTCCTTAAAATAAAAAAAAGTCTATAGGGGTGAAATTCTGCGAAGCAAGAAATTAAGTAAATTTATATATTAATTATAGACCCAAAGAATTAAAGAATCAAGTTGAAAACAGAGAAATGTAAAATCAAGTTAACAACTTATTGGAAAAGTCCTTAAAATAAAAAAAAGTCTATAGGGGTGAAATTCTGCGAAGCAAGAAATTAAGTAAATTTATATATTAATTATAGACCCAAAGAATTAAAGAATCAAGTTGAAAACAGAGAAATGTAAAATCAAGTTAACAACTTATTGGAAAAGTCCTTAAAATAAAAAAAAAGTCTATAGGGATGAAATTCTGCGAAGCAAGAAATTAAGCAAATTTGTATTAATTTATAAATTTATCAGACTTATAGGTCAATGATGAGAGATAAGTGTTAGATAATTTTTCGAGATTTTTCTCTTCAATCCTAATGCATGCTCAATCTTAAAAGCATCTTCTGCATTTATTCTCGTCACGTACTTATTATTAACCGCTAAGAGAGTTTCTCGTTTCGAAGCACGAACGTTGTCGGAAAACAAATCGACCATGCTTCTTGAGTCTCAATTTCTAATTATTGTAGATCATAATTAGTAGTGGACATATGCGGTTTATCATAGCCCATCATTCAGCTGCGCAAACCTAATTGCGTCGCTCGGCACGCGAGATTCTCCGAGGCCGCGTTGTATACATATATGTGGTACATCTCCATTAACCGCAATATAACAACAGGCTTGCCATATCACATAATTAAACAGATAGAATGAATAATTGAAAGTACTAAAGTAGCACTTTTTCTTCAACGAGCTTTCTCTGTAAGTGTTTTCATCACTCATAAGTGATTTTTTTTCTTGATGAAGCTGATATAAAATTATTTCTTTCTTTATATTTATTTGTTTTAATGAATAGAACATTTTTAGGACAATAAAACTAAAAAAAAATAGGATATTTGATATAAATAGAAAAGAAAATGATTAATATGAACGCAAAGATATATATTCGCACTAATATATAGATATAACACGCACTGAGAAAAATTTCTGGTTGAAAATGGATGAGACAGAGAAGATTCCGATCACATCAATTAGAATTCAGGTCAACTAAAATTATAATAGGTTCAATTCGAAAATTCTAATTAATCTATTTTCAAACAGAATTAATGCAATCACTCTTTTAGGTAGAAAAAGAAATAGATAAAGAAATAAATCCTATTATTCTTTATCTTGGAATCTCGTTATCCCCTCTTCACTATTAGGCTATTATTAAACTTTTCTGTTGAAAATTGGGACGAGCCTATACTTAATCGATTTTCCAAATATCTGACGTCATTTATGACGTCTCTTAAAGAGAGAGGGAGATACTAGAAGTTCGCTCTCGTTCAATCGAAGTGACGTCAACATTGTGATGTCCTCCGTCAACTGGAGTAAAATAATAACGAGACACGAGTGCGGTTATTTGCACTGGACACCACGGGCGCGACATTTTCCACAAAGTGGAGCATTAATAGCAAATGTCAAAACGAGTCCCAAGTGTGAAAAGCGAAAAGCGTGATTGCGCGATTGGAAAACGTTTGTTTTCAAAATAATGACAGGGACAGATTAAAAAAGCACGTTAAAAGTAATAAACTATTTTCTTCACTCAAATCGCTCTAAGTTTGTATTAGCGAAAACAAAATTTACGACAAACTGCGACTAATAATCGAAGATTTATAAATCCAAAATTTCTATTAGTCACAGCGACTAAAAAAAATTCTATAACTGATAATAACTACAAATTATATTTAATAAATTTTTATGAGGTAATCTTATTGTACTATATTTACAATTAATAATACAATTAAAAATGCACAAGATCATTTAACAGAAAGTTTATCTGAATGAAAAGTAAGATAAAAACAATTGAAAATATGATATTATAATATTTGAAGAGCTATCCATAAAGCTATATCTGCAATAAAATAAAACGCATAATCATACATAATGAAGATCAAACTAGCAAAAACTTCCTAAAAATAAAACTTGCTAATTACATAATAATATATTTTTTTAATAATGATATAAAAGTGGTTTTATTTATATAATGTGTCTCTAAATTCAAACAAGTGATATTTATCAATTTTATGAAATTAGAACAAACAATTTTCGGATCTAAAATCTAAATCCACAATTTGTTGAAGCAACCATTATAAAATAATTTAGTTGATCTAAAGATTTAACTCAAGGATATGCAAATACAAAGGTCAATGGATTTTGAATTCATGAAGCCAAGTATCTGTGAATCCATGAATATGAACAATTCTGACGATGACTAATCGTCTGAGATGTACGCAGCAACATCAGTGAAATAAATTATAATTCCTAAATCTGTCCTAAGCAATACTACGAGTATTATAAATCACGTTATGTCATAAATTAATTATATTAAGCTAATTAATGACGCTCTGTCTCACAAATACTACGTTTTCTAAGTAGTAAGTAGAATCAATTTCACCGAAGTTCTATATATCTATGATATATAAAATAACTTAAATATTAAAGTAATATTGAGAGAATAAATAAAGGAATCTTTCGAAGTTATTTGGAAAATCGTAATATGAAGTTAGCATCATCTTATGCGCACTTACAACTATGATTTCTAACATCACAAAATCTTCCAACCGATGAAACAGATAATTTTATCGGTAAACACAATAGAATTATTTTATATGATTTTATCTTATTTATCTTCCCGGTTTTCTTTCGAGAAATTTAATATTGTGTAGTGTAATAAATTGGTTAATAATTAATTACTTTTTTTAATATTAGAAACAATATTTTTAATACTCAAAGGAAATAATTAATCACTAACTAATTTAATACTTAGAATATTAAATTTTTCTAAGTTATCATTAATATTCATTAATATTTTTAATTAATAAACTAATAAATTGATATAAAAAATATATATTGTATATATAACAGCTGTGGTCAAATACTCACGTAGGAAAACATTTCCAAGAAAGAAAGAGAAAAAGAGAAAAGGAACAGTCTCTGCATAAAAAATCCTCTCTAAATATTTTTCGCACGTGCTTTCCTTCTTCTTCTTAGCACTTCTTTTCTTCATTCCCGTTCCCTTCTCTAATTCTTTCGTACGTTACTGTCTATCATCATTGATCACCGGAATACAAGCTATAAAATAGCTCAACGACTTACCATGACGATTACGCGCGCCGTTTCGCAATTCGCCGACAATTTTCTGCCGTTCGCCAGACATGCAGTAGATTTGTCGCTCGATTGTACGCACACGTCAAAACACATCAATCGATTGCCAACTTACCGATTCCCCAATAAGCTTCTCGATCGCCGATAGGTGCTCCAATTTTAGGTGTATTCGCGGGGATTTACATACGAACGATCACACGCGACGATCTTGTGGCCGCAAGGTGTTCCCCGGCATTTTCACGCGACGACTCCTCGAACGCGGCCAAGGCAAGACCCTCCGTTGGGATGTAATCTCGGTTGATAAGGCAGCTTCTTCGACGCCTGCGCTGTCGAACAGCAATGCCGTATCTAGTATCTTTGATACAATCGAACGAACAAAAAATGTATGCTTTTGACATCTTTATAGCTTTGTACAATAGCGTTAAAGGCACCTTGAAATGTTCGAATCTTTCAATCTCCTTATATTTTTAGATTCTCGATCTATAAATCTTCGCAAACTTTGAGCGTCCTCGAATTTGTCGTTCAATTCTGTATAAAATTTTCAAGTTCTTCGATTCCATAATGTTATATTTATACTTTCTTTATTATCTATACTTTCAGTTTTTATGTTATATATATATTCAATAGTAATTACGAATTTCTTGACAAATACATATATAAATCCTAATTTAGTAGTATTTTTGAGTTTTCGATCTACGCGAATGTAGATTTTAAGAAGTTCCACATCCTTGAATTTATCAAACGTTTGCACGATTCAACTCTGAAATTTTCAAATTCTTCAATTCCACAATATCATATATACTTTTAATGTGTATATTCAATTTTATATACTTTTTTTTAACAATTATAAGTTTCTTAGAACATTTATACATTGACTAACTGTGATATTTTTTGTTTACCGATATTTAAATGTTTACTTTCAGTCTCCTGTCTTTTTCATCAAACCAATCAACTTTAAAATTGTCGAATTTTTAAATTCTTCAAAATCACCCATTTTACTATTTAACTTTATATATTACACATTTCGGTAATAATTATCAAATTTCTTAAATTGATGTATAAACCACAGTACTATTTTTAATTTCTTAATTTTTAAATCTTTGCGATTTCACTTATGCGTCTTTGAACTTATCAAACATTTAAATTCTAAAATTCTTTTAAAATATATAATGCCTAAATTTGCTTTATAAAAAATAAATCGAACATCTTTTTTCACATTTTTTTACTAATTATTATTTTTATCTATCTTCGAAATCAATCATTATTGAACGAAAGTCATGCAACG
>NW_017305180.1:5950645-5959982 GCF_001594115.1 Trachymyrmex septentrionalis
GTATTTATCTATCTTCGAAATCAATCATTATTGAACGTAAGTCATGCAACAAGATTAAATAATACGGCATTATTAATAGGTGATATTGATGACACAACACCATATTTCCATAACGCTGATGTTCGTGGACAACTTCGACGGTCGTATAGGAAGTAGGAACAGCCAATGATTGTTCGCTGCGTACGCAGATTGCGCCGGCGTGTCAGCTGTTTCATTCAAAACCCACCATGACGACTACGTTCAATTTACAAACAAAAGAATGGACAAAATTAAATATACAAGGTGTTTTGAGATATCAAAGTAAATGTATCAAAAATTATATCAAAGTTACTTACAAATCCAATTAATGTTACATTCTAGTTACATCCTAGTTACGGGATAATTGATTCCGTACATCAGATTTTTTTTCCCTTATAGATATCTTCATGAGTTTTCATTATGTTTTTACACCTATGATTCAATCGTTATAGATAGGAACAATAGTGACGTGAAATACTCTAATAGCTATAACATTCTCTTAAAATTTCTATAAAAAATGAAAATATTACGCTTTAAAATACAAAACAATTTTAGTTAGTGTCTTAGACGTTACCAAAAAGCTTCGTGAAAAAAAATGACTTGAAATTAATTAAAAGAGACTTGAAACGTATCTATGATATATCATTGATTTCTGAGACTTGAAACGTATCATCTATGATATTCGTTGATTCGCGAGAATTTTAATTATATTTCCAACAACACAAACTTACATGTATCTTCCGTGTGTAGATGGGACAAAGATTTAAGGTAAGGGCGAAAGGAGGAGGGTGCGCTCGAATGGACGCCCCTGCGCTCTAGTTACGTCACTGGTCGTCTAATCGTCAGGCACGCGTCGTCATAGTGAAAATCCGCCAGTTACAACGGGGTTGCAGGGAAGCGCACGTCACGTTCTCGGTGTCGCCGGTACGAGCGGCTTTTCCTCGGAAGCAGCGAGCGTTCGACAGAAAAAAAAAAAGAATAGGTGTCTCGAGAAAACATCCCGCTAATAATTGGCCGTTTATCCGGTGAGAAAACCGGTATACGGAACGGAGCTGAGCTGAGCGCGGCGCAACGCGTGGAGGCGGAGCGGAGTACGCTCCTCATCGATCCTCTCAACGACGCAGGTAAATCCCGGGTGTGCCCTTATTCTCACGATGGGGCGAGCCGTAACGAAACCGGCCGCGAAAAACCGGCAAGGTTCGAAAAAGAAAAGAAAAGCCGAAAACTAGATCGGATACGAGAAACGTGAATTTCGGGAGGAAACCTTAACTTGATTTCTGCGAATATTAAACAGGGGGTCTGCGAATTCTATCACGTTTTTATTCTCGCGATAGAATATGTTTTACAATTTTTCTTTCGATATATTCCGGGGATAAATATCGGACAACCGATGAAGATCAGCAAGATATGCGCAGGATTTGAAATGAGGGAGGAGTTGCAGGAGTGTCGGAAACATAAAAAACTCGAAGGACACTTTAATTTATTGTTACGGATATGAGAAAAAGATTGAAAAGATAATTATAATAGGTTTCTTCGTTGCAATAAAAAAAAACAATTTTTTTATCCAGTGATTTCGGTATTCGTGACCCGGTAGATAAAGTCTGACATTTACGTATAAATGACCTCCCACACTTCGATATACCACCGTTAAAAAATCGATAATGCCGATGAGGATAAGAGAAATCTATAGCAAGAGAATTCTACGTTGGTGTGAAATATCACCACTGTATATTGGCAGGAGGAAATTGCAATAGCTTTGTAGAACTAATAGTTTCATACAACTAAATTCCCAACTTAAATGAAAGAGCTTTCCTTGTATGCAAATTCATTGCTGCACGAAGAATGAGTCGTGACAGCAAAAGATTATAAATTTCAAATAATTTTCTCTAATTTATAAATTGCTCTGACTCATAAACTGCATTCCGATATTTTTACATGTCATAGAATATTCGTTGTGCAGTTCGTCTTTATCATCGATTACGAATATACCTACGTAGTATACGAAACCTTCAATTATTGTTTACTAAAATCTTGTAAAAAAATTTCCTAATAATTCCCGGATTTTTTCAAGGTATTTTTATTCAAAATTCCAAATCAGATTAAAGAATTTTTTAGAGCATCGCAAATAAAGTATATATTGAAAATTAGTAAAAGATAGGAATTTCATAATAGATACAGTTTTAGAATATATTTACACACTGAGAGTAAAGTGTTCTAGATGTTAATAAATATTCGGTTAAAAATAGAGTGCTAGTTAAATATCCTTACTAAATGTAAACATATATTTTTTTTTATTTGGTACAAAAACTATTAGTTTAATTTTTAACTATTATTGTTTCTTATTTAGCAAATATTTCTTTTTCGTAAATAAAGATTATATTAGTAAAAATAAAATAATTATTTATTAAAATTTTAATAAATAATTAGAACATTTTTCTCATTGTATTATTTCTACAATTGAAGCCGCAAAATCTAATATAGGGAAGGCACATTAAAATGTAATCAGTGAACTACTTTATTCTGAGAGTCTTCCACTGTCATTTTAATTTTTTTATATAAAAACTTGCGAAATGTACGAAAATTCATAAATATACGCGAATGTATATGTCATATTTATTGTCAATATTTTTTATTATTAAATAAAAAAGATCAAAGAAGCAATGCTTTCAGAAAAAAAGAAAGAATTTAAATTTAATTTAAAAGTAAAATTTACCCGAGTTCCGATAAAATAGCAGGAGAATTCCTGATTTTCAAGGATAGAGAAAAAAATATCTGATAATTTCAAGTTTTTCAGGTTTTTCCAGATAGTAAGCACTATGTATTAAAATATAGCACAAATAATCTTTACAAAAATCCGTTTTAATACTGAAAATTGCTTATTTTGAATATTAATCACTAGCTTCCAGCAGGCCGGTACAAAAAGGAGTACTGAGAGTGCTAAGGGGCTCCAAAAAAAATCAGCAAGAAAAGAAAAATTATTACTTTATATAATAAAAAATAATCTGGAAGAAATATTCCTAAATATAGGCATAGCTTTACAAATATATTTCACTCTACCTATAAATGTTAGGCTAAAAGAAGTTTCAGAGAATAAATTAAAATTTACAAAATCATTTTACGCTCTACAATTGGACAAGAAAGGCTAAATGCTTGTTCAATGTTTTCTATTAAAAATGAAATAATTAAAGACTGTAATTTTGATTCCTTAATCCAATAGTTGGATAGAGAAAAGTTTTTGATTTATGAAAATTTTAATTATACCATAAAGTTTATAAAAAGTTTCATTATACTTTTTTGTTATTTTATAAACTCTTTAAAGTTTTTTTAATACAAAATTTATATGGACAGATAGAACTCCATCTTTACTTTTACACTAGAGCCCCAAAAACTCTTTGCACGGTCCTACTTTCCAGTATTAAATTTCTGTAAAAAGCACCCGCTATTAAATTCATAATGTCAATTATACCTAATTTGAAGAATTTTTAATCATTTCTATAGGTCGCCACTGTTCCTATCCGCAATGTATCGTTAATTTGACTGAAATAGTAAAGATAAACAATTTAACTCAAGAAAATGTAATTATTAAATTTAATTTGACTCAAATTTAGTTTATTATTTACAAAATACATACGTTAATATGGACAACGTTTACTTTGAAATTAATCACAGAAATGGATTGATTTACATTCTGACACATAAATGGAAGTTAAAAATAACAAAATATTATTTAACTCAGAAATTAAGTTGCTCCTTTAATAATAGTACATAATGAGAACTAATTTATTTTTATCCTTTAAAAAATCTACGAGAACGGAGCGGTGTTGCTCAATGATCGGGTGAGTCGTCAACTTTAACGGGAAGAATATCTCGCTGTACATTGCTCAAGAAACGAAACTGTGACTAAGTCCCCAAGTTATGCTACTCAGCGATAAGTGTAATGCGAGATAAGTTACACTTATCGCTGGGACCAGGGGAGAGTAAGAGAAACATCAATCAGTAAATTACCCTTGCTACTATTTGTCGGAATTTTTACAACTAGATAATGATTAAGGATACAGTCAACGTGATGCTACAAATGTTTTGAAGCGCTTTTTGATTGATCAATTAGCCAAATTCTTTTTTCTGATAAATCAAATGCTTTGAAGCATTTGTATTATATTTGAGACTTTCATCGCACCTTAATTTACACTTGTGTACTATTTTTACTTTACACACACAGATCATCGAGGACAGTTAAACTTCTCTCCTGAACGCCAGTTCATCGGCCGACATGTATATATGTATATCGATCCATATTTTATTCCGCGATATTGCTCGTTCTCCTTTAAGACTTACCGACCTCGCAGGTTGCACGAACCGGCTACATGTCTAGCCACATAAAAATTTTATTAATAGCAGTACCTGCATTTTAATAAGTCCATATCGTTTCCTAAGCACCTAGGAATATTTTACGAAAGATGAAAAAATATGAGATTAAGTAACCGAACTTGTGGTTCTAAAGTAGAAATAGCTTTACTTCTAACGTTTTACTTTATTGACAATATAACTCTTACGTAATGAACAACATAAACTTATTCTTCCGCAGTTAATGAATGTAATTAACGATTGAGTGAAATTGACACGAAAATTATACCCATAATGTAATACGCACGGTAAATTGCACCGTGATAGAGCTGCATCATTTACTGTTATAAATTATACCTTAAATGCCGGTTATTTTCTAAGATAATAAATAAAAAAATTAATGAGAATATTCTGATACTTTGCGCTCACTTATTATATATTCGAACACGTTCCATGCACGAAATAACATTGTCACAAATTGTATTCAGCTCACGAGTCTCTGCGCTTTCCTTCTTGGTAGCTCAACAATTTATACAGGCACTAATTAATGCAGCACATTAATAGACTTCTTCACACATATTTCACAATTCCATGTTCAACATGATTAAGCAAAAAATTCAAAGGATACTAGAACATAAGTGAGCAGAAGAGATCCACTGGCAACATGATTCATATCGATCGCTTCGCAAGAATTCAATATCGCTCGGTTTGTAAGAATATTAACCTACGATAAAACCTTGATAACACGATAACTATTGGAAATTAGAGACTCTCCAGCATGGAATCAGAAGTCTATCGTGCTTCGCTCATTCGTGATTATCTATCCACTTCCGGTGGCTGATACAAAGGTTTATTATAGGTATTCATTATTGAAATATTTATAGATCGGATGCTAGTATTGTATGACGCTCGTCATTAACTATAACAGATATTTTCCTGTGGCGGAACAAATTCTCTTTGATGGATAGACTACGTACGGAATGCCAGCTTTGTTATCAAACACAAGGCTTATCGAGTGAACGTCAATGATGCGTGCGAATCATGCAGTCGTCGTATGCCTTCACTCTTTAGAACGGAAATGCGAAGATGCGTAGCGGCCGATAAGACAAATCGTGACGTGAAATTCACTCGTACGATAACACGGAATCTTTCCATTCTACCGATTAAAGACGAAGACATTGCCATCACCGTACCGACCTTGGCACGATAATGACTCTTGGCGCAGTTTGACGCCTTGGTCTCGCAAGATAACGAGAATGTTTGAATTATGATTAACCGACGCGCGGAAGTTAACTATCTTCTATCTCTCGTCTTAACAACAGATAAGACACGCATTAGTCCCCACACTTGTTTTTAATTCACGTAATATATATTTGTTCGAGTTGTTTGCATTCTTTGCACTCAGCATCTTCGCTCTTTCTTGTCAATGTCCGAATAACATGTTATATCGAATATATCTCGTTTTACGTGTAGTAGAATTTTTGAGGATTTCAAATAATTCGAACGGAGATTTACGTGTATTACAAAATGACGAAAATACATGAAATCGTCTGTTTTTGTTTATCAAGCATCTTTACGATAACGGAAAAGTTTCAATCGCACTGATGGAAAAGATCACCCGCGTAGGACCCGCGATATGCGTAACCTCATTGCAACACTCAATGTATTTAGATTGTATAATATCACGACAAAATGACGTGCGACTTTTATGTTCTTAAGATACGTGACGTCAAACAGCCTACATCCAAGGGGATGCCCGTCCGCCAGAACAGTAAATTATCTGGAGACATCCAGTTCTTCAATTACCTATATATCTGTATAGAGATATAACACCGAGTAAAAAATACTCGTCGCAAAGGACCTTCTTTCAATCAAAGAATATTTTTATACAAGAAATATAATTAGCTTAATTAAATATATTTAACTATATTTAGTTAATTTTATAACTTAATTAAAACTTAATAATGTTATAAATTATTCGATTACAAATATATTTTCTCATTTTTCTTCTTCGTTTTGCTGTCCACCATTTAAATTTTTTTATAATATTTTTAATATTTTCTGTTTTAAAACACTGATTTTTAAATAAATCGGTATTTATACATACTCTTTTCATCAGATGTTTTTATTTAAAAAATAACGCTATTATTCAAAAATAATTATTACGAAGTGTTGAGTTGTTTTTGTTATCTTATGTTAAAATGAGTTATACAGGGTGAGATAGCTAAAACAAATTACCGAAATATGTCAAAAAAACTGAAATCTGATATGGATAAAAATGTTTTAGACAAAGAAATTATAAAGTTTAAAGGGAGATCAATTATGGTAGAATTAATTTATGGTAGAATTAATAATTTAATAAAATTAATTTTTCATAATTATATGTATAAGGCCTGGTTGCACCAACGTTACTTTAATTTTAAGCGGGGCTTAAAACTCTTTTTATTCCTGTCTCTTTTCGGTTTTAAAACGAGATAGAGAGAGTTTTAAGTTTCGTTTAAAATCAAAGTAACGTTGATGCAACCGAGTCTAAATGTCATAGTCATTTTTTAAAATGAAATTATAATTAAATATTTTAACGTAATAAAATTCCTCTAATTAGAACGTGCTCCACCCTGTATATGTATATATAGAGTATTACATATGCGATATTGTAAATTAATTATCTACTTGAAATGAGACTTCACTCCAGATTAAAAATTCATGATAATCAAATTATTATAATTAGTCGAAAGGATCATAAAAAATATTAAAACGAAGAAAAATTAACGTGAGTGAAATTCACGTAGTTATTTTTAACCTTTCACAAATTAGCAACAGAATGAAATATCAGGTTCTGACTGCGACCTCGAATACTCTTGGATAGTCAAAAAAGTCTACATTTATCACGCCAATAAAAAATGGACTTAAAAATATATATGATTGAATTTTGCAACTACTAGCAGACACTTTGTATCTATTCTGTCATGTTTTTATCTTCTTTCCTGTCATTTTTTTTTCTATGCAAAATAATTATCCTTAACTCGACGCGTAGTATATTTTATCTCAATTCGCAAAGAGGTTGACAGTGGCACCTTTTTTAAGCTCTCTCCGTCTATATTCTTTCTTTGTTGCGCGCAGTAACCTAATTATAGAATGGAATTGTTATCTAACAACCTCGCAAGTAACGACGCTTACGCATTTACACAATCTTACGCTTCTCGTCGTTCAATAATTTTTTTTTTACTACTCCGCAAATATCAGTACGCGATTACGCAGTAAAATTTAACGATCCCTATCACTTTTTCATTCTACTTCTACATCTTTCTCTCTCCCTCTTCCTCAATCGCGTTATCGATCGTACTAAGTTCGCATATCGTTTTGCGTCAAACCGCATAACGAGGTTGATTGCATTACTTTAGGAACGTGCGACGATATCGACAGAAATGGGATATCCAAGATTTCTGACTGCAGATGAAAATAAGTTGATTAAATATAGAAGATTAAAAATAAAAGGAAAAAGAGGCGGATGATTACTTTAATCGATTTAATTGCTAATTGGACTAGTCAAGGATGAAAAAATAAAAAATCAAACGAGTATATTTATACATATTGCATGTCCTAGAATGTTATATATAAACGAAGTCACTCTCTGACCAACCTGATAATATTATTTCAGAATTATTATTACTATCGAAAATCAATCTCTAAAGGATCCACGTCCACAATAGGAGTAATATGGTAGTAAGTTGTAAGTCATAAGAAATTAATTAATCATGCTCGAATGTGAGGAGAATAATCGACTAATTGGTCAATTTCTTGTAGTTTATAGCTTACTATATATACAATATTGCTCTCATTGTAGACGCATTGTAGCTATAAAGCTAATTCAACAATAAGATCGTAAGAAATTAACCAATCATACTCGGCTATTTTCCTCACATTTGACTGCGATTGATCAATTTCTTGCTTACGACCCTATTGTAGAACCCTAATTTTAAGCAGAATCATTATTACACTTACGCAAATTTAAGAAACATCATATTTACGTCTTATATAAGCGCATGCGTTCGTATTCGCAAGCTGTATGTATATTAATGAATGCGCGTGTCAAAGACATAATCCTTTCATAGATGATTAACAGATAATATAATATGTTAGCACAAAACAAGTTTTGTTGCATTCTTATGAATATCGATAAAAATGCAAATGGCGCATGACCGAATGATGTAATCAATATGAATTGATTGAACGACGTTTATTAATTATTTATTATCTTTCAACAAGTTGACAAATACACGATTAAAATGTTTCGTTAAAATCTTCGTGTAATTTGCGTCGAATCTAAATACTGTAAATGCTAAACGTGATGTTCACGTAACATTACGTGTTTAATGACAGATAATCATCTGATTCTAGGATTGTAATGTTTATGAGTTACATGTTTAATGATAAACCGATTTATGCGCTCGAACGATAACAGTCCGATTCTAAGATTTTAAGCACGCTTATGTGCTGAATGATTACTAATAAATAAATTCATAAACAAAATAGTATAATATAAATTATTTGCAAAATAAATTATTGTCAAGCAAAATTTAATTCGACGCCATAGTTTTTAAAATATTAATATTACATGTAGAGAGACTCATTCTCACATCTTTGGAGACGAAATTTTGTCAATATAAAGTTCATGTAATGTGTTTAGCCAACGAATGGGATTTTATCTCCTGGAATACACACCACTAGCTTCCTTTTTTAACCGCTGCGCAAAACCTATTTTCTCGTAACATGCTTTAGTATAACACAAAGAATATCGTGATGTCATAACATTTCTACCGGACGAACTCATAGTTGAAACATTTGTATTGTCTAATGTACTTTGTTCCCAAGTTTCTTGTGCGAAGCATATTATTTCAATGTCTTGTTTTAATTGTTGCTATAAAGTTAGTATAAAGCAATTATTTTTCAATTAATTTATGTGAGCTGTTACAAG
>NW_017305180.1:5960082-5962935 GCF_001594115.1 Trachymyrmex septentrionalis
CATTATTTCAATGTCTTGTTTTAATTGTTGCTAGTATAAAGCAATTATTTTTCAATTAATTTATGTGAGCTGTTACAAGCAACATTTTATCCTGGAATAGAACTTTCTACTTGTTAATCTTAATGACATATCTCTTCGAAAACATATTCACCAAAACACTCTATACCAATAAATCGTTTTTACATGCACAAATCTCTTTTAAATCGATTAGAGGTTCATTTTATCGCATTTATTAAGAAATGCGTTGAACATAACAAACTCGAATTAACATACGAGGTAATACACACATCAAACGAGGAAATTCATGAAGAGATATTGTATTTCACTGACTGTTAACAGAATTAAGAATCGTAGAGATAACAAAGTGAATGGAAAGTAATGGAAAGGCAAAGCAATAAGTTACGAGAGCAATAAGTGACGTTATTTCGCACAGATGTGCGAATTAGTGAATGCACAGAGCCGGCCGGATGGAAGAAGACAGAGATAGTAGGAGAGTCGAAGAAAAAAAATCACAGATGCGCGTCTTGGACTTACAATATGCCTCTTCTATATGTATATGGAACACAAGGCAACAAGTATAAAATAAAGTGAGACGGCCTTGTACACTAAATTTTATTAATGGAAAACTCGACAAACCTTATATTTTGCAAATAGCATTCTTATATCCGAGCAAAGATATTGTTGCTGCAAATGATAAGTATACGAGCCTGACGTTTCTCAAACTTCGCGAGGAATTTTCGTTCGTAAAGAGATATATCATTGGAATTAGAAATTGCATTACTTTTTTTTCCGAAATTTTTATCTGCGAAAAGTCCTAGAAAAAAATGAGAAAATTTTTACTTCTACGGTTAACATGATTATGATACGTGTCATTTCGTATAGATTGAACAACAACACTTGGTGTACATACATATTACAATGAGCGCTGGAATAACATCTTAAAACAAAGCGCACTAGACGTCATAAATTATCTCTAATCAACTCTAAGTGGTCTGGCAGGAATTTCATCTATTGTTAGTCCTGATAAAGTTTCACGATACATTTCCCAGTGTTTTAACAATGTAAATGTCAAACTCATTCATTATACATCCTACAGCGCTAAATCAGAATACCGGCAAAAATTTTCAAATAAAATATAAATAATGAAGAGCATACAGCCACAACAATAGATGTTAACGCAAGTCATATATCTAAAATTCACATATAAATAAGTAGACGTTTCGGTCAAGATTTGACCATCATCAGTACAAACAAGATGACACACAATAAATAAAAAAACTTACAAAATAGATTTTAATTAAGCCTTCGGACTAGCGATTTTTGCTTAATTAAAATCTATTTTGTAAGTTTTTTATTTATTGTCATCTTGTTTGTACTGATGATGGTCAAATCTTGACCGAAACGTCTACTTATTTATATATATGTGAATTTATATTATATGTGAATTTTAAATATATGACTTGCGTTAACATACATTGTTGTGGCTGTATGCTCTTCATTATTTATATTTGGTAATTGTTTAGCCACCTACAAACATTTTAAATTTATTTTCAAATAATTTTTAAATAAATAAATGTATCATATTTACCAAAATCAACAAGATATAGAAACCTTGAATTATCCTTATTTATCTTTATTTTTAGAAAATGTGACACGTGCCAGATGTAGGCTATCGATTACTAAACATCGTTATTTATTTTATCACGTATACGTATACCACTGTAATAAAAGTTATAGTATACGCTACATTTATGATATTCGCAGTATACTCGAAATAAAAGAGAGAAATACGAAACAATTGCACGTACACTCTCAATTAATTATGCTCGGATTATCTAACTTATTTATCCGCTAATTAAGTTGTTTAATAATGAACATATTCAATCATCATTTTCATTCATAACAAAGTGCACTAATTTTTTCAATTTAATTCAATTTAATTTCTAATATTAATTACAATTCATAGAGAACATACCGTATTGTAAGAAAAATATTCTATTAAGTTAAATGAAAGAATGGTTTTGCTAAAATATCTAAAAATTTAGCTAGGAAATAATTTAAATCATTAAAGTAATTATATAGGCTACTCAAGCTTGTTGCTAGAATATCAAAACTTTTTGCTCATTAATACTTGAGCGTCCTATTTAATTATTTTGATAGTATAACAAAATTATTTTTGGGAATTTTTTTTCAAAAAGGATAGAGTAAATGTAAAAAATCTATAAAAAGGTATTCTTCAATACATCATTATACATATATTGAAGCCTATATAAAAAAAATTTTTTTCGAAAAAAATTCCAGCATTGTGCTTTAAATAGACTAATATTTAGCAAATCGGCATAAGATTAGCACAAAACTGCTGATCTAGAATAAAAAAATCAAGAATTTTTATTTTCTACATAATATTTACTGAAGAAGTACATAGGGTTTTTGTAAAAATGATAAACATTTGAAAAAAGTATTATTTTGTATCAAAAAATTTTGTCACAAAAAGTGTTAACGATAATAACGATAATAGCTTTTTAACTAGTCAAAAAATGATTACTTCTTTAGATAATTAACAAATTACGATTCTCTGTAGGTTTCAAGTAAAATGAATAAAAATTGTAGAAATTATGATATACAACGATTTGAAAAATTTTGAAAAAAAATGCGTTTAAAGTTTTTCGGGTAGGGATGCTCTTCAAAGAATCAGCTTGTAATTTTGTTTTATTTTTACATTCCGAATTTTACATTCCAAGTAGTACAGAGTTTTTTTTTTGACACGTAATGAACTATCACTTAAGTGAGAAACAAAGTTTTTTTTTTTTTTTTTTTTTTTTTTTTTAAAAAAAAAAAAACCCTCTAAAAATT
>NW_017305180.1:5963035-5967351 GCF_001594115.1 Trachymyrmex septentrionalis
AAAAAAAAAAAAACGAAGAGCACTTTCAGAACGAGGTCGTCTCAAGACAACGTGTGTCGCGACACGTACGCTCCGGAAAGAACTCGCCTCGTATCTCTGGAGCGGAACGTGACGCGAAGTTAAGAACGCGCGCGCGCGCGCGCGCGAGCGAATGAATTAATTAATCGCACGCACCGTACCTAATCGCATGCGCGGTACTTATCGCGTGCTTCGCGTAACGATTAGCGGCTACGATTAAAGTGTCGCTTGAAATCGCGCGGAATATTCGTCGCGAAGAGTTGAATACCTCGGAGAACGTCGAAGAGAAGAAAAAAGACGAGGAAAAAATAGATGTTTTTTTTTTTTGGTTCTCTTTTTGAATGAATTGGTGGAAGCGTGCACCGCATCGTCATCGGAACTCGTCCCGGCGTGCCAAGCACGAGAGACGGAGGCGCTCCGGAGCGGAGGGACGCGGAGGGTCAGGAGGGTACGAAGCGCCGCATTGGCACAGAGGGAGTGCGCGCTGGGAGGTGGGGAGACACTCGTCGACGACGTCGACGAGTGCGATGGGGTGAGGCGCCTAGTCGAGCGAGAGCGAGAGAAGGAGAGACGAGGAGACCGTCTAGGGACGGGAAAGGGAGAGAAGGAAAGGAAAGAGAAGGGAGAGCTTTTTCGGTTTTTAACGACATCCGAGCGCCGCCGTCTCAGTGTCCGTCCGACTCCGTGACTCGTATGTGTGGTTCGGTTCTCGGTTTCTTTTTTTTTTCTTCTTTTTTTGTTTCTTCTTTTTTTCTTCTCTCTCACGGGTTAGCCAATATACATGTAATCCGCAGCCGAACGAACTGAGAGAGGAGGCAGAGAAGTCGTTATTCAGGAAACTCAAAAACGCCTTTCTCCCTCCGCCAGATTGCGCCAGACAGTGATCCTCAGGATCGGGTCGAGGACGTGCCATTTTACGATTGAGAGCCGGATTAGTAATTCCATTGTGAATCGAATGATAACAATGCCAAGATCGCGATAAATATTCTTGCGGAACTTCTCGCGGGACACGTTTCTCACATTGAGCGAAAAAAGGGCTTTGTGCAACGATATCTGATTGATAGGACGATATAACTGATTGAATCGAATTGATTACTGATTTGTGCGAGACACACAGTGCTGACCGGCGAGGAGGAAGACACATTCTCGAAGAGTCGAAGAGTCTCGAAGTCTTGGTGTAACTATAATTTCTACCGGTAAGAGGGGACTACAGTGACTACGCCACGTCGACTGTCGAAGCGAAGGAAATGCGAACTCGCGCGCAGCCGGCTTGCGATAAACCCCTCGTAATGAGGTATATCGTACTTTCTAGGAAGTTTGATTATACTTCAAAACGAGGAACGCGCTAGATTTCATGAAAAAAAAGTCAATTAAATTGAGATATGATTAAAATTATCAAGAATGATTTACGGATTCGCTGTGGAGATCTGGAATATGTTTTGGAAATATTGTTTTTCATTTCTGAGAAATTTTCAATATGATGATACGAAAATTCTTGATACGTGATTTATTATCGAAAAGATTATAAGTTTACTTATAATGATTATCAGATGATGTATTTAATTTGTTTTCCGGTATACTATTGAAATACACGTATTAAATATAAATATAACTCAAAATCGAACGCAGAATTTATAAAACAACAAAAATATAAGAATATAATAATCTTAGATCTTATTATTAAGGATTATTCTTATTAAAGATAATATATTTTACGTGAAAATTTGTCTTTAAAATTTTCATTATTTCACACGAAGGATTTTGAAATTAATTGTAAATTAATTTAATTTACGTAATAAAAACTTTAATTTGCCACTGAAAAAAAAGTTTTCACGCTAGATTCGCCATATAAAATTAAAAAAAATATATAGTAAAGAAAAAATCGTGCATTAAAAAAATGCATAATTTCGCATTTGCTTATAATGAAATGGATGTGTATTTTTTGTAGACACCTTGTATACAGAGACACGCTGGTCGCCAAGTGTCCAATGCTCTCCCCATAAGTAAACCCAGTCCTGACATATAACGTTCCTTCCACACGTGCAGCCCTTTTCTTCTTTTTAATTCTTGCCGTCTCTGCGTCGCTTTGGTAAGAAACGAGTCTCGAAACGAGAATGAACAGGTTAAAATACGATGAACATGTTACATGCATTCTTATGCATTTTAAGTTACCACGTTTTCACTACCGTGACGGAATGCACGTGAGAGAGAAAGAGGAGGAAAAAGAAAATTAATTTTTTCCTTAACAAATAGAAAAAGTATTTTTTCAAAGTATAATAATTGTTCCTTTTTAAATATAAAGTAATTCCGAGACAATTAAATAAAGAACCGCAAGCTGTTTTTTATTGATATATATGCTTAAAGCAGCAGAAATTTTATTTTATTCCGCATATACTCGTTTAATTTACATATCATTACGTAATAAAATCATGATCATAATAATTTTCGATAATGTTTCAAAATATCTCTCGATAATGATTCGTTAAGAAATTTGTGGCTTAAAATAAAACGAGATATTTTTGTCATCATTTCATATTCGTTTTTTATTTATCGTAGTGCATAAACGCAGAGGCGATTGACCAGTTATCGCTTTCGTTTCTAATTCGGAATGTAATGTAACGCAATTTCAACGAATCGCAAATGTAAGCTTCCTCTCCGGGCGCGAAATGACGGAAATAGCTTGAGGATAATTTTGGAACACCACCATCGTGGATTCCTGATCCTTAGTAGACCCGCGAGCGAGTCTAAGCGTGCTTCGATCTCAAAATCCACAGCCTATTCTGCATGCGCAGTAACAATTTGTCGTAATAATGATAAAACGATTAATCATAATGATTTATCAGATAACTATTCAGGATACATAGTCTCAAGGACATGTTGCTTCGTAGTCCTTATATTAGAAAGAACTCCAGTTCGAATTTTAATTCATTAGCATCGTGCGCGATAATTATTAATTATCACGCATTTACATGAATAAATATAGAGCCTGAACTGCTCTCTTTCTCTCATGCGTTATTCTCCTCCAATATTATTATTCGATCTCTGAAAGAATGTCTGGAAACACAGTAGTGTCTCGGCGATTTTAGCGCTAAGATATTAAGATAAGCGCATCTCATGGAGATACGAAATAATGCCAATACGATTACGCTGTCATTATCTGTTTGTATACTTGATAAGGAGCACGTTTTCTGTTTACGTATCCGACACGAAAGCATGACTAAAGAACGTGATGAATACGTTTCTTTTTTATTTTAATGTATTTTTTTATTTTAAACTACTTTATTTAGATACATCTAGTATATAAGATAGCTGCGTAAAGTCGTTGATTTCCGTAATCTTCTTCCCAAGCCTCGACCTTTATAGTCTCCTAAGGCCAGCCC
Organism: Trachymyrmex septentrionalis; assembly: GCF_001594115.1. Classification (NCBI taxonomy): domain Eukaryota; kingdom Metazoa; phylum Arthropoda; class Insecta; order Hymenoptera; family Formicidae; genus Trachymyrmex; species Trachymyrmex septentrionalis. The sequence goes on from NW_017305180.1 coordinate 5,966,434, forward strand.
GTTCTTATTTTAAAGACCATCTTAAGTAAAATAATGTATTAAGATGCTACAGGTCTGCAATTAGATTATGTCTCACATCTTAAAACGCAAGATAGTCTTAAATATAAGATTGGACTATCAATACTGATCTAATGCCTGTTTCTACCAATGTAATTCATTTAAAGCCGTGTTCGTATATTACTGCCAGTTGTCAGTACAGTATAGTACACGTAACGGGAACTATAGATTTTCAGTATTGGCACTCAACTGGCAGTAATATACGAACATGACCTTAATCTCGATTCAACTAACTTTTTATCGTTGCATGTTATAGAAGAATTCTAAGAATAATGTTCATTTCTATCAGTACTGTCTAACTTTAATCGCGCGTTTAACCTTTTTCTTCATCCATTTCTATTATAATTCTTAGAATTAAAAATAGATAAGAAGTAAATTAAGATTAAAATTAATCTACGTCGACAGAAATAAGGATAAGTCTCCCTCTTAAATTCTCCGTTGCCTCATCGATCCTCGGAAACGTCCAGCATCCTGCGAGGACGAAAATCACCAGACCTCGCTGGAGCTTTCAGACACACCCCGTATGTTGTATCCATCGATCGCTTGCTCACTCGCTCACTCACTAACTAGCTTCCTTCGTTTCTTCCTATCGCACGTGGATACACTCGACAGAGGTGGTCAACCTTCGCAAATTTGCCGGTCGCTGCTTTTTTCGCGGATTCTTTGGCGCGCTTTCAAGTCGCGCGTTTAACATTAAATAGACGCGCTGTCGGATTTTTGCTTCACGCTGGCATTGGGGAACTTACACATGAAATTACGGAATATTGAACGCGTGAACGCGAAATCCGATAAATGCATTTTGTGATTGAATGAACCGATAAATAAATGTAAGCACGCGAGTTTATATTATATATATATATA
>NW_017305180.1:5967451-5968774 GCF_001594115.1 Trachymyrmex septentrionalis
CAAAACCTGTCCTACTCAGCCCGTTTTTTAACTTATAACTTCATACGTTATATAAATATATGTAAATTATCATAGGTTATTATTAAGTTAAAAAAAGAGGCAAATGTTTATCGTTTAATTTCGATGAGCAAAGGAAAACAATTTTAGAGCCAAAAAATAATGTAGCGATATCTTTATCTCGAACTTCCTTTTTACATTTTATTTTGTATACTACAATTCAATACAGATCAACGCTCTTGCCTATCTCTTAATTGGTCCGATAATCCGGTGCGATAAGATTGAGTACATCATAATATTTAACTAGATAAAAAGTTAAAAAAAACGAAGAGCGAAGGTCAGAGAAGAACACGTGCCATTCTTTCCTAATCAACAAGTTTCGACAATCGAAATCGGAATTCCTGGACAACAACAATCATCGCACAAGCGTACATTCTCAAATATCGGTGATCAAAGTGCAACCATATACGATCGCATCTCAAATATTACAAAAAAGAAAAAAAAAAGGAAAAAAATTCGAACCAAGAAAATACACTAAATCACGAAAGAAAATCAAAATGACTTTATTTCGACATCATAAAACATCATTAAAATGATAATTTTTTTTATGTAATTTTATTTTGATATTATTGTAACACCTTTGGACTACCGATTTTTGCTTAATTAAAATCTATTTTGTAAGTTTTTTTATTTATTGTCATTTTATTTGTACTGATGATGGTCAAATCTTGACCGAAACGTCTACTTATTTATATGCGAATTTTAAATATATGACTTGCGTTAACATCTATTGTTGTGGCTGTATGCTCTGCATTATTTATATTTTGTAATTTTTTAGCCATCTTGAAACATTTTAAAAAGCGAAGATTGTCGAACAATTGGCCACCCCTGTCGAGCACTCAGTAGTCGGGACATCGATCGGCCACGTGAACGCGTCGCAACATCGATCTCTTTGGCGCATTTTCTTCGTTTTGTTTACACACCGATCATCATCGCGATTCGCTGCCGTTACAACGACACGGTGGCGACGTCGCATATCTGTTACGCTTAATGAGTACGCTTTTATGCAATATCGGCACTGCGATATCCTGCAAATCATTCTGCGATATCTCGACTCCCCCGTCCCGCCACGTCATTCTCTATCTCTAAATGCGCAGCTATGATGAACGCGTTTATCTATCCGAGGATCAAATATACTAGCGGATTATATGATAATTGTGAAGTTGCGAATCTGTTAAAGTGGAACAGAAAATTTTATTGTTCTCTCATTTAAAACATTGAAGTCACATGTACTCCTGAACATTGTTCCTATTTAATGTTTGTTGG
>NW_017305180.1:5968874-5991013 GCF_001594115.1 Trachymyrmex septentrionalis
ATTTAAAACATTGAAGTCAGGACCTGAAGTCACATGTACTCCTGAACATTGTTCCTATTTAATGTTTGTTGGAAAATGCTTTCATATTAATTTGTTTATATTGCTTTTTTGTATTAGTTAAAGTGCGCATTTTTATGAATACACACTATGATTAAACACAAATACGTAATGCACACCTTTAACTACGTGGAAAAAATTAAACGATTTAATACACGTGACTCACGAGCGTTTAAAAGAAAAGTTTACGACAATGACACAATTGGTAGACGAACTATTTATTACGCAAAAATGAGTTTGCAATGGAAGAGTATAAATTATTATTGCCATTAATGTTTTTCTCCGGGATATAAATTGTTACTTTTTGCAGACCGTGTTCTAAAGTCAAGAAAACATTGACATTTTGCTTAAATTGTTTACATAAGAGAAAAAAAGAGGAAAGAGTTGAAGCAATTAAGAGCTATTATCGATCGGAATGACGTGTTGAAGTTTTCTCTTCTCATTTTTCAGATTAAAATTATGAGTTCCGAGTCGTGGACCTTGCCTTCGAAGCAAGGTCTGTATGACCCTACCCTCGAACGAGAAGCTTGCGGCGTTGGTTTTATCGTCGCCATTGACGGGAAGAGGTCGCACAAGGTGAGTCGATTTTAAGCTTCGTCTGTCTTTATAAAGTTCAAAGAACGACCCACGTGTCTCTCGAGTGTCGCACGTTTGATCTTTGCAATCTATTATAGGTGTACGTCCGTATATTGCGTTGCACTGCATAAAGCATAGGGTAAAAAAAGTGTAATAAAGATAAGATAAACAGCTAAATGTGGAAAATAAGTAGTATATATAGTTAATAAATTCGAACAAATGAAATTCTTAAATATCGAGAAAAAAAATTCAGAATTGTCGATAATAAATAAAGTTTAGAATAATTAATGTCTCTATTTTAAAGTTGGAAAAAAGAACTCAAAGGCTTATATAATATATGAGTTTAGGTTAAAATACCTAAACATGAAAATTGCGCATTACTTTAAAGGTAGGCGCCGCTTCAAATATGCAGAATAATGATTAGATAAAAAGAGAGAATGTTTATTAATGGAATATCTATAATCTGAGAAAGAAATAAGAGACCTCCACTTTATAGATGAACTCGTTGATAATATATGGATATATCAATACAATTACGCGACTTTTTTTCATTGAACGACGATAAGAATATTGGACTGATTTTCTCATATTTATGATCGGTTATCGAATGTGAATTTCAGATCGTTCGAGATGCTCAGATATTGTCGGCGCGAATGAATCATAGGGGAGCATGCGCCTGTGATAATGATACTGGTGACGGTGCTGGTGTGCTTTGCGCAATACCACACGATTATTATGCCAATGAAATTCGGTAAGAGAACTCCCAGCGACATGCTATAAGTATCTTATTTGTCGACGAGATCGAATCTGGTTTCTGAAACTTTTATAACTTCTAACGTACTCGCGAGAGAGATATCCGATTTAATCGCCCAAGCCAAATGTTCCTGTCACATTTGGCGCTACATACTATCTGACTGAACTAAAAGTTTAATTTCAGTTCTGAATTTTCATTATCTAGATCGTAATGCTATCGGAAAGAGGGTCCAACATCTTGTTCCAATTTTTCTCATTATTATATTAGTGTTAATTTAGATATCTTTTCATTTTTTATTCAACATTTTTATATCAAAAAGATTTTTATTCAAAGTTGGAAATATTTTATAAATAATTGATTTCACTTGGAAAGGCAATTATACATAATTTCTATTATCTATAAATCGTTCATGATATTAATCCTTCATTTCAAATATCTCATTTCTAAATTAACATTCTTCGTTGAAATTCTCTTAAATCTACAAAGCATAGTTCCTGCAGAACTTTTAGATGTCACATATTCATTACTTCTTACAATAGACATTTATATCTGTAGCAGATATTTATAGTCGATTCTTATATTTAAGATCGTTTTAAATACAGTCTTAAGAAATCATAAACCAATCACATAATCATATTAGCATCTTAACATTACTAAAAACATAACTTAAAAACATTACTTAAAGCGATCTTGAAATAAGAACTGACTATGAATACCTATAGCCTATCACTATTTTGCAGGCTTTTAATTTCACAAATCCTTGGCACAGTTCTATAAATCTTTCGTCATAAATCTCTGCTTTGTCACTTAGATCTCGAATAAATCTACAGACATTAAGTTTCTCCGATCCACAAATCCTTGTACTAGTTTCAATAAATCTAGAAATTACAGTTTATTAATTCAATAAGATTTTGATAGTTCAGACGTGATGAATTAGTTAAGTTCATTAAGTTATTTTTCATATACATTATAGCCAACAACAAAAGATTGAACTGCCCGAGTTCGGACAATACGCAACCGGTATCTTGTTCCTTGACAAGAAAACTCATAAAGAAGCAGAAGCCGCATTTGAGAAGTTAGCTAAGGAGTGTAATTTAAAAGTATGATATATATTGGTATTATTATTCATTGATCGGTTTCAATGATTAAATTATCCCATTGCTTGGCGTGTATTAAGTATCTCGTATAATCTCGAGATCGTGTAATTCGTAGGTGCTGTGTTGGCGTAATGTTCCCACCGATAGCTCCCAGATTGGCCAAGTGGCGAAGAAATGCGAACCGTACATGCGTCAAGTATTCGTTACTGGCGATCAAGATGCGGAAGCACTTAAGCGACAGGTAAATAATTTGTCTAATAAGTAATTTATCCAATCGCTAAGATCGAGTTGTGCCTGAAGTCAATTAATTCTGGTTAGTGTTTCGTCGTATCTTTAAATTTTAACTTTGTACTATAATTAACATCAAAAAATAATTTATTTTCTACTATTATTACGAAAATATTTATTGATTGATAATTATTTCCATTATCTTCAGACCTTCTCTCAAAAGATTCCCCAAGAATTAATTATTAATGATAAAGTTAGGCGCTACACCGTACTCCGAATTAAACAACTTGACATTTAACAACTTTGCTAATTTATAAAATTAGTACTCGGATTTGTCGTAGATTTTCCACGATTTTCAAGGTGCATATTAATGCGCGTATAAATCCGTTGATCGTAAATTACACGTTTTTTACATTTTTATCGCGTTCTATTTGTCAGATTTTCGTGCTGAGGAAGAGATCATCGCATTCGATTCCGCGACCGGAATTGCGATACTACATTTGCTCGTTGTCGTTGAAAACAGTCGTTTACAAAGGTCAGCTCACCGCTGATCAGTTATGGCTTTATTTCACGGACTTGAAGGTAAGTCCAAATTATTTTTGTCCTAATTCGTTTTTCCTCAGAAAAGTGTTATTGTTGTCTGGAAGTCTTACATAAAATATATTATGTGTGTCGTAACGAGAATAATAACGTAATATTGTATAAATTTTTTTTTCTTTTATATCAGTCTCCGAAATTTGAAACCTATCTGGCACTGGTACACACACGGTTTTCTACAAACACTTTTCCGAGTTGGGAAAGAGCGCATCCTTTACGGTAAGATACTACATAAAAATCCTATAAATATGAAATATAAAAATACGGTAAATAAGATATACTATAAATGATTATTTCTCCATAACCACTTCTCTGAAAAACTAATTCATCTCTTTTAATAGTGAATTCGAAACGAGGAAATATTTATGTTTTTTAATTTCGTTATTTTTTGTAATATAAATAAAAAATTTCTGCGAAGAATTTTAACTAACTATTTATCAATCATATAGTTATAATCCTTAATGTTATTGCTTAAAAAATACATGAAACTGCTATTATTTTTTTTAATGGAAAGAAACAAAAAAAGTCGATAAAATAGACTTTAAAAATACGAATAAAAGTGTTTAAATTTTTTTCAAATCTCTTTTTACGACCATTGTGAAACTAAGAAAAAACATACATATATTATGCTATAAATAACTAAAAGATAAAAACTCCTTTTAAGTACTCCTTATTGAATAAGGTTATTATATTAATTATCGACTACTTATAATTCCTCTCTTTATCTTGTTATTTGTTGGGCATTTCCTTTTCGGTACATCAAAGATCCATAATACGTGTTTATTTTATAGGTAACACTGCAAAACAATTCTGTTTTCACAATTCGGTAGTCTTGTATTACAGCGATAAATAACTTTATCGTAATGTAATCGTAGTTTTCGCAGATTTCCGTTTCAAAACCGCAAACAGCAAACACCGATATAACGTGCGACGTTTGTCCATAGCTTGCTTGCTCACAACGGCGAAATTAATACCCTGCGCGGCAATGTGAACTTTATGAAGGCACGAGAAGGTGTGATGAGCAGTCAAATATACGGCGATCAACTAAAGCTGCTCTATCCAGTCGTAGAACCGAATCTCTCTGACTCCGGATCAGCGGACTGTGTGCTCGAGTTCTTGGTGATGGCGGGACAACGCTCTTTGCCCGAGGTAAATTTACATTGAAATATGTGAAAAACGTCGTCTAATATTAAAATATAAAGTATATTGCTGTAGATCCTCGATCTTACGGAAAATTGATTCCACATTTTTATAAAACTTCTCAAAGATAGTTATTTCCAGAAATCATTGGTTTCATAGATTTAGACAGATTCTAAGAATTTTTTTTTTTAATCTCTATAAAATTTTTCATAACAATTGTTAATCTTTGATTTCGTAGATCCTTTGTTTTAAAGGACTTTTTTTTGCTTGCTAGAGATACTTTCTTCTACTTTTGCTAAGTACTTCAATTTTTATCGAAAACCAAAAAATTTTTACTTGTACTTTTAATGATCTGAGATACCACTGATCTTTGAATATACAGAATTAATGGCCTTCATTTCATCAATTCTCTGAATTGCTGCGCGCATTACGGTTCTTTAGTATCGCAGTTTCTTGATTTCAAGAATCTCGGTCTTCGAACAAACACTTGAAACATCGTTACTGAATCCAGGCTGTCTTGACAATGGTACCAGAGGCTTGGCAGAATGACTTAACGATGGCTACTGAAAAGCGGGACTTCTACCATTGGGCGGCATGTGCCATGGAACCCTGGGACGGTCCAGCTCTTCTGACCTTCACTGACGGTCGCTACGTCGGTGCTATCTTGGACAGGTAGAAATTTTTTATCTCTTATTACGTCTTGTTTATTACACGTTTTTACGTAGGCTCCACTTCCCTCTCGTTCGTGCTGTCTGGTAATCTTTGCCACATTTTGTATCCATAGATCCATGAATCTGCGACTTCTCGAATCGAAAATGATTCGCAGTTGTGCGGATTTCTGGATCTTTGGTTCCACTGACTTTCAACACTTTGAGTCCAGTCGGATGTTACACATGTCGCATTTTTTTAAAAATGATGAAGAGAAAATGTTACCATTGTTTGTACATTAACGACGTGAAATAGATTCATTGTCTTACGTGTTCGTTTAAAAACTTCTAAAATATACAAACTGAGTAAATGTACTATCAGATTTTTAAAACTAAATAAATGCGGCGATAAATTGAACTCTTAACTGTCGATGTGTCCACAAAATGCGAAAGATAAATGTTTGTTAATTCGCTATCGTATACAGTTCCCGAAAATTATTAGAAAGAATTGACATAAATTTACTGGAAGCTGTACAGGTAAGCAAGTGAATTCTTTGCACTGAAATAATTCCATACAATAGCGAATTAATATCGCAAGAAGAATTGTAAATATCATTATAAGTATTTCACAGGCACGTAACAGAAAAAATATAAAATCTGAAATATTTATTATCTAATTTGAACAAAAAATAATAAGATATTTCACAACGATGAAATCCACGTTGACAGCTAAGAGTAAATATTAATTAAAAATTAAAATCACGCGATTTAATTAATTCTTTGGAGTGTTCCTGTTGTAATGCAGCAGATATTTTCTTACTTTTTAATTTTCTGTCACTATTATCTTATTTTGCAATTTTAAAATGTAATTTGATATGAAAATATTTCTTTGTTGTCTGTCATTGGAAACTTTTCAAAGTACAGTTCCAAAATAAATACAGAGAGAAGCGAAGAAATTGAATTGAAGTAAAATTCAAAGTGTTGAAAGAATCCTATTGAAAAAGAAATGAGCCGAACGAAAGGACTTTGCGGTGTCGTTTGTTAGGGGAGCCGCGAAGAAAGAATGCTAGGCTACGTGGGCGTATTGCCTACGCTTTGCAAGACTCATTCAGCAGGATTAACGGTGCTCACGAAATACATGAGAACGGTGCACACGTAGAGATACTCGGGTACAGGTAAACATGGATTTCTAAGGCAAAGGGAAGTCGTGCAATCGAATGGGGGACAAATAAAAACACCCTTCCTCCCATAGATCCAGTTTTTTTTTTCTACTATAAAGATTACGCGGAATAAAACGTACGATAAAAATATTCTTTAGAGAAAACAGAAATTTCTTTATAAGGATATTTTTACAAAAATTACGTTAGAAAAGTTATTGAAGTTTTAGTTTAATCGAAACGCTATTTTATTTGTAGATAAGAGAAAGATTTACATTAACAAGCAACAATCGTGAAAGAAAAAATTAACGTAGCAATGTCCATTAATTGATTGTCCTAGGATATTTTAGAATTGAAAGTAACATTACAAATAGAGATTTCAAAATTTTTAAATCGATTACCATCGTTATTTATTTACGAACATTTTAAATAATTGTTTTCTAAAACATTTTAGTTTTTCTTATTATTGTTTACTTAGCAATTAAACAAATTTCTGTTTTAATAACATTGGTTTTTTTTTATTTTATTTCAAAGTTTATCGATAAATTTTAATAATGAAATAATTGCTATTTAAGTTGTTTTTTAATATATTCATAGTTAACTTAGCATCTCGTAAAACATGAAATTACTTTTAAATATAAAATAAAAATATGAAGAGTATTTACTTGGATTGAAAGTAATCACTTGAACGTATAAAGGACGATATTTCACGCAAAAGAGTATATATAAACAAATAAATAGAAAAAAAAAATACGTCAGAAAAATTTCGCGCGACTTCCCTTTGCCCTGCCTTGCTCTGTACAGCCGAAATGAGAATCGATGTTTACGATTTACTAAGTGTCCATCGTTGTCCCAACGTGCTGCTAACGCAGGTAAATAGGGCCTAGACCAAGAGACTGAGAGAGCGAGAGAAAGAAAGATGATATAGAGAGAGAGTATAACGCGAGTAAGCCAGCAGGAAGGCAGGCAAGCGAACGAACGAACAGCAATGTAGTTCACTCAGCTGATACCTAGCGCGAGACACAGAGGTGGTGTGAAATACAAAAGACCTTTTTGAATTTTTGTTTGGCAGAAACGGCCTGCGCCCATCGCGCTTCTACGTCACTAAGGATAACATGATGGTGATGGCGTCCGAAGTGGGCGTCTATGATACTCCGCCCAGCAATGTAGTCCTGAAGGTAAACGAAGGAAATATGCGCATCCCAAGCACCAGCCGGTCCCACAGGAGTGTCTCTCACTCTGTCTGAGGCGGAGACAGCTAGCTCGCAGTGATTTATGATTTACCGACGAATCAACCCCCGTATGCTCAATCTTTTTCCCCCAGCCCTCTTTCTCTCATCTCCGCGCCTATTCTCTACATTTCTCCCCGAAATACAGCAATTTCAGCTAGTGGAAGAGCAACCAAGGAGACCCTCGCGTCTGCCCAGGGAAGTTTGGACCCTTTTCTCTCTGGTCAACAATCTCTCTACGGAAGCGACGAAAGAGCCTGCTCGCATTACAATTGTATAAAAACAATGCTTGCGCGTTTAATCGCGCGATAAGCCGCCTTGGATTTTTTAATGTCACTTGAAAGTTTTATTGTCCGAGAGCAACTTTCGTCGGCATTGTTCAGTGGCCGGTAATATTGATCGTCACAAGTGAGCTTTTAATCAATTTTCGTAAATACTCTCCAACAGAGCGACTCTCGTGTCAACGAAACTCTCAAGTGAATATCTAGCTTCGATAACGCGTCTTCTCGCCATCATTCTCGACGGTTCACATTTGTCTCGCCGACTAATTATTATTATGTCACAAAACTCGCTTTGTTGGCCTCCTGCTGATTTCTTACTAGAAGAGGAGGAAGAGGAGGTGGCGATACGGCAGAACTCTCTTTATTAGAAAATCAAGAAAGTGAAATTTCGAAAACAATAAAATTCAATAAAAAAGGGCAGCATTGGGAGAAAACATAGCTTGTTGATTCCACGGGATAATGGTTTTTGCAGATTTATGGCTTGATAATTGCATGCTTACGCAAATTTTAAGTTCCAGAGGTCTTTGGTTATACAAATCGTTGATCATATACGTCCTTGGTTACATATGTTGCGTCCTCGGCCAGGTTCTTAAATCTGTGGGCGTCTTCGTTCTGGGAAAGCACCATCATGCGATTTGTTTACTACACAAATCACTTTTTTTCTCACCATATTCATCTATGTCTAACAAATACATTACTCATTACATTTTGGCATCTCTGTCGGAAGCAACAAGCGCGTATCGTTTTCATAAATAGGACTTACGTCTCATCGAGCGCATCGAAACAGATGCTCGTGTATAAATAGTCCAATAAACAGAGTTCTACCGTGCGAACAAGAATAAAGCAGTTTACGCTCGTCGAATGATTTAGTGCGAATTCTATAGATCTCAAATATTGCCAAAACAATGTAATGTACTGGCACTCTGCCTTTACACTGGCCGATGATCATCAATACCAACCATTGAGACGATCATCACTGACTTCATCCAGGATTCGGTAATCCTCAAGTGTATATTTTATGCGTGCATTTTCTTTCATTCCTCTGATAAAGCTGCAGAAATGTCACATTCGAGGATTAAAGGTAAATCGATAGCGATACCCAAAGAGTCGGTAAGGGCAGATTGTCATCAATCGATCCGCAATACCTATTCGCTGTATGTTAGTATACATGTATAATAGCTAATCACATATATCGTATTTTATTTATTTTTTAATCATGTATCATGTATGATGTATAATTTGTCATCTAGGGACTAGGTTTGTATAGAGCTGTAGGACCGTCATCCAGTGCTGTCATATGAATGTCGATCATCGACGTGTCGAACCCGTTCTATGGCGATTATTGGTGTACTCTTTTATTTGCAGAGTCGCTTGAAGCCCGGCCGGATGCTTCTCGTTGATACCGAACAGAAGAGGATCATACAGGATGTCGAACTGAAGTTGCAAATCGCTCGAAGAAGGCCTCATTCCAAGTGGCTCAAGGAACAGGTAGCTAAATGTGCTTTTCGTCAATCGAGAACAATTCACGAGCAATTGTTATATTGTCGTGCTTAAATTTTACTTTGAAAATACAAAGTCGAATTTTAAATCCTATTTAAATTCTATTTAAAAAGATGATTGTCCGACTGTCCGAAAAGTCAAGAAGTTTTTTATAATCTGGTTTTTTTTTTCATGACCTTTTCTATTATAGTGAAGATACCAATTATGAAGCACTCTGTACCTAATTTATTTATGTTTTATACATAAGTTATATTAAAATTAACGCGCTTGCATGAAAAATAATGGCACATATCATGACTGTAGCCTATAGCTCGAAAATTAAATAACTCTTCGCTTTTCTCTTTGTTATTGATTAACACATAATATTACACATAATATAACTAATTAACTAATAATATATTATAAAGTCATTAAGTGTCAATGTTCTTCGTGAAATATTTAACTTAGTAATTTCGTTGGTTTTAATGAAAATTGCAATAACATAATCGCATAAAAATTGACATTGAAATTCATCGCAAGAAAAATATCTAATGTAAAATTAACTTTTTTTGCACTGCTGTACATGCTGTTATCATCATATATGCAGAGGGTGAGTCGTTCTCATATCGTTATAAGTATGTTCATTTCTTTCAGTACGATATACAATTGGAGGTAGCAATATAATAAAGAAATACAAATTAATATAGTATAGTAGATAGTAATATAATAGCGAAATATTATAAATATGTGTGTGTGAGTAAGTAGAAATGTCTCTGAAAAAAATCTCAGATAATTCTATTTTGCATGGAAAATCACTGCACCTGTTAACTTTATCTCTTCCTATTTTTTGTTATTATCTAATTTATTAATTATTCAATTTTGCCAATAGAACTCTCGGTTTGTTATCTGCTTGTGCTCGATTATAGAAACTCTGAAAGCAATTCAATTGCAGTATCAATTCTACTCTTTAGCTTCATTCTTGCGACGCTCATAATTTTGGTACCTAGTAGTTAGTGATGCTTTTTTGAACGCAGATTACTATGGATGAATTGCGTGCCGCACATGTTTACAATAGCAATGCAGAGGACATAATCGAAAATAGTCTAGCTGTCGAAAAAAAGAACGCTATCAACGGCATATACGAGGTTTCGGCCGTGAATAAAGTTTGGAGCGGCGACAAACGGCTGTCTCTTTATGGTTATACTCTGGAGACTATCAATTTACTACTTCTACCTATGGTGCAAACTAAGTATGTATACAAATAATTTTTTCCTATCAATATCGTATTTCTAATTACAGTATGTTCAATATTTCATGTAGAATAATAAATGAGTATAAATACTAAAAATTTTTATAAATTCAAAGATATGTCCATAGAGTTATTATAAATTTAATGTATCGTCATTAAACAATATTCCGATACTGTTTCCAATATTGTTTAAAATATCTTTTTTCCCTTTAATAGAGTCGTGATTTCGATTATTTTATTGTATATATATATATAATATATATATATACTACTATTATCTTAATATTAAATTAATACGAAAAAATTATAATACACTATAACTTTTTCGTAAATAATGATATTTTTCTTAATAAATATTAACGAAAAATAAAAATTTTTTTTCAGAAAAGAAGCGTTAGGATCTATGGGTAACGACGCTCCCCTAGCGTGTTTATCGGAATTTCAACCGTTATTATACGAATATTTCAAGCAATTATTCGCGCAGGTACACAAAAATTTGACTATCATTAACTTGAGAAACGGAAAAAATTATAAAAATTAATTTAACAACTAAATACAATCCAACATATTTTATGTATGTATTAACGCAACTTCAAATTTTAATTTCTATCTAGGTAACAAATCCACCGATCGATCCATTCCGTGAAAAGATTGTAATGTCGATGCTCTGCCCAATCGGGCCTGAGAGTAACATTCTGGAACCGAACGAACTGCAAGTACATCGTCTATTCTTGCCTCAACCGATATTGTCTTTAAGTGATCTTGAGGTTCTCAAGCATACGACCCATCGCAATTGGAGAACAAAAGTAATCGATATTACTTACCCTCTTGAAGATGGATCTGGTGGTTTGTTGAAGACGCTGGATCGCGTTAATAATGAAGCTAATGCGGCTGCTAGGGATGGTTATCAATTGCTCGTGTTATCTGATCGACGAGGTGGTCCAACAAGGTAAGTCCAATCTGTGAATAAAAATATTAATACATTCTAAACTGATCTTGAAAGAAATGAAACTTGAATTTGTTTGTTGATTTTAGGATTCCGGTAAGTAGCCTATTGGCGTTAGGTGCTGTTCATCATCATTTGATCGAAGAGAGACAGCGAATGAAAGTCGGTCTCATATTGGAAACCGCCGAGGCTCGAGAGGTGCATCATATTTGCGTGTTACTTGGTTACGGAGCAGATGCTATATGTCCTTACTTGGTATTTGAGATGGCAAAAAATCTAAGAGCAGATCACGTTTTCGATGAAACCTTTACCGATGATATTATTTATAAGGTAAGCCTCGCAAAATTATTATTTAGAAATGTTAATGATAAAAAAAGTATTTGTATGAATATGAAAAATAGATATATATAAAAATTGTCTAATGATTTTAATCGTTTAAATTCCGCAGAATTACGCAGATGCTATGGAACGAGGAATCGCGAAAGTGATGGCCAAGATGGGAATCTCGACTTTGCAATCTTACAAAGGAGCGCAGATATTCGAAGCAGTTGGATTGGCCGACGAAGTCATCGATAAATGCTTTAAGGTATTTTTTTTTCACAATCCCTAATATATGTAGTATAAGAGTTTTTATATATATATGTATTTATTTATTCATATATATACCTTATTATTAAAAATAGTTTCAAGTAAATAAATAATATATACATATTTATCAAATTTGTTGATTTTTAAAAATATTTGTGATTACAAAATAAGTAATCTTTTTTCAAGTAATATCGTTTGGTTCTTCAGATGCATATGATTAAAATAGGATCCAATTAATGATCATTTAATGATTTGAATTCATGAATGATGCATCTTATTGTCAATTAAAAATTTAATTTATTATATTACATAGTAAAAATAATATTTTTGTTAATTGCAAACCGACTTGAATTTTTCAGGGTACTCATTCTCGTATTGGTGGTGTGACGTTCGATATTTTGGGCAAAGAAGCGTTCCAGCGACATCAAATGACGTACTGGAATAAACCGATGGATTTGCTGGTCATTAACAATCCAGGAATTTATCATTGGCGATCCGGCGGCGAGAAACATATTAATGATCCTCTTAGCATCGCTAGTTTACAGGTAACAAAACATAGTATTCTAAAAACTAAAATATCGACAATTTACATCTACTACAAAAAATATAATCATGCACAAAATCCTTATTCTGAAAAAATATATAAATGTGTAAAATAGGATAAGGTAATATAATTTCAAACATGATATAATTGTGAATGAAATAAGATTCGAATCCAATTTTCAAGTTTGTTTTTGTCCTGGTACCGTTCAATATTCTTCACACAATGAGATCAGGATTATCAAACTTGAACCTTGAAATTGGATTCAAATCTTATTTCGTTTCGAGAATTATACGATGTTCAAAATCGTATCACCTTATCCTATATTTTTCTTTTACAATCCTCTTTCTTTCATCAGGAATATGTTGTCTCCAAAAACAACTCTGCTTATGAGAATTATCGCAAAACCACGATGGAAGTAGTAAAAGCTTGCACTTTGCGTGGCCAACTTCAACTGAAAAAGTCGCGCGATCCGATTCCCATTACGGACGTGGAATCCGCATCAGAAATTGTGAAACGGTTCGCGACCGGCGCGATGAGTTTTGGTAGCATCTCCATGGAATCTCATTCTACCCTGGCAATCGCTATGAATCGCATCGGCGGCAAGTCGAACACCGGCGAAGGTGGTGAAAACGCAGATAGGTATAATAAAGAAGAAAATAAGATGAGGAATTTAATGATCTAAAAATTTCCATGTCATGATTTCCACTAACGATTTTGAAGATTATCATTATTGCGATTAATTAATATGAACATAATATTGATTAAATTTATAACTGTTTATCTTTATCCAACAGGTATCTGAATCAAGACCCGGAGTTTAGCAAGCGTTCGTCTATCAAGCAGGTAGCAAGTGGACGCTTTGGCGTTACTGCCAGTTATCTGGCAAATGCAGACGACTTGCAGATCAAGATGGCACAGGGCGCGAAACCCGGTGAGGGCGGCGAGCTTCCCGGTTATAAAGTCACCGCAGAAATTGCTGCCACTAGGCATTCGGTACCCGGAGTCGGTTTGATCTCTCCACCACCACATCATGACATCTATTCGATTGAAGATTTGGCCGAGTTAATTTATGATCTTAAGTGCGCCAATCCAAACGCCCGTATTTCCGTCAAACTCGTATCTGAGGTCGGAGTGGGTGTCGTCGCCGCTGGCGTCGCCAAGGGTAAGGCCGAACACGTGGTGATATCTGGCCACGACGGCGGCACTGGCGCCAGCAGCTGGACCGGCATCAAGTCCGCTGGATTGCCGTGGGAATTAGGCATTGCCGAGACGCATCAGGTGCTGACCCTAAACAATCTGAGGTCGCGCATGATTGTGCAGGCGGACGGCCAGCTGCGTACAGGTTTCGACATTGTAGTGGCTGCGCTGCTTGGTGCGGACGAATTCGGTTTCAGCACCGCTCCATTGATCGCAATGGGTTGCACAATGATGAGAAAATGCCACTTGAACACTTGCCCAGTAGGCATCGCCACGCAAGATCCGATATTACGAAAGAAATTCGAGGGCAAGCCAGAGCATGTGATTAATTTCTTCTTCGCATTGGCTGAAGAGGTAGGAATGATTTAGGCGTTGTTATTCTTAATGTCATCATCTTTCATTTATCTTAATATTTTTTAGCTTGGTTTCTCTATATCTTGCTCATTTTTACCATTTTCATGTTTTTTCATTATTCTTTTAAATGTATTTTATTCCTAAAATGATTATTAAACCAAAATATTAACAGTAGAATATTAAATAATTACATTTTTATGTTAAAATTGAGGAAACCTTAATATATAAATAAATAATATAAATTAAATATAATACAATTAAATTTTTATAAATATGGAGTATTATTTTAACGTACATATTAAATTATTTCTATTAATTTCCTTGTTTCTGCAGGTACGTTCGCATATGGCGAACTTGGGCATCCGCAAGTTCCAGGATCTAATTGGACGCACAGATCTTCTTAAAGTACGTGATGACATCTCTGTTGAGAAAGCCAAGACTCTGAATCTTAGCAACGTTCTGCGAAGCGCACTGGACTTACGACCTGGCGTGAATATCAAGGGCGGCACCGTAAAACAAGATTTCCAGCTAGAGAACAGACTTGACAATAAACTAATTGAACTAGCCGAACCTGTTTTGAACGGGGTACACAATCGAGTCGACATCGAAATGAACATCAACAACGAATGTAGGGCATTCAGTTCGACACTGAGTTATCATATAGCTAAGTACGCCAATATTTAAAAAAATTCTTTTGCACGTAGAAAAATATCGATAAAGCAAAACTGATACATCATTTTTATCAATAATTTTAGCTTTCTTAATTTTATTTATCTTACAATTATTTTGTAGACGATTTGGGGAAGCTGGATTGCCCGAGCATAGCATTAATATCAAGATGAAAGGCTCTGCGGGTCAAAGTTTCTGCGCTTTTATGACAAAGGGTATTCATGTTACTCTTGAAGGCGATGCTAACGATTATGTTGGCAAAGTAAGTATGAGTTCCTTAGAGTGCGGACACACTAGTCCTTCTGTACCCCATTTCATTAGGCTACAGAAAAAGACATCGACCCATTCATACGAAGCTTCTTTGTGGTGCCACAAGAAAAAGACGATTTGTTTACAAGAAACCTAAGCGAAACGTTTCTCTCTCGTGCTACAAAGACCTCGACTGGTCGGTGTATTTTTCTATGGCGCAAGTGACTCATATACTCACATCCTTAAACTTTTGAATTTGCAACACAAATAATTTATACATAATTGTATATTGATTTATTCAATTTTATATTGTATCGTATTAAATATCTAAATATTAAAACTTTAACTATTTTTAATAGCTTGCTCTTTTGCACAGAACGAATAATTCTATTTGCAGGGTCTCTGCGGAGGTGAAATCGTTATATACCCGCCAAAGGATTCAGAATTCAACTCGGAGGCGAATGTAATCGTCGGGAATGTTTGTCTTTACGGAGCTACTTCCGGAAAGGCCTATTTCCGTGGTATCGCTGCTGAGAGATTCAGCGTACGTAATAGTGGAGCGATTGTCGTAGTGGAGGGTGTGGGTGATCACGGTTGCGAGTACATGACCGGCGGTTGCGCTTTGATTTTGGGTCTTATCGGCAGAAATTTCGCGGCTGGAATGTCCGGTGGAATCGCGTATGTTTTGGATGTCGATGGTTCTTTCAAGAGTAAGTGCAATCCCGAAATGGTGGAGTTACTACCGCTCAACAAACCAGAAGAAATCGCCTATGTGAAACAACTATTGGAGGAATTCATCGAAAAGACCGGCTCACTGATTGCACAAGACTTGCTCGCCACATGGCCAGAACCGACTACAAGATTCGTCAAGGTCTTCCCTTACGAGTATCAACGGGCCCTCAAACAGCTGGAAGAGGAAAAACAACAAACTCCCAATGTCATTAACGGTAATGCGCAAATAACAAATGGCAAGATCAAAGATATAGAAGATTCAATAGAGGATGCGGAGATGGCACAGCGAAAGTTGGACAAGATCAAAGGCTTCATGAAGTATTCAAGACAGAAGATCATGTATAGACCTGCTGAGAAGCGTATAAACGACTGGGATGAGATATACAACTTCCAGGGTGTCAGAAAAACTCTGCGAGTGCAAGCTGCAAGATGCATGGAATGTGGTGTTCCGTTTTGTCAGAGCAGTCATGGTTGCCCATTAGGCAACATCATTCCTAAGTGGAACGATCTCGTATTCCACCAAAATTGGAAGGAGGCCTTGAATCAACTATTGCAAACTAATAATTTCCCTGGTGAGTCAATTTATAAGAATATTTTTGCTAAATACAAATCCTTCCGCACTTTGTGATAAATTCGTTCCCCTTCTATTAACAAACTTGATTTTACTTTTTGCATATAATCATTTTATTTTTGTGTATAATTTCTACATTCTATTGCGTTTATTATTATTTAATGGGAGTAATCAATTATTTCTTTTAATCTAATAATAGATATCATCTTTTTACTGATTTTTTTAATCAGTTAATTATGTGGATGATCTGTATCTAATTCTTTGAAATGAAATAATCTAGAGTTCACTGGAAGAGTCTGCCCCGCACCTTGCGAGGGTGCATGCGTCCTAGGAATTTCCGAACCACCTGTGACAATCAAGAATATTGAGTGCGCCATAATCGATCATGCATTCGAACAAGGCTGGGTAGTACCTCATCCACCGACAAGAAGAACCGGACGATTAGTTGCTGTAATCGGATCTGGTCCTGCGGGATTAGCAGCCGCCCATCAATTGAATAAAGCGGGTCATACAGTGACTGTATTTGAAAGAAATGACAGAATCGGTGGATTGTTGCAATATGGTATACCGACGATGAAGTTGTCTAAACAGGTTGTACAGAGAAGAGTCTCTCTACTCGCAGCTGAAGGAATCATCTTCAGAACGAATGTCGATGTAGGAAAGAATATTACAATGCAGGTAAATGAACGCATTTGATAATAATTTTTTACAATATTATATGTACAATCATAAGTATATAAACCGGAATAACGATTTTGTTAAAGTATCTAAAAATGTAATTAGATACAGAAAATAATGTTAGATCATCAAAATAATCATGTAGGACGCTCAAGCTGGTTGCTAAAAGTCAAAACTTTTTGCAGTATTATTTTGATAGTCCAACAAAATTATTTTTAGGTTTGTATCTAGCTAAATTTTGAGATATTTCAGCAAAATTGTTCTTTACGTATAGCAGAAAAAAAAAGATAATATTTTTGCTTATATTTGCACAGATATGTTCGTCATATGACAAATTATTTTCTCATTTCTATAATGTTTATATATTCCAACAGATTTCTTCATTTCCTACTTGTACTTATCTCTAAAGTTTATTTATATAATTTTTCGATATTCACGCATATGTATATTATTGCAGGAACTTCAGGAACAATATGATGCGATTATGTTATGTACGGGCGCGACGTGGCCTCGTGATTTGCCGATTCCAGGTAGACAACTGGAGGGAATACATTTTGCAGTAAGTTTCCTAGAGCACTGGCAAAAGAAACAAATGGGTAACGCAGCGCCCTTAGATATGCGGCTAATAGCCAAAGGCAAGAACGTTATCATCATCGGAGGCGGGGACACTGGATGCGATTGTATAGCAACCTCACTACGTCAGGGTGCAAAGTCAATTACAACTTTTGAAATCTTGCCCGAACCACCAGTCCAGAGGGGCAAAGATAACCCGTGGCCTCAATTTCCGCGAGTGTTCAAGGTCGATTATGGTCACGAGGAGGTATCTCTGAAATTTGGTCGAGATCCGCGCAGATACAGTACAGTGAGTAAGGAATTCTTAGATGACGGAAAGGGTCACGTGAGTGGCATCAGGACGGCGACCGTGGAGTGGCGGAAAGACGAGAATGGTCGATGGAAAATGGAAGAAGTACCAAATTCAGAGAAAGTGTACAAATGCGATCTAGTATTGCTTGCAATGGGTTTCCTTGGACCCGAGAAGTACATCGCTACGGAAGTGAACGCCGAATTGGATGAAAGAGGAAACTATAAGACTCCATTCGGAAAATATTGTACTAGTTTATCCAAAATATATGCGGCAGGCGGTAAGTATATAATATTATTGCGCCAGATATATAAAAAATTTTTTTAAATCTAATTTATTATTTGTCAACCAAAAAATTGTCCATATCTTGCATCGTAAACTTAGTATCGATTATAATTTAAAATTTATAATTTTATTTAATTGTATTAACCCTCAGTACCCACAAAGGGTTCTCAATCTTCAAACGTTAGAGTAAAAAAAAATTAATTAAAATCTATGTACTACAATCTGAGATTGCAAAGCAATTAACAAGCAAAAGAAAACACTGGGTTACAAATACCTGGTGGGTAGACAGGAACTTTTTTGAGATGTGAATATTGAGGGTTAAAACAGGAATATATTTTTTTAATGTTTAATTTATAATTTTATACCTTGTATTTCACACAAATTTTTTATTATAAAAGTCATTGCACCAATCAAAATTGATAGTATTATAATCTTCATATTAATTATCTGAATTAGTCTAGCAATTGTGACTTACGAAGGCGTGAATATATTATATATTTGTTATATGTATTTTTGTAAAATAGATTGCAGACGTGGACAGTCTTTGGTAGTGTGGGCGATCGCAGAAGGTAGATTGGCCGCAAAGGAAGTTGATTTGGCCTTGATGGGAGAAACCGGCCTTCCCGGAAGCGGTGGTGTCATAATCGGCGTTAGTGCTTAAGGACCTTCACGATGGATGTTGGTCTTCCAATTAAAACAAGAAAAGATCCACCGTGTACGCGAGGAAAGAGTCGTATCGACTATTAGAAGGCAAGGGAAGAGTCCTTGGAGATCCAAGGATGCGAAGAGTGCTCCAGGATCCGAGGATTCGAAAGTTTCATGAATCCAAGAGAGATACAAGCCTAGAATTGTAGGATTCAGAAAGAGTCTGAAAAGATGTAAACATTCAGAAATCAAACTATCAACAATCCAATGATTCATAGCTCCTAGAATATGGAGATCACAGAATTGTCCTAGGACTAAAATTTTAAGAATTGAACATTTAAAGATCTTGAGAACCTAAAAATTAGAAAATTCGATGTTCGAATATTCTAACAACGAGAATATTAGAAAAGCAAGTTTCGGCTTCCACAAATACAAAAATTGAAGAATTTGAAGAATGAAAAATTTAAAAATATGAAGAAATAAAGAAAAAAAAATTATAATGACATATGTGACTCAACATTACAAGAATTCAAGAATCTTTCAAAAAAATTTAAAAAACAAAAATATGGCAACTATATCCAACAAATTGCAAAATTGTATATTTAAAAAATTTTTTAAACATACCTAACTTTATGTGATAAAAATCTAATAATTTCAGATATAACTGCAAATAATTTGCAGATGTAACAGCTCTAAAGATTAAAAAATTTAACATTAGTCAAATGGAAAATAAGAAATCTAAAAAATTTTAGAAACTTTAAACCACAAATCTACAATTATTGCACATTCAAAAAAATCTGTTATGTTTATTCTACGACAAACTGGCAATTTCAGGAATTAAAGAGCATGAAATCTGAGTATTTGCAAATCAATTAGTGATAAGCAAGCGATTAGAAGCATTCGAGGATTTAAGGATTGAATGATTCTCAAACCTCGATCTAAGGATGTGATAATCAAGTGAGAAACGAGAAACAAAGTAAGATAATTTTTGCGGCGCGAATTTCTCCGGATAACGGGAAATAAATGTAATTTCTTCATAACGTAGTGGAATCGTCTAAGCATCTCGTTCGTCCAATTAGAATTAATCACACGTGAGAGAATTAGAGCTTTGAGTATAGAAACGGAAAGATACTGAAGTGGACTGATAGCAGGAGCTACATAACTACACACACGGATTTATATTAGGCGATATAATTTGCCAACTAAAATGTTCTTTTTAACATGCAATTGCAAATCTATTATTTTAACAATAAAAATCAAGAGAAATATGTTTAGTAAAACATTATTTCTAAAGTAAGTAACCTATACGAAACTTTCTAACGTTTTTAATTCTCCAAAGAAAATATTCTCAATTATCTTACATGCAGTTTAGATACTTTAAATACAATTATAAATTCATTTTTCTTTATGGGACAAAATTCAAGGATCGATTGTAATTATTAACGAAGTTCATGTGTAAGTACAAAAAGTATTCGTATATAGCCATTTTTCTTCTGTATGTTTTAATTAAGAATATAAACATAAATAGATCGTAAAACGTTACACAATAAAATAATATTCATTCCTTATTATCTTTG
This sequence comes from Trachymyrmex septentrionalis, assembly GCF_001594115.1. Lineage (NCBI taxonomy): Eukaryota > Metazoa > Arthropoda > Insecta > Hymenoptera > Formicidae > Trachymyrmex > Trachymyrmex septentrionalis. The sequence goes on from NW_017305180.1 coordinate 5,989,263, forward strand.
TTTCTTTGAATCTCATTTTATTAATCAATAGATACACTTATTTAAAAAAATATAGGTGTTAAATATATGTAAAATATTTAGATACATAAATATTAATATTGTGTTATTCTGATGCATTGTTTATAAAACTACACTTGGCGATATATATTTGTAACGTTTATTTTATTAGCAGTATGGTAAACATATTTTTAAATTAAACATTATAATCTTTTTAAATTTTATATTGTTTATTTTTCAGAGATATTAAAAAATATCCTTTAGAAAAAGAATATTCTTTAGAAAAAAATTATAAATTTAACGAAAAATAATTTGCTTTAGAATAATTCATTTAAAACTAGACATTATTTCTTTTTTAAGGATTAAAGATACAAATAATAAAAATTAGTATACATAAATTTGTCTACATTTTCTTTTTTAACGTGTAATGGCCAATTAACGCAAAATAAAATAATGGCATACGAATACTTTTATAGTACACTTATCTTTTATTCACTTTTAGTATACGATTACTAGTATTTTTAGCATTCTTAGGCATTCGCCTAGGTTGCCTAATGTATTATTACGAATCTGCTTTCTGCTTATATTATCGATAAAAAAAGTTACATAAATATTATCGAAAGATCATGCTATAGTATAAATAATAAGAGGACAGTGTAGCACTTATATATGTCGTTCACTGCAATTTAATAATAATAATTCCGTCAATTAATTCACAGTCGAATTTTTGCAGGCGAATAGGAAACGGTCGTTTAACCCTTTAACCACACATAATTATGATTAATTGATCCTAAATTGAATGCTTCTGAATTCTATTAGTAATCATGGCAGTCTTAAAATATAGTTATAATTTATTAAAATGCCTGAAAAAGTAAAAATAAAAGAATTAAAAGGAGAATGTTTATATTCTCAAAGTCGTATATATTTCAAATCATATAAACCAATATTCGAAATTTATATAATAATATATTTATGTAAAGAATTACATATTATGTAAAACATTATATATTTATATAAAAAATTATTTAATGACTTTTAATTAAATATTGAATCGAATAATTATTTAAATTTTAATTTCAATATAATTGTAAATAATGAATTCATATTTGAGTTTAAAGAAAAATAAAGTAAATCAATAATATCGGTTAAAGGGTTATTATCGATTTTAATAACTTAATCAATCGTCTTCAACGCTTTTTATGAGCTGAAAATATCTTAATGAATTGCGTTTGTATAAATTGCAGTTCCACTTTTACGCGCATTCTATCAAGAAGACAACATTAATGCTTCTAATCACGTTTTTGTAAAATTCACAGTTTTCAAAAAAGAAAATATTCAGCTAGGCCTTAAATTAGAAATTTACCGCTAAAAGGTAATTTATTATCAACGAAACAGAGCTAACATTTCATACTTAGACGCGATTTATTTCTAATGCAATTTATCTTTTTATTGACAGCCTTGTAAATTTCAATACATACAATATCTTGAGACAATAAAAATATATATTGAATGTTACGAGCAACATCACCTTTGGCCTTTTGTTTATAGCAATTTTCTAACCCACTTTATATGTATATATATAATATTCTACATATCATATTCTACTAAATCTTCAACAATAACCAAATTTAATTTAAATCAATCAAAATTAATTTTATTTTTCTAAAAACAATTTTTGATTGTAGTTCACAATGTATTTATGCTAAAAAAAATTAGTATAAATGAAAAGGACACTATATATATATATATATATA
>NW_017305180.1:6000324-6003482 GCF_001594115.1 Trachymyrmex septentrionalis
TATATATATATATATATATATATATATATATATATATATATATATCTGTCGCGTGAATTTCTTTAGTAATAAATTCCCTAATTCGATTTTTCTAAGATGTCACTCGTTCATTAAAAATGAACGTATAGATACAGTCAGCGTGTTTTTACTACTAGCTTCAGGATTTTATCAAGGTTAAAATAGTTCCTGGAAAAATCAAAAGAAGAAATGTCAAGGAATTCGCGGCGCACCAACGAATCGACGAATTCGTTGCCTATATTGCGCACCTCCGAAATTCCTGAAGAGTTTTTGCCTCCTCCCTCTCGAATTCCAATAGCGAAATGGCAGGAAATAATGGAAGACGAACACGTCAGCCATATCGTTGGCTTTATTCGCGAGGAAATCGTCCGGTCGGCTGCAGACGCGATTTGCGAAGATTATTTGCGGAAAGCAGTCTACGGTTTTGTTGTCAATTGCGCTTACGAGGCTTGGATGGGCGCGTTTCAGGTAATTTGCAAAAATCCAAGTAACACGCAATGGTTACAGTGACGTAAAATTGACATGAAATTTTCGTCAAGACGACATCGTCTTGTAATCAAGTATTACTTGAAAAGTGTCAGAAACCCAAACGATCTAGGTAGAATATAAAAGTTATAGTGATAACATAAATTGTGTTACGAGAAAAAAAGAAAAGATTTAAATGTATTGCTAAGACTTTATTTTTTATGATTTTACACATCATGTGATTTTTTTGATACACTGAAAAGAAATATATCTATTCAATTTTAATAAATATTTGTTTGAACAATACTAGCTGAATATTTACTAAAAGTAAACATATTTATTTGGTATAAAAATCATTAATTTTATTTAACTATTTTTTTTTTATTTAGTAAACATTTGTTTACACCGTAAATAAATGTTGAGTTAATACTATTCCAATAAGTATTTATTAAAATTTAATACATTTTTTTCTCAGTGTATACATATTCGATTTTTGCGATCGATCATGTTTTCAGTGGGCACATTTGGAGTATGATAACCGGGGAATATCGGACGAGGGATGTCTCGTTCCGGACGAAGCACCGCCGCTAGTCGATAAACATTCTCGATTACCTCGAGGTGTCCCGACGGTGTACGGACGACTAAAATTGACCGCGAGTACAAAATCGTTGAGTCAGCACAAAGCGAGCTACACGAAAAGTGCATTGCGCGGAAAGAGCGAACGATTAAGTAGGAAGATCCGTAATTAAAGTAATTACGCGGTTTGATTAAAGGAAAGCCTACAACTTTCGATCTCAAATGACGTATGTATATATTCTGTACGTATACGTGCGAAATAATAATTACTTTTTAAAACGAGACGAGATACCAAATTATTAAATACAAATTCGAAGCAGCGAGAAAATTGCTCTTTTGTATAATTAACACAAAATTATCAATTGTGCACTAGTTAATGAGGTAAAAGTAAAAAATAACGGAAATGAGTATACCAATTTCACTGCTCTAGAGTTGTGCACGGATATATGAATCAATAAAATACGCAGCGCCATCAGTATTGTAATTTCATACGTATAATTTCGATGTCGTTATATAGAAACATGATTTAGTACAGTCGCATCACGTTAACTAACACACATCACAGCGATTGCTTGATGCTTCCGACTGCCACACTCGCGGCATATAATTCGTATGCGCGATTTATTCAAATATGTGAAACGCACGGAAGTTGCAAAGTAATCGAACGAATCGAACTGCGACTTCGAAGGAACGTCACTGCGTTCAAACATGGCGAATGCGCGTGCGCTCTACTAACCTCCCGCTGTATTCGACTTCGGTAAAATGATGACTGATTATCGTCGTAGCTATAGTTGATTAGCGTGTTACAATGATCATCCGAAACTTTCAATTGCTATATCTATAATAATGTATCCGCACCCCGTGGCTCTTCTTACTTGAGCGAAACGCAAAAAGGACGAAGCAGTCGCGATGCACGCGCGACTATGAATGAACATGAACGAACGTGAACAAACGCATCGCCGATAGCACTGCGACAAACTAATGCCTGCGCATGCGCGCGTTTCAAAAATTTCGCGCAACCACCAAATATAAAAATATTTGGATGTTGTGGTATGGTTTATTTGATGTTACAATTAAATGTCTTGAAGTATTCTTTGATTGATCAATTAAATGCTTCCTTCTAGTTTTATCCAATTAAATACTTTAAAATAACGCTAAGTGCACCACATTGCCGACAAGATACTATTAAAGACTCAACCCTGGGATAATTTTCGACGGTATAAAAAGGGCCCGGAGGTAATTGAAGAACGCTGACATTATCGACAATTGATATAAATTTGATATTATTAACATAAATATTTGGTTCATACATTATTAAAATCATGATTTTTTATTACATAAATGTTCCATAAATAAATATGTATACTTGTAAAGCTATAATATTCTATATATTGCAGAAAAATTACAATTTTTTTCTCTGCAGTTTCATCTCTGTTAATAATCAAACTTTGATGATAGCACTGAAATAACAATTTTAAAGAAAAATCGAGTATTATTGAGTTCTAAATGCATAAATACGTCCACTAAACTAATAAATCATAAAATTAGTACAATATTTTCAGTTTTTAACTCTTAATTACTTCAATATTCACAAGGACTCCCGTAAAGATGTCGGTCTTTAATATCTCATCGGTGATCGCATCCATTGTCGTGAATTGTGATACTTCCAGACACACAGTGATTAATTCATATTTCATATTTGTTTAACATTGACAAACAACGAGAATGTAATGTTATACTGTATTATTTGCGTCTTTTGCTAAAAAGTATCTTTCTCACGTAACAGGTCCCTATACATACTTCATTTTTATTGAAAAACGGGCGCATTTTTCGTATATTTAAATCATAAATGTTATAGAATCTTAGAAATAAATGCGTTATTGTTTATTTGATATTGATATTTATTAATGTGACTTATTTATCGACAAAACTGGAATATGGAATTTTATTCGGCACGATACTTGAATTCGTCAACCTTATATAACAACTCAATATATCAACCTTTGATCTCTGACGAATGAATGTGCAGCACTAAACAATTTCAAATGGCTGGCGCGAAGGAAACATGACGCAAGCGCATTATATATATATATATATAT
>NW_017305180.1:6003554-6004418 GCF_001594115.1 Trachymyrmex septentrionalis
AATAACTTTTAAGTTTTTTATACTAAATTTGTTAAATATATGAATATCTTTCGGTTAGTAACGTAACAAAAGTGGTACAACCATACCGCCTCTGGCAACACTGGTAGCTTTCTAAATCCAAATAGATTCATATCTAGATTTAACGTAAACAGAGAAAAAAGATTATTCGGTTGAATATTTAGCTTCAAACTCTTTAAAATAAAAAAATATTCTTTTAAAAACAACATTAAAGGTCAAATTATGTCACTGCGAGACTCAACTAACGTCAACAAAATGATATCAACACCAGCAATCTAGACATGATCAGAGATCTAAGTTGGTGTAATTTCAGTCAATTCGGTATCGAAATCTTAGACGTTGTGATGTTGACATCGTGATGTTTTCGTTGTCACGGATGGCAAATAAACAGTGATTATTTTCAAATATATTTGTATCCAAACTCAATGAAAATTCAATTAACGCTCATAAGCTTTGTAATTGACACACGTAATTACATTATTAATTCGTCGATCAACGTATTAACAAATTAAATCAACCAACCGACGACGATAAAATCAGGATATTCAGGTAGTCTTTTTTATTTTTTATTTTCCACGAGATTCAGGCGACCCTTTTTTTTCGACGATGCATCTCACGCGAGGAGAAAGCCCGTTTCCATAAAACGCGGACTCGTGTCTCTCTAGGTTTAGTTCCGTGTGGGACATTAACTCCCCAGGTCCCCTCTCCGCTCTCTCTCTCTCTCTCTCTCTCTCTCTCTCTCTCTCTCTCGCTCGCTCGCTCGTTCGCTCGCTGGCTCGCTCGCTCTCTCTGTTCCTTTCTACCTCCCTACCATCACCCTCGCCTTTACCAAACGATCCCGCACAG
>NW_017305180.1:6004518-6015022 GCF_001594115.1 Trachymyrmex septentrionalis
CCTCTCTACCTCCCTACCATCACCCTCGCCTTTACCAAACGATCCCGCACAGTCCTGGCTCTAGAGTTCAGCGGAATATTCCACGAGCGAGCAGCGGGCATCCTTATCTCGCGCAACGCGATCACGTAATGGCGTCCTCGTCACTCTCCCATCATGATTCATGGACTGTTCCATCGCTCCCTACCGTTTCTACCGCTCGCTTCCTACCCTTGTCTCCCTACCCTTCGACCCATGCACTCGCCAAACCACTGTCGATCATAGCGGGGCCTAGACACTTTGGCACCCTAATCATAGGGAAAGGACTATGCGTCGTTTGAACAAAGGACTTTTCCTCCTGTGCAGGCTAAATCTCGGGCAACAAAGAAAACTCAAGTGGTTCTATGAAAAATCAACTATTAACAGTCAACTATTCAACCGTCATGTCACCCATGACGTCTAAAATTTGCAACGGTTTCATCATTCGTTTGTAGGTGATGATTTTGTTTGCCCAGTGAAAAATGCTTTGACCAAGTATTTGGGATATTAAAGAAAAAAATATAAACTATATTAAGATGTTTTTAAAAAGTATTAAAGTAATACATTGATTTATTAAACTTGTCAAAAAATTAATTTGGCAATTAATATTAATGAAAGATTTATAAATACAGTCTCTATGAGATTACGCGATGCTCTCTCTTTCTTTCTCTCTCTTTTCTCTGTGACTAGTAACTATCCATTAGAAAAACAAAATTCAAATTTTATGCTTTGATACATCTTCTTATTGTGTATTTAATAAAAATGTATCACAGTTTTTTATTATACTTTATTTTCATTTTTTTTTATTTTATTTTAATTTATATTTTTGTATGGCTGATTAATATAGCTGTTTTTATTAATCAAGTAATTTTGATGATAACGCAATGTATCGTTCATCTCTTGTTCTAATTTCAATTGTATAAAAAATACAAAGTACATAATAATTATTATTCATTATATAATGCATACATTTATACATACATTTGATACATACATGATCATACTCATATTAAATAGTTAAAGAAAGATATGAATTTTTTTAAATTCTTCTCTAAATATATTCCCGGGAAAAAATGTTTCATAAAATATGTTAATTTTTTATATAATTATACATAATTATATAAAAAATTGACATATTTTATATACAATTATATATAATTAGATATAAAATATGTACAACATTTTTTCCGGGTCTGTAATTAAACTGTTTTTCAGAATTATATAACAGAATAAAATTATTTTGAGAACTTTGCGTTTTCTATAATTCTTAATATTATATTCTATTTTAATCGGCCCATAAATGCTGAAAATAAAAGCAGAGTATCCAAAATTATAATATAATTTCAGAAAAATAATATTCTATTAATCTTTTTATATGCAATACACACATAATAATAAAATTCGTAATTAGAGAGGCTTCTTGAAAAAATGAGAAAAAATGTTTCATATATAATTATATAAAATTATGCATAATTATATAATAAAATTGACATATTTTATATATATTGTATAATATGTTCATATACGTATATACAATTTTTTTCCCGGAAAATAAATTCCTATATAAATTTAATTTAAAATTTACTTTCTTCGGATTTTGATAATCGCGGAAAATCACTATATTCTAATCTCGGCTTTATTCTCGACTACAACGCAACACTACTTCTGAACAAATTTAGATATTGCGATATGAGAACTGATTGAAGCTATCTGGACGAGGCTGCAGCTTAAACTCAACCTTGGATGCGATATCAGGTTCACTTATTATTTTCCAAACACTCCTTCACAAAAATTAAAAATTACTATCATCTCGTTCTCTCCTATCTAATTTTAGCTGACAAAGAGATCTGTGTGATTCCGAAGTCAAGATTTCTTGATCAATCTGCCCAAATAAAGGTTTATATCGCATTTGCCGAACACATATAAATAAAAAGGCGCATTTAACGCTATATTAAACGGCCCGAAATACGGGTCGAAGTGTCAATATCGATCTACCTGTTTAGCAGGATCGTCAGAACGACTACCGTTTCGATTCTTCATGATGTTTTCTTTCTCTCTTGGCTACTGCTTCCCCCTCCTATTGCTTTTTTCTCATCTCCCTCTCTCTCTCTCTCTCTCTCTCTCTCTCTCTCTCTCTCTCTCTCTGTCTTCACTTCAATTTCTCTCTTTTACTGTGCGCTTCCACTTTTGCCTTTCCCCTCCTTTTTCCTCAACCAGTTTCGTTTCTCTTCTTCCCCCCTTCTCCCTCCCCCCCTTTTCCCCGCTCCCTTTAATCCCTTTCGTTCCTTTACCACTCTACGACTCCTCCCAACTTCTCCCTTTTCTCTTTTACTCCTTCTCTTCTGTGTATTGCCGTCTCTCATCTCTTACCCGGTTTTCCGTTTTCTCTCTTTCTTTCCTACGACTTCTCTCTCTCTCTCTCTCTCTCTCTCTCTCCTCCCTCTCTCTTTCTCTAACTCTCTCTTGGCCAGAGCCGGATTGCGGATGCTAAAGCCTCAAGGCAATCAAAATGTGAGCGTCTTTTATTAGAAATAAGCGAATGTCGGCTTTACTGCAATTGCTCTTTCATATAGATAGCGATAAAATGTGATAAAAGATATAGAAGTGCTGCGTGCACGTGCATGAAATGATAATGTAAAACAGCGTAACTCGTACAGGTAGTTTCGACTATTATTTAACTGTTTCTACCGTAGTCATTGTTAAAATTCCAAATCAATTTTTTTCTCGGTATAAAAAATAAAGGATTTTCTTAAAAATATCGCGGTGTAAGTTCTTCGTGCGCGAAGCTAGCAAATGAAAACTCGGTACCGGTGATACCAGAAGAAAAATAGAAAGAGAGAATATCTTGCTTCAACAACGATCTTCACAAAGAACATTTCTTTTCGACGTCAGTTCAAAAAATAAAAGTCCTCCAAGATAGTCTCCTCGAGATAAAGTATATTTCTACATACATCTTCAGTGCAGAAATATTATTAATTCCTTGCTACTGCAACACGTCACGAGAAAGATCTGTTGATTTTACAGCTCGCTCGCCTCACCCTAAATCCGATCCTGCTCGTAGCTCCATCTTCCTTCCAAGATCCTCTCCTCTCTTTCTCTCCCTCGTACCTCCCTTCTCCTCCATCGCTACGTAGCACTCTTAACGTGGGCGAAAATAGCGGGTCGGCCGAACGGTTGAGGGAGAGAGATGCCGATATTGTGCGCTCAGCAGGGTAGCAAAAGAGACGTCTTTGTACCACACTATCTTCGTCCAGGCGATCTTTCCTGTTTTCTCCCTCTCGCCCTCCCCTCTTCTTACCCCCCCCTCCCCCCGCCTCGTACGGGTCCGCTCCCTCGCCTCGTCGTCGAATATATTCCTATATAAGAAACGCTTCTTTGTTCTCCGCGCCCTCCCTTGCGCGTAACGCAGGTAGCTCCTGAAAATCGTATCAAATCCGCCTCCTCATATCATCGGCAGCTTAGAACAGGAATGCTTATACCGTTTCGTTTATCCGCTCATCGAAATCTATCTTCCAGGAGTAGGTAATCTCAAAAAATCCGCTCTTTTTAGGAAAGAAAGACAATTTTTTTAAGTCTAAATTGCTCGGCAAATACGTAAAAAAAAACGTATTTTAGCCAGATACACATATATATATATACACACATATATACACACATATATACACGTATATTGCCATATAATTATAAGAATAAAACGGAGATATTTTTAGAGGTAATTAGAATTTTCTTGGGAAAAGATTCTTTTAACTCTCCAAAACTGTCGGTGGATCTGTTGGATATTAAATTATAAATCTATTAAAAATGTCGATTAAATTTTCTTTACATAAGCAAATGTTTACATTTGCAAATTTGAGTTATTTTTTATTGAAATATATTTAATATCTATTCTTTTTTTTTATACGAGTTACGTCACTTCAGTTGTTTAAAATGAATTTATTGCTTTTTCTTATTAATATCTATAAATTGAATCTTACAGACTTTAACGTCAGTATAATAATTGTGTTATAGATTTTGGCGTCAACTCCAGAAGGTTAAAAACCTTTCAATATAATATAGTAACTATATAACCATATGCATCTCCAATATAAATTCAATCTCGGATTAATCTTTACTTTTTATTTTTAGATTACTCTTGATCTTTTTCCTAATTCTCAGAACTAGAAGACGACGAAAAAATAAGTTGAACCAAGATTAAAGTTAGTCTACGTTGAAATGGACATACATATATCTTGTTAAATCCCTTTTCTGAGAATTAAATTTCTTATAAAGCGAATTTATATTTTCATTCGGAATGAATAAATAGCCTCGTGAAATATATAAGCCTGAAAAGAGCAGTCATATAATTTTCCCTACTACTGATCTATTAATGCATGATGCAATCCTATCCCAGGTCTCACAACGAGCAGATTTACCGTCATGTTCTCGTTGTTATCATATTTCGTAAATCCCCAGCCGAACGGCATTAACGTGCATATATAGTACGTTGACGCTGATCGATTGTATGCGGACGATCTTTATCTCCTGGCTAAGAATAATTCATCAAAACCGGTTGATTCCCCCTCAATCGCCAACACGGTACACAAAATTTTTGTGTACAACACACCCTTGCCAAAGTGAAAATAGAGCGACTGGTTGCAGACCACGCGGGCAGATTGCCCATTTATTACGCAAACATGAACTCCGAAAAGGGTTCAACGGCAGAAGATGCGTTCCAAGTTTGAACGGTTGGATCATAGCGTTATGCATAATAGGGAAATCCGGATAAATAGAGGGAAAGAGTACGAGAGGGATAGAGAATATATTTATTATTATCCCAAGGCAAGGGTTTCTTCCAGCTGAACAAGGAAAATATAAATAGACAGAGAGATCGCTAAGCGCGTAACACGTGAAAGTTGTATAGTATATCTAATATAAACATAATCATTGATTGAAAATAAGGTTCAAAATTTTTACGTAATATCATACCTATTTGTTATCATTTGTAATCATAAAAATAGTTAACTTTTGACCAATTACTTTTTTTTTTTAATGACAAATATTCTTCTAAAATCAGATATGTACATAAATTCGCACAGAAACACTTAAGCACTAACAATAAGATTCGCTTTAATCGAATATATCGATCTCCCTTATTTAATTAAATCTTCTTCTCTGATATTATCGCATACGATAAAGCATGACTGTTTCGCGAAAAACGGAGGACAGCGGATTAAAGCCTCGATCACAGCGCAGCAATGCCGCGATCGAGACGCGAAAGCGAGAGAGCACCGCAGGAAACCGCGAGATAAGGGATGGCGATTATTGCATCGGGGTAAACGAACTTGCATGCAAGCGATAAACGCTCGCACACTGGCAGCGTGTACCTACGTGCTTGTATGCGTGTGTGCGTGTATGCGTGAGCGCATCTAGTCGAGCAACTGCAAATCGACCCCTCGGGTAAAGCGAGCTTCCATCAGGACCGATGTCACGAAAAAAAGAAAGAAAAAAGAGAAGGAGACAATTATTATTATTATTTTTTTTTTAATTTTCGATGAAAATTTTAGACAAGATTAAAAACTAAATCAAATTTTTCTTCCATTTTTACTCTTGAAAGAGTGTGAAAGATTCTGTCTAAAACGAAAAGTCGAAGAACACACCGGTGATTATCTTGATTTTACATGTCAATAATTCCAAAAATAGAACACTCAATGTCATTCTGCGGCTTGAAAAAGTAAAAAAAAAAATATAAATAGTAAATATAACGCATACCTGTGAACAAACAGTTGCTTTCTACCGCTGCCAAACGACAAGTTGGCATTCCAACTTGTCCTGTCAGTTTCGAAATATCGAAATGTGAAAATAATATACATATAAATAGTGTAAATGTGATATAAATAAAATAAGCGCAATACAATAAATAAATAAAGGTACCTAAGTATGAAAAGTTGCTGACAGATTTCTTCGTTGCCGTTTTACAATGTAATGATTATTCCCAATTTACAGACAAGATATAAATGCGAAGAAATAATATAACGATAAATGAAATATAACGAGTCGTTAAATTGGATTTATGTTAGCCGATTTCAATGCTATTCGATTTATAAAAAGAAGTTCCGGTATGATGTTCCAAGAAAAACACCGAGGACTGTATAAAGATAGAATAAGTATAGTCTTGTGATGTCATAAAAGAAAATAGCCTTATATGTTTCTATTATTACGTCTGTATTTTATACTGAACGTTTAATTGAGACATCAATAATTATCACGTATGAGCATCCCAGTTTTCACATCTACACGCGCATGCAAATGATGGGAAACCCTCTTATTTCTATACGAACGACAAGAAATTCTTAAGAACGTGACATCTGACAGGTCTCTCAGTACAGTTCCCGTGACGTTTCTCCAACTCCTCGAGCTCTCCATCTCTCCGACCTCGGCTGCGGTTTAAAAAAAAAAGTTGCGTACGTCATCTCGATCCCGAGGTTCTCGTATGAAAAGAACACGAAAATATCCAGCTAGAAGAATAATGTCTTTTATAGACGAAGGAGAATAATCGTCTTTTATAGACGAAAACTTTCTCGTGTAAGATATCGAGCTGTCCACACCCGGAATTCGGGATATTTAAAAAAAAATGTTAATTTTTGACAAATTTTAACGAAAATATTTTGATTTGACAAAAAAACAGTACTTGACTAAAAAGATGTGTATGTAGAAATACATATCGCGCGTACAACAGAGGATAAAATATTTGTGTTATTTCGAAATCACTCTCCCTCCCCCCCCCTCCTCCTCCCCCCTCGTCGTCCCCTGTCGTCTTTTAACAATTTTCACTTGGTCCTGCTTTCTTTCCAGCTTGATATTGCGCTCGCAGCGACAAACTGTCTGCGCTCCAACTCTGATTCTCATCGGCGAAGGAAAACAATAGGCTGCTGTGCGCGTACGTGTTCGTACGTGCATCCGAACGTCACGTCAGTGGGTATACCGGGCATCAGCTGAGCGCGCACAGCAAGTCAACCAGTTTGCCAGCCCGTTATCGCGCACGACTCGAATTACCTACGCGTTATTGATATGCCAGATCTCAGGAAGAGGCACTGCGGGCGGACGCGGATATGAGCCAGAACTCATTCGCCACGAAATTAGACACAGATGTCCCGAAGCGCCTGTTCCCGTTTTAGCTTATTGAATATCCGGAGCAGATATTAACAAAGTCATTCGCTCGGGTCGTGGAGTATATACGTCAAAAAGGCGAAATTGAGGGAGAAGTTGACGACGACGCGTTTAGACTTGAAAATTTACGCAACGTATATCTCTCTAGATAGAGCAAAAACTGTTCGCTCTGCTAATATTAAAAGGAAAAAAAAAAAAATTTGTACATTGTAATAGAAGAGCTGCAAGTTTTTAAATATACTTTTTACGTACGAAAAGTAGAAGAGACGCAAGCAACGTGACTACTTTATTCGTTCAACTTCATATGAATTTTTTTTATCGTCAATACTCTTATAGAAATCCAATTTAATACTAAAAGTGTATATTAATTACTTGTTACGAGTAAAATACTTATGGTTGGTACAAAAAGAAATAGAAAAGTAGCTATAAAAATGTTAATACTGAGCTGTGAATAAGATGATAATAAAATAAGAAAGTTAGAAAGTAAAGGGAAAGAAAGGTCAGAAGTAGATAAAAAAAAAGTAGGTAGATTGTATACTAGTTCTCAGTGCTTTTAATATTCAAAATAAATAATTCATCACTATCTTCCATCATATTAAATTTCTGCAAAGATAAGACAAAGGATTTAATCGCACGGATAGTCTTAAAACGTTACAATAGAAAAACGACTAAATAAATTTTCGCTGCTAAACTAAGCTCCGCTATTGAAGCTCTCGTCAACTTTTGCTAGAAAGAAACTCCCAAGTTGTCCACGCGATGTTAGAGCATCGAGATTTTACGATGTGATTAAGGAGTACAATACACTTGCGAACGAAGTAAAAAAAAAAAAAAAAAAAGTAAAAAGGAAGCAAATACGAATCATGCAACAATGTGAAATCAATGCTCGAGGATCGGCAACGCTTGCGCAACCTTCCGATCCGGTTTACGCGATATTACGTTTTATGCCGCGTAGAATTTTTTCACAGAAGAGCTCGGAATAATGCCGATAATACTTACGAGTTTTCAAGATGAAAACACGAACGAACGGGTTGCGCCGAGCGACCGCAGAGACGCGCGCGCGCGCGCGCGCGCGAGAAACCGGTTTCTAGAAGTGAGTTCTGTACGCCGTGATAATTGCGGGAACTAGTTGAAACAATACGGCCCCCGCACACTGCACCGTAGCGTTTTTCGAGCTTAAATCCTGACTGCGCTCCCCGCACTTTATACTCGCGAGCATCTTCGAATATATCTCGTAAATCGTCCAATTAGGAATTTCCTCGACGTTTACACAGGCGTGTGTAGATTTATAATCCTGGGTCGTCGTACGTAAATACAGTTCCCCCTCGTTGATAATACACTTATTGTCAATCTATCGCGTTTCGACGCGATATTCAGTTTCACGAGCGTTTTATCTGGAAACTCAGTGGAAATATCGATGTTGAAAACATTTTTCGCTAGCAATAACAGTTCCTTTGTCGCGACGTCAGCGTATATTCACGTTGTTTTGCATACGCTTCACAATTCCCCGGTATTATATTTCAATAATAAACACCTCTTCGACACGAATTTAGAATCGATGATTCTTTAGGACAGATCGCGTAAAATTAATTGCTATTCGCACGGATTCCAAGTGATTCACAGTTTGATAAATGCTATTGATTAAACAGATGCTAATAAATGTAAATATATTGAAATCCGATCTTTTTATAGAATATTCCTTTAAAATGCGAGATCAGACATTTTATCTGAATTTTTAATATGAAGTAAATTTCTAATACGACTTCTAATATGAAGTAAAATAATTAATCTGTTTAATTCAACAAGTTATCGCGCTCAGTTGCTCTTTGCGTAAACCTACCTGATAATTCTATCTCAATTTTATAAGAATCGTAGATTGTGTGTCACTTTACATTTACCTTCGATCACAGCTTTATTTTAAAAAGATTTTAGTTTCGATCGTAATTTTATTAATGGGTAATTCATTTTATCGAGAAATGTATTGTTCATCTTGCAAAGTATGTTGCATATGTAATATTTTAATAGTTGCAGAAAATATATCTTTTTTACTCGTTTTACTCTCGCACTTATCTTACTTCAAAGGAAATGAAGTGGCTGAAGGTTTCGCAGAATCTCTGAAGGATGATAATGAGTAACAATGGATTGGGGAGTAAGAAAAATCGACAACTCCTTCCGATATATTTCTTTCTGTTATTTGCGTTTCTCAAACGCAGCATAAATTGTCGTAGATATTACAAATTAGAAATAACATCACATAGCATTTCTTAATACGGGAAAATGCGTTTTGCAAAGGATCACTAACGTATTGAGAAGCCGCGGCATTAATCGCGAGCAAACTATCGCGAAAACTACGTAATCGGACTTTCATATCGCGCAAGGTACAAAAATATCCAAAGCACAGCGAGCGTCGCGCAAATCGTTGCTGTGCAACATTACAAATATTATCTGTATCTTTCTCTCCATCTTTCTTTCTCTTCCTCTCTACCCTCGTTCTCATTTCCACCCTCTTGCCATGAGGAGTGTATCTTCATCAATCCTCGTCTCCATAGTAATTTAACATTTAACCCTAAACAGTATAAAAAGGAATTATCCTTTCCGTGTCTAAAATATGTGAAGAAAATATGGAGAGAAAAAATTATCAGCTCTTGTGTTCGTGTTCATGTTGATTGTTACGAATTTTTTTAAGAAACTTTCGATTGTCCAGAAGACAATTTGGAACGAAAATTTAGATTCTCTTTTTCACTCTCTTCGTCGAATTTCCGTACACGAATTCGAATTGTTTTATACTATTTAGGGGTAAAACTTTACACGATCGTCACGACGCTATTACGCACATTCGCAAACACATAAATATTTCAAGAATATTCACGAGCCCTTTGCGTATTTCACTGCCGAAGGCGGAAAAACCTTCGCCCGCTCATGAGATCAGGAAATTTTTCCACGACGGCCTGTGAAAACAATTACTTCGTAAACGGGAGTCCTGCGGTGCGCAACGCAATTTGCAACATCCGCGCGCGTAACGCACATCGTTTCGCAGATCGATCCTGTTAACGTTCGCTTTGTCGAGAAACAACCGCTACAAACGATAAATAATGGAGGCAATCAACGGGAACGGGCTTTTTTTTTTTTTTTTTAATCGCCCTTGTCACGCAAACGAGATCGACAGAACTTTCGCCGCCGTAACTTATCGGTAATTGAATTTTTGTTATCATTTGGACTTCATCCAATTCTCTTTTACGATGTGTCTCCCACAGGATCACCACACCACTAGAGATACGCCTTGAGAGAACGTCATAGATATTAATTTATCTTATATATGATATATGTATGTATATATATATATATA
>NW_017305180.1:6015122-6016827 GCF_001594115.1 Trachymyrmex septentrionalis
CAGGAAAAAAACTTGTACTGTTTTCTCTGTCTTACTCTATACAAAAAAATGAGATAAACTTTTATAACGTCTTTAATAAAATTCTCACATACTGTAAAAACGTGATTAACGACGATATCACCGCCGTTGTCACATTCGACATTATTGTGTTTATCACGATATAATATTTTAGAAAGCACATGTATATATAAATGGTTCCATTCACGTTTAACCCTCGACAGTATAAACGGACGCCTCAATAGTTAATTCAAAACTTCACTGGAGGTGTTAAAAGTACGCACATTTAATTATAAAATTGAATATAAATAAAATGATCACAAAACGAGTTTTCGTGAATTTTTTTTTTATATTATAGCTCCCACACTTGACTCCTTTATTTCGCATAGTAACTTCGAATTTGTTATAAAATACATCATTATATATGTGTATATATTATATAAACGGTGTATTTGCAATATAATATAAATTATATCTTATATTTGATAATATTATATATGCGGACACATTCACATTTTTATATAAAAAAAAAGAAGTGTTATACTGTATAGGATTAACCTTTCATATGTAAAATGTATACCCGCTCGCAATTTATCCGTAATTAACTAATAACGATTAAACGAGGCCGCGAGTATTGCTTTCCACCGCTCTCTATAATTGCTACAATTTCGACTTGCGATGTCGTTTGTAGCGTTTGTTATTAACAAATAACTGCTAATTATAATAGTACATTTTGAAGTACAGTATGAGTAAAGTATTATTCCCCGAAAAAAAAAGGAGATCCATCTTTTTAGATTTATAATTTATATGCGTCGCCTTCTTTCTCTTCAATAATCAGTTTATTGAAGATAAATATCCTGCAAGATAATTATTTATCTTTTTCTTAGGTAGTATCTTCTCGGGCAATAATTTACGGTCATACTGTACTGTGAGTTGCCAGTTGGCTTGAGATGGGCCAACGTCTTATGTCTTTCGTTTGTTACATCAGCAAATCAGTCTTACACCTTCGTGCAAATGCGATAGTCCAATTTACAACGCGCGGTTGACTTTACATGTGGCTGTCCTTCATTCTTACGTGACCTTTCTAGCTAACTTCTCTTTTTTCGTCCTCGTATGAAGTAAAGGGATGTAGATGCACGACTCTGAAGGATGGTGGGAAAGTGTTTTGGACGGGATTGTGTCTCTTCCCCCTTTAGAGCTTTAACCGGTTCTATTCCATCATTTAGATTATCAAGAAACAAGTTTGAAACTCGTCACCATAAATTATTTATTTCCAAAAGTCCGATATTTTATGTTTTTTTTTTCTGTGACAAAAATTCACAAAAAGAATTCGGTTTCTTAATATGAACTTTGAATTTTTTATATAAAAATTGGACTTTCTCATTCTATTGTTCGAATTTGAAAGTTCTAATTTTAAATGAATTATAATCGTTTGTCTTAAATTTTTAATAATTATTTAGAAAAGTAAATTTTTTTCGATTAAATATTGTAACATCAAATTGATTTTCTTAATAAATTGCAACAAATTTTATTCTACACGTTATGTAAAATTAAGAGATTTTACAAATTAAACAATTTGTAAAATCATTGAAATCAGAAAATAGAAAAAAAGATCCTAGATTATTTTAAATTCTAAAAATTTTAGAAAATTTTTTGTTTCCCAGATTTTAATATATAAATATATATTAGAAGATTTATGATATATATA
>NW_017305180.1:6016927-6021127 GCF_001594115.1 Trachymyrmex septentrionalis
AAATATTAATTATACACATTACTAACGAAATTACAAGAAACAAAATTTTAAAATAGTATTACAGAGCGTATGAAAAAGATTAGATTCTTTTTCAATAAAAATTATAATTTATTTTAACGTATAAAATAAAATATATACAAATAAATCTTTTCATACAGTTTTTTTCTCTTAAACAGTGAATTTCATTGCAACAGCATCGGTTTTTTGCTTCGCCGATTTTGAAAGAGACAGCTCTACATTATCACAAAAAAACCCCTCCCGAGTTCAATCTAATTCCATTGAATCTCGCTGCGGTACGCATCCTGTTGTAATTCAGTTCGTAAAAGGAAACCTTACTTTCTGATATAAATATTCGATTTACCGGTTAAAGCGTCGCCACCCTTTGTAAGTGTACCACGAAGAGGTTTTCAATTTCAATGTACTTTTTCTCTCTCTTGTGCGCGAAGGTAAAACGGAAGGGATTGATATCCCTACGCAACTCGTTTCTCTCGACCCCGCGAAGAAAACTTTATATATGAGCGTCTTTAATCTAAATCCTAACGATAATCACACACTTGCTTCTTTCTCTTAATCACTTCGTAATTCTTAATATCACAATACCGCCACTAAGGTCTTTAATCGCACTACGACGAAAAGCGACCGAAGCAAAGTAAAAAAAAAAAAAACAGAACGAAAAAAGTAAAGAAGTAAAAAAAATCTAGACACAAAGAAAACGCGAACAGATATTAACCACAACGTAAGTAGTAGTACGTACGGTAGTCAACGAATAATAATATAATAACATGACAAATTGAAGCGAAGATTGTGAACAATAATTTAATAGCAGAACATTAATCCTCTCTCTAATCTTTCGTCCCTTTCAGCGCGTTAAACAGCAAAGACGAGCTCATTTCGTCATTGTTTCTCTGTGCAAAATCTATTTGAAGCTACAGAGTTAAAGCGATACAGTTTCAAGATGGATCATCTCTCAGATTACACCGAGAAATATAGTTCAACTATCTAGCTTAGTGGATATATAATTACGCCATTAGTCTGCATACGATTTTACACAATTTTAACTATCCGTTAGAAAGTAAGATTGGTTTTTATCACTTAATGTAATAAGTCTAAGATATATTTTGAAGTGTTAGAAATTGCATCGCTTTACTCTATTTCGTTAAAGGTTCTTCTCTTAGTCTCCCGCAAACTAAACGAGAAATCTGTGACGAGTTTCACAAGCTTTGAACTTTTCACAGAATTCATCGAAATAATTTCATACTCGCAGAACCAAAATCTCGAAACGAGAAATATTGAAATTTAACTGGAACAAAATATTACGCACTAACAATACAGAAGGCGAAAGCGTACTTTGCGCCGACAAATTCGATGGCTTAAATAAATTACTGTCGAGACGAATCACCCGATAATGAGACAAATATTAATATATTTATCAATCGTAGAAATAATCATCAGCATCGCGACATCGAGAGAAGATGTTATTAGAGATTATTAAGTAATGAGATTTTTCATATAGCGACACTGTTATGAAGGGAGAAAATGACGAGGGAGAAAGATCGATCGATGGAATGATGGTATAGGCTGAACATCTGTATCATTTACCAACAGGATATACAGGATGTTCCAAAAAATGTACATTATGAGAACATCCTACTGAAATTACTTTTGTTGTTGATTTTTAAGACAAAAATTTTGTTTTCGAAAGAGTTTGACAGAAAATGTAAAAATTAATTGGAAAATGTGAATTATTATTCGAGTTCTTACGCTTCTCAATGTAAGATAATTCGATTATATGATTATATATTCGAATTATTCTTATGTTAATATCAATAGTGACTTGATTAATCACAAAATGATAGTCTCATTAGGATCTATTTCTCTCTGGAACTATCCTGCAAGATTTCCATAAAAGGTTACTATTTGGAAAATATGTTGTCACATATTATTCCAGCATAATCATTTCACATTTCACAATGAAAAATGGACAATGTGTGCTCATCCGTGAGAGACACACACACACACGAGCTTCGAAGGATCATCACTAAACATTCGACGCGACTAATAGCTACCTGACTACGATTAATCAGTAAAACGCGCTCTAAAAACTAATTATACTTGCTACGTATCACGTGAAATTTGTTACAAGTCTTATAATCACATATCCTCTTCAAGAACGAAGATGCGAGAGACCACTCCTCGCGATATAAGATCTACCACTATTAGAACTTGTCTCGCGCGCTATCACAATTATCGAACGCGTAATAGGCCTCTCTCCTTGAATACAGTATTGCATGGTGACAGCAGAACAAAAGAGCGATGGTGTTGTCATTAACCCTTTAACTAACTCACCATTCAACAGTGAAAACATGTTAGATTCATCCTTACCGTTACAATACTTCTAACTCCAAATCTAGGTCCCTAGATTTTGGAAAGCTTAAATTCTACGATCCTCAACTCCAACGAATCTTCAAATTCTACGTATCTTATAAACTAGCTTTGCAGATATTTTTTTTAATTCTAACGTCGTTCGAATCTAATTGTTTACTTATTTTTTGAATTACAATTAAATATAATTCAACTGAATTCTTTAATCCCTGATTAATCTTATAGGTTAAAAATATCTGGATTTTTGTTCGTTACATCCAATTTTTTTTAAACTAGAACTTAGATCTGTGGACATCTAGATTCTTCAACTTTTAGATCTATACATCACTAGATCTTGGACAAGAGATCTAACTTTTCGTAAATCTGTTGCAGACTGCAACTATTTTTACACCGTAAAGCAGCATTTCTACGAACTACTTCATTTCTTTATACATCCATTGAATAAATTCTAAACACACAGATCAATCTCAGTCCTGCACTTGTACGTGCAAGCACCTTTGTTCAAAAAGTTTCTACTGTTTCTTATAAGTGAAATGTGTCATTTATATAGAAAATTCAAATGTAATTCCAAGTTAAAGGGTTAAACGCAACACCTCGCATGATCGCGACCATGATACGCGAATTTTACAGCGTGCCATTACAACGACGAAATCTAACCTCAGGTCCTCTGCTTCCGCCGTCTTAGTTTTTTTTTTCTTTCCTGGTCTTCGATATTGTATGAATTTGGCCGACGCCTATAGGGCAATTAACTGACAAAAATGGCCGCATCCGTTTAGACAAAACGGATGATCGTTACAACGTGCAAAATTCCGGTGTGATCCCGAGATACTTCAATGAGATTGCTGGAAAGATCTGTAGAGTTTCTTCTTTTGCAAAGTGAAGTCCCTACTGATCATGATGGTACCGCCACGTGTGAGATTTCTGAAAAAAAACAAAAAAAACAAATCGTTTTAAGTTCTCTTACATCAAACAATCAAGCTAATCGCATTATCTACAAAATATACAATATTTTGAAGTTTGTGAAAACGCAAAAGCTGAGCGAATAAAAATTATTCAGATACGAATCTAATCATACAATCTAAGTGAAGAAGGCGGTATTGCAATACCACTTCATGTTATCGAAGTAAATATATGTAAATAAAAGCAGCTAATTATAAAATATAACAAAAAGAACCTAGAATATTATCTCAATCTAAAGATAGTCGAACAAAAGAATGAGCTAAATAACTTTATATAAAATTAAGTTGCAACGAAAATTATTCAAAGTAATTTAAATCAGATTCTATTAGCAAGATTCTATTTTATTAAATGTATACTCACTTTAAGAATTGAGGCAGCAGCATGTGCCAGGACGTGTGGTCCTGTTTCAGCGTGAGATAGAGCTCGAATGTCGAGACAGTACTGGGATCGCACTGTATTCTCGACAGTTTGCGGCACATGCTGTCCGTTTCGAAGCTGATAAACAACGTACAGCCTCTGAAATAAGCAAACGTCAATTTTTCAAAGATATTGAAAATTTAGACAATATATTAATTGAAATTTATTCTGGAAAAGCGTTTACAGTAATAACGAATCGAGATACTCGAGAAAAGTTTAACACACTTTTATTTTTGGCATCGATCTTTTTAATAACCGAATAAAACTGTTAAAAAATATGAAAAAAATAAAATTCAATCAAATTTTCATTGGAAAAAAAATCGCTCTAAATATTTTATACAATTAACGATATTTCCTATAATGTTACTCGCGAAAAAAAAAACAATTTGGAGCAAAGTTTTTCTATATTTTCCAGATGGACACTTGTTGCGCGAAATAATA
>NW_017305180.1:6021227-6035460 GCF_001594115.1 Trachymyrmex septentrionalis
AAACAATTTGGAGTAAAGTTTTTCTATATTTTCCAGATGGACACTTGTTGCGCGAAATAATATTTATCTGGATTCGCGGATCGTGTTGATTTGGTCGAATTCGAATCACTCGAGAATGGGAAGGGTTATTTCGGCAACATGGAAAATTCAACTTACCGAAGGCCGCAGGGCTCATTCTCTGCCATCGTAAGTACATCTTTGGCTATCTTGGGCAGCAAATCGGCAGGTAGGAGGACCTCGCCGCAAGCCAGCTGGGCGTGTTTAGCCCTCCTGAGTTCAACCTCCAGCCTCTTCGCCAACGCCTGACAAGCACCGTCCAATTCGTCCGTCTCGTTTCCAGCTGTAACAATTAATTAAACAAAATTAAGCGCATGCGCTCTCTCAGCCTCCCAGTGAGTAAACTAAACGTTAAAGCGGTCAATTGAAAAGAAAGTGGCAGATCACTTTTTCTTCTATTTTCAAGCCTACAGACAGCTCAACAGTCATTCTCCCAATTACTTCAAAACCTAAATGAAATTAATTCGAACTAATTGTCTCGTTAATGGAAATTTTATTAAACAACTATTAAATTACACATTTAGGATAAATAATAGTTTATCCTAAAAAATGCGAATTATTATCCCAAATAACAATTCTTTTAATTAAACAAAAATTATTATTTAGAATAATAATAATTCGTAATTTAAACTTTCCCACGAATTTTCGCCCAAAAAAATGTCAAAGTATATGAAAAGTATAATAGCCTCCTATTTATCTTCCGAGATAAAAAGTACGAACTGACGTAATCTTAGGCATTAACAAGTCAACCGATATTATCGGATGTAATCGAAAGCCACAGGCGAAACGAAAAAACATATTTTGCTTCTCGATGATGATTCACGTTATCTGCCATTCCACCTAAATATAATCCGAACTCAAATGTAATGTTAATCAGTGCCGATTCTTGTTTCCGCAAGTAGATTCTAGATATTAGCTAATTTTACGCTCGCATTAACTCGATCGCAGCATATAATCCCGATTAATCAAGCGATGAGATCATCGTTTTATTATTTAAAACCGACGTCTGTGCAACATAACAAAGAACAGTCGTTAGGAGCGAGGACGCAACCAACGTCGAGTCTCCCACCTCGCCATGCATTTCATTTTTTTTTAACCAATGCGTGATCGTCGAAAGAATATCTGAACTGTAACATTTCTTTTTTTTTTTTTCTTCTATTGCCTATTTCCACCAATATAGATTAGTTTTAATTTACTTTTTATCACACTGTAGCAATGTCCTTGCTCATTAATTTACAAAATATAAAATAAATCTATTATTCAACAAATAAATTTATCATTTTTTTGCCTCAATTGATAAATAATTTATTTTATTATAGCTCTTTTCTAGTTCGGTTTTTTTTTTTTTTTTTTTTACGAAACTATAATGATGTCCTGTTAATTTAAAAAATGTGAAATAAATTTATTACTCAATAAATAAATAAATTTTGTCATTTTTGGCCTTAGTTGATAAATTTATTTATTACTCTTTTCCAGTTTCTAATTATTTTCTAAGAATTTTTTTCCGTTTCTAAGAATTCGAAAATAAAAGTAAGTCAAATTGAGATTAAAGTTAATCTACATTGATATAGAAATAGACGTATGTCGATCACTCGGTCGATTCTATCTCGAGCCTGCCTCGACCATTGTTTCTAGCGGCCGGCGAGGAGGTAAGCTCGTACGAACTCGTTTGACCTCGATTTTTTTTTTTATCTATCTTGTCGCGCTTAACAAAAATCACAATCTCTCTATGCCACTTATCAACAATCAACCCTTCCGTTTTGTGTTCTAACGTTTCTGAAATCATTACTGGAGCTCTCGTTTTTATCATCGAAACTGCTGGAATCGGAAATAAAAAAAAAATGTCACAACAAAGCGAGTTATAAGATATGATCGATTGCCTAATAAAAGGAATATATTCACGTTATGAGTTTTTGCATCATCCAGCTGACGAAACCTTGTTTGTATTCTACAACGATCCGTAAGAGCAATTAAACTGAAGTACTCTCTTTGTGTCCGTTAATCCGTATTTATTTATGCGGACGATCGAAAGCGCTAAATTTTAGGAAAATTCCATTTATAAACACGCCGAAGACAGTCTGTAAGTGGAAAGAGAGCTAGACGGAGAACAATCGAGGAACATGGAAAAACGACAGCGAAGGGCATCCCCTCCTCCTCGTACGATCGGAAGATCGACGCTGACGCAACTATAATTCGACGTTCCGCCGGTAAATCGCCGGTGTACCTCGAAATCGAGTCTCCGTCCGTATTAAAAAAAAAATCGGAGTAAATTTTTTCGAACGGTGCAGCCGCGACGAAACGTGTCGCGAAAGCAAAAATCAGCTGATTGCGGCCGGCGTTGTCAGCTGAGAACAACGGCTCGCTCGATGGAGGAGAGAAACGGAGAGGCCGAGACAATTGAAGCGCGAGAACGGGGAAAATTAAAGGGAAACCGGCGCCGCGAGACAGCCGTTACATCTGTACGCACTTACCTCGAGTGTTGCTGAAGTCCACGTTGACAGGACACGGCAGGACCTCCATGATTTCGCGAGAAAGTCTTGCAGCGGCGGACGCACAATGGACACGGCTTTCTCGTCGGCCTTGCCGGACGGCAACGCGATTTTCCTCGAGAAAGAGATATCGACGGCGAACGATAGACGAGGCTGTTGGAAACGCGAGGAAAGCGGCCGCGGGGAAACAGATTGACGACGGACAATCGGCGACCGGATTCGTTAAACACCGAAAAGCTTTCACCGGAGCG
This sequence comes from Trachymyrmex septentrionalis, assembly GCF_001594115.1. Lineage (NCBI taxonomy): Eukaryota > Metazoa > Arthropoda > Insecta > Hymenoptera > Formicidae > Trachymyrmex > Trachymyrmex septentrionalis. The sequence continues at coordinate 6,024,025 of NW_017305180.1, forward strand.
ACAGCGAATCAAGAGAGAGAGAGAGAGAGAGAGCGAGCTCTCGACAAAGATCTACGGCAAATTCACCCTTTCGACTGATCGGCCGCCGGTCGCTGACGCGACTTTTATACGGGCGATCCCACCTCGAGGATACCCCGCCATTCTCTTCACCCCACGTCGCCTACGGTCGACCGCCTAGCAACATCGCCTACGTGACGTTTCGGCAGTACGTCCGCACTTCGGCCGTTTCCGGCGATACTCGCGCCGGCCTTCGGTCACGCTCGGCACCCCGACCGAGCGAGAGCGTGCGAGAACGTGCGAGTGCGAACCTCCTCGGAGGGGATCTATCCGCTGTTGCCGCCGGTGACGACGGTACATCCGAGTTTTTTTTTCACCCACGATGCTCGTTTTGTTTTTCTCCTCTTTTTCTCTCCCCTTTTCTCTTTCTCTCCCTTTCCCCTCCCCGCCGCTCCCTCTGTCTCTTGCCTACTCTCATCTCTCGTCGACGTGCATTACGTCGCGCAACCTTTTATCGCGGCTTTTAACGCCGCGACGAGACGCGCGTGTTAAACCGCAGGTGAAATTACTGCCCTTCGCCCGGTAGCGGGTTTTTTAAGCGTGGGCGATTTGGATAAAAATCGAGAGATCCGCGCTCCCGATGTAAAATGACGGGGAGAGCCGTACATACACACCTCCTTTCTGGCCTGCATCCCGGAGGGGAGAAAAACCTGTTTTAGAAATTCAGAATGAGGTGTTGTGTTTTGCTGTGGGGCTACGGGATCAGCTGACCCTGGCTGTAGCGAAGGTTATGGTAAAAAGTCGTCACGACAGAATCACGATTTGAAAACAAAAAAGTCTTCTTTTGACGAGAATTTTCGGTTAAAAAAAAACTTATCTAAGAACGTAGACAAATGACAAATCAAAGAGATATAAAACTCGCAACGGCTAATTGTGACAACTGCGCATTACGTAGGATTGTCAAATTGTTAAGAATCACAGTTTTCAAGTCTTTTTGTGACGAGAATTTCGATAAGAAGCTCGTATGCTCGTATCTTAAAGACGTAGAACGATGAATCAAAAAGAAAATACAGAACTCGTAAAAGCTGATTATAAAAATCAGTACATTATGTAAGATTTTCGGATTGTGTTGATTAGGAATTATAATTTAGAAGTCTTTTGACAAGAATTTTTATAAGAAACTCATATTTAACGACGTAGATGGATAACAAATCAAAATGGAAATATAAAACTTATAAAGGCTGATTCTGAAAATTGTACACATTGCGTAAGATTTCTGATTATGTTAAGAATCAGGATTTAAAATAGGTTTTTTTTTTACAAGAATTTCAATAAGAAACTCGTATTTAAAGGTGTAGACGAATGACACATCAAAGAGAAAATATAAAACTCGTAAAGGCTGATTGTGGAAATTGCATGCATTGCGTAAGATTTCTATTTATGTTCAGAATCACAATTTAAAATAGTATAGTTTTTTTTTTTTTTACGAGAATTTCGATAAGAAACTTGTACTTAAAGATATAGACGAATATAAAAAAGACGATATATAAAAAAGAAAATGTAGAACTCGATATAAAGACTGATTATGAAAATGAAAACCGTACGCATTGCATAAGATTTCTAATTATGTTTAATATTTCCAACCATTATAGAAATTTAATACTAATACTGGCCAATTAATTGTTTATTTTCAGTATTCAAAATTACTCGTTAACAATATTTTAACAATACTCAAAATAAGTGATTAATTGACCAACAAATTTAAATTTTTATAAGGAAATTGTACTAAGAATCACGATTGAAAAAAAAAAAAACACTTTTTTACGAGAATTCCAATAAGAAACTTATATTTAAGGATAATAAATATAAAAAAAATCTAGAACCCGATAAAAGCTGATTGTGAAAATCGTATTGCGTAAGACTTTCAATTGTGTTAAGAAGCACTTGCTCACGGCTATGCTTGATCTAAGCAAGCTCTACTACCGGTCTCACGAAAAGCATTTCGAACGTTGATTCGCCCGACACGATATATTTATTTTCTCGTCGCGTATAAAGAGTACCTACTTTTTTAATCGTACCGTTCTTTTTTCTTCCCCTTTTTTTTACTGTCACTCAGAATACGCGATTTATTGTTACTCCTCTTTTTTTAGACGAGTAATATCCGATTCGACACACCGTTCGTGTCGATTTATTTCGATATCACTCTATTTTTCCATCCGATAAGTCGCCCCGTCACGTTTGTTACGAAACGGAGAAAATGTTTGTATCCTTTCGTCGACGAGAATTATTTTTCGCACGTTGACAAATAGGTCGTACATGATAAGTGTCTTTTTTTTTTTTTTTTATCGGCCTCTAATCCGGAGGACACGTTGGGTCGCACGCGAGAGGAGGATTTATGTAACGAGAGTTACAAGATTAGCGCGCTCGTGCCGTTAGTTTTAATACAAAGACGGTCACGTTCGGACAATAGATCTGACCGAGAGATGCATTCGGAGTATAAAAGCTTCATATTCGCGGGAGTTACGCGTTTGGGCGAGAAAACCGCCGCGATTATGGAAATCACGGGGGATGAGAGCTATAGGTAAATGGATTACTGAACGAGAACGGTGTATGACAGAGGAAAGAATTATCTTTTTCTACATCTCGACTTCAAAACAAATTATAAGTAATTCTCTTGGGTGCACTCGAGATAAACGCGTTGAAGATAATAATCTTCCTGTTTTTATTCTCTCTCTCTCTCTCTCTCTCTCTCTCTCTCTCTCTCTCTCTCTCTCTCTTTTCTCGATCTATCCATTATTTCGATATATTTCGCGATTCTTGGAGTGAATTTAAAATTGGAGGATATGAGAAAGCGGTCGAATGCTAAAACAAGAAATAGAATTATCTTTTTATACATCTCGACTGCAAAACAAATTATAAATGATTCTCTTAGAAGCATTCGAGATAAACGCGTGGAACATAATAATCTTTCTGTTTATTCCTCGGTTTATCCGTTATTTCGACATGCTCCGCGACTCTTGGAGTGAATTTTAAATTGACGAAAATGTGAAAGCGACTGGGTGCAAATAGGGGAAACGAGAAAATAGAATTACACATGTGGAAAATATACTTCCTGTTTATCCGATATTTTTTTTCAACTCCATGAATTGACAAAAATATCGAAACAATGGGTACAACTCCTTGAATTTTAGATTGACGAATCCGAGAAAGCGACCGACACACGGGATACGTAAAATATAATAGAAATCTGGGGAACGATGTGAACGCAATTTTGATCGGAATTCATTCCGAATAATTCCACAATACATATCCAGGAAATATATGAAACGCGCGAAGGAGTAGCGAACACCTGTGACTCCAAAAGGGTCTTCGTGGATAAAATACTGCAGGGGCCCAACAATACCGGATCACCGGTATTCCTAAGAATCTGTGACAACGCGAAGATTCGAAAAACCTGCCTGACAGGTCCGGGCGATCTATAATAAATTCAAAGTTCTATGCTGCCAGCGACCCAAAAAAAATCCGTCGAATGAAATATCCGCAGGTCCAAATCATTGCTGAGGATCAACAAACGTGATCGCGTATCGCGTTTAAATCCCGTACGTATCTACGATGTACATGTACACTCTCTCTCTTATCGCGCGTTTATAAATATTGTACAATCGTTTAATCGGCATCAACTGAACGATATCAGACAGATAAAATAATCCGCAATGAAATGTCGTTTGATGAGTCCCGAAACGTAATAGATTTAATAATCTTAAACCTTAGTACTATTTAAATATATATTTATTAAAATTTAGTAAACTTTTTTTTTTATTGTAGCAAATCTAACATGTTGATTTCCTTATTGTTTAAGTATTTCTGAGTGCCACGGTCCTCAAGCTCCTAAAGACTGATAGTATTTTCCACTAGGAAAACTAATATGATACACACTGACAAGAGTATAATTGAATGCAAATCAATTGACATATTTCAGTGTTAATAGATAATTTAAACCTTTTAATTACATATTCTTTGTTGTCACGATAACGTTAAAAGGATTAAATTATTTATTAACATCAAAAATATCAATTTGCATTCAATTCGTCAGTGTGGAAGCTAGTTTTCCCAACGGAAAAATGCTGTGAATCTCGCAGCTGCATGATCAAATAATTAAGAATCGATTAAGATAAATCATAATCGAATGTGGAGGAAAATGAAGTCTATTATTCTCCTCACGTTTGACTGATGAATAATCGATTTCTCATAGCTTACAACAAGTAAGCTAACAGTTACGGCCAGTATAAATGATCCTTTAGGATCTCTCCAAAGCCAAACTTGTATATCCGCATAAATGTGCCGCCTAAAGAAAATTATCTAAATCGCATTTCTATTCAACGTACGTAGAAATGCGATTAGATAACTTCCTTTACATGCGTACGTTTGAGCAAGTTTGTCTGGAATAAAAGCCCATACGGATTTGCAGTGGCTCTTTGACGGATCCCCTGCCTGTCTTCGCGGATCCTCGGGAACAACGAATACATGTATAAATCAGACGATACGTAAAACGCAGGATTGATGGAACAACACACGCCTGTAGATTCTGGAAAATAACATCTCTATCGGAAGTGCCGTTTTTATCTCCGCGGCCGCTGTGCTCCTCGTACAAACAAACTCCCGATAATGCCTGGCCCCCGCGGCCTGATAGGCAGCGTGCGATCTCGACTTTATCATTAACTCATTCGCACGTCAATCAAGACACATTGATTTCGCCATCAGTCGCGAGACCGAGTCGCGAGACCGTAAGAAAAGTGAATCATGTTTCCGTAAATCAGGAGAGAGAGAGAGAAAGGAACCATAGCTATGGTCGTCGCTCCCCGCAACTCGGCCGATCGATCTCTTTGTTTCGCTTACGTGGAGGCGAGTACGTGATCGCGAATAACATGACGTTCGCGCTGTCTCGCTCTTTTCTATTGCAATTTTCTTTCTCTATTAAGTGCCTCTATCCCTCGTTTCTACCTGCTTCTCTCTCTCACACGCTCTCTTTGTCTCCCACTCGCTCGTTCCGTCCCTCTTCGTCTCTCTCACTCGCGCTCTCTTCGTCTGCCACTCTTTCTCTCTTCATACTCCTCTTTCTCTTTTTATCTCTCGCTCGCTGACTCTCTTTCTTTGCCTCTCGTTCGCTCTGTTCTCCTCTCTTTGTCTCGCTCGCTCATCTATCTCTGTCAAACCTTGCCTGGGCGATGCGCTCTCCGATTGCATCGTACATCCGACGACATAATCGAAGAGGTGAATTTTATTAAAAACCGGTTCGCGGCCGGCAAAAAGCCGAGGGACTAGAGATAATAATCATGAAAATGCACCGTGAAGCTTCAGCTTCTTGCCGTTTTCCTTTTTTCTTCCGCGCGATCAGTATTACGCGGTGTATAACAATTACACGGGAGCGGCCTCGGGGCGAGCGAAACTAGCGAGCGAGCGCCTACATATACGGAGCGCACTAATCCACTGAATTATCCAAGAAATTACGGGAAATAAAGGGACGTTGCCGACGCGCGAGCGATCTAAAAGCGAAATATAATCTTTGCCTCGTGTATACTAGCGCTATACAACAATCTTACGATCGTTTATGCCTAGAGATAAAGAGAGTCTGTTGATATTCTTTTATCACCAGAAACAGAGCGTTTCATAAATGCTGAAATCGCACATCTTCGAGAAATTCAACGCGAAGGCGATGTTTATCGAGAAGAGTTTCGTTTGTCCTGCGGACAATGGAAGAAATGTTAGAAAAAGAAACAAATATTAAAATATTAGAGAAATAATAAAATTATGAAAGATTTAAACGTTATCTCCATTTCTTCTTCTTTTTCTTTTTTTTTTATTACTATAATATATTTATCTTATTCCTAACGTTTCCTCCATTGTACATAGGGCTTTAACTTTATAAGACACATTTGAAAAATCACTGTTGTTGCAGTTCAATGTGTTTTTAATATCTTAATCTTTAATATCCTCTTCTCTACAAACGTAGATTAATCGTAATCTCGGTTCAATCTATTTTTATCTTTTTCCCTCATTTTTGCCCGATACTTATAAATATTCACACTTTTCAATCTATTTTTATCTTTTTTTTCTATTTCTAGGATTATAGAAGAAGGTAAAGAATAAATTAAATGGACATAATTTAAGCAGAACGTTCTATATTCAGCGAGAAAACGTATCTCTTTGTGTTGAATTTCAGAACAATAGCGTCGAGTTCGTACATGTCGATGCAAGTTCGTGCCTATTTAAAGGCTAAAAAACCACGACCTTCGCGTCAGACCTCTCGGATCCCACCGATGCGATCCCACGCAGTGTCCCCAAAATTCAGAAAAGGACAAAATACATGTCGGCACCCCAGTGCGTCGTCCGCAAAAAGGATATATAATAGCCATCCTACAACATCACGAACGGCCATGCGGCTGTATACGAGTGACGTGATTAATACTCGGCCGATTAGCGACATTAATAGAAACGTTACGCGAAACGTGTTACATAATTCCGCGAGCCGGCGCGAGCGCGTACAACGCACACGCGCACGCAACGCCGTTCGCACATGCATCGCGTTGCGTGTATGTAGATATTACATACGTATATATACCTATGTACATACATAATCGCGGCATGTAATCGCCGCGCCACGGAGATCCAGAAAAATCGATAGCATCGCCGCGCGCGCGCGGGCTCCGTCGTTTGTAAACGCGTGTGACCGGCGAAGTTATAAATACGCGTAACGAGCGGAGTGAAACTCACGTTTGGCCATTGGGGGCTGACTTCACGCATGGCCACGCGAGCGAGAGACGCTCGCTCGTGTATACGTATGTTATGTACCGACGACTCCCCTTCCCGCGCCCCCTCCTGTACCTTCACCTCCCCGGGGTCCCCAAACAGTTGGGAACGTAGGGGAGCGACCAGGGGGCCCAGGGCCTCGCCCCTTTGCGCCTTCTCCCCTCAGAGCGGTAACAGTTACTAGCGACTTTCAGCTATGTGTGCGGAAGCACGAATAATGCGAGACCGGCTAGTTTAGCGCTTTTAAATGTGTACGCGCGCGCGCGCGGATGCAAAGGCGACCGGCTCGGCTTTTTCCAACACACTTTTGCCTCGCGACGATTCGCGTTGAATTAATTGCAAGCTGTGCGGCTCACACAATGCACTTTTATCCGCGAAAACGACTCCGCGAAATTCACGAATGTAGGATTACCAATGTTACGATATCTGAATCGCGAGAGAACGAGAGAAGAGTTACACTGTACTTTTTTTTTTTTTAAACAAATGATAATCCGTGGGGGAGGAGAAGAGAGGGTATAATTTTTTTATGTGTTACATTAAATGTATGTATTTAACAAATAAAATTTCTAAAATATAATTTTTTTTTTGTTGACAATTCTTGTCAATGTAATTTTATAAATGTAAAAGTTTAATTAATAACCGAAAGTTTTACGATTTTAAGAAGAGTATATGTATTCTTAACAGAGTATGATTGGTAAGCCTATTCGTGACGTCGACAGTCGATTGCGCGAAGATTTGCATCCTTGCTGCGATACTTTTCGGATTCTTTCTTCCCAGATTTTCTATTCTCGGTAAACTTTGATTTTTAACCTTTCAATGTCACGTATTATCAGTAAATATCACCTTAGGTCCAGATCCACCAATGTAAGATTAACTTATAATCTCGGTTCAATTATTTACTCGATCTTTTTCTAATCCTTTTCGAAAAGAATTAGAAAAAGATTAACAGTAAATTAAACTAAGACTTAATCTATAATCTTACATTCTTATATTGGTGGCACTAAAATAACATAATGTCATGTTGCCATCTTCACACTCAATAATTTAACTATTATGTATTATAATACACATTATAATACATGTATTATAATACATGTTATATTATTATTTATATTGTTAAATGTGAAATTATGACACACTGATGTTTTATTTTTAGTTAATGTTTACTAATGGCACGATGTTTTATTTTTAGTTAATGTTTACTAGTGTCACGAGTGCAACACACTGGCTGCGTTCAGCAGAAAAACTATTTTGCAACTATTGTTAAATTTTTTAATATGATTAGTCTTGCTTTTAGTTCCTCACTGACTCTAAGTATCATATTGAAAAATTTTGCAACAGTTGCAAAGCTGCTTTTTCTGCTGGATGCAACCATTGCTTAGCTTGATTGCTGTAGCTTTCATAAAAATGAACTTGATATTGTAAAAAAACAAATTTTTTTTGACGCTAGATTAAAGAAACAAATATTTTTGACGCTAGACTAAAGAACGTAACAATAACAAGCAAACATCATATGTATGTTTATTAATAAAAAGGTTATACAATAATAAATTAATCGATTTAAACTTGTCCGAATAATCAACTATAATATCCATGTTTATCACGATGTAGATTAATTTTAATCTTTAGTAGTTTAATTTACTCTTTGTTCCCTTCTAATTCTTAAAACTAGAAAAAAATAAAATAAATTAAACCGAAATTAAAGTTAATCTACATCAGTGGAAATGACTATAAATAAACAAATTAGAAGCTAATACTATCAAGATCTTGCTTAACATTGTTATGTGTTATATGTAAATGTAAATTCTAAATACAGCCTTCAGTTATATAAACCGCTTACTGTGGAACTTGAAAATGCAATCATAAAAAAAAACTGAAGCTGAAATAATAATACAATTAAATTGATCGCTGATTTAATAATGCTACTAGCATCTTGAAACATTGTAAAAAACTTGTTGCAAAAAAAGTTACAAGCAATAAAGTAAAGAAGTTTCGAAAACGATCATTTTTTAAATAAGGTAAGTATACCATACTCGGAGTGACACATCCACGCAAGTATATCTACATAAAATTTGACTCCGTAAATACTAGCGTCACAGAATTACTAATTAATCTAAATAGACACTTCTATTTTTACTTTAGCTTGTTTACTCTTGGCCTTGATATAAAAAAGCACGTATTAAAGATAAAAGATAAATAGATTAAAGATAACTGTGGGGCCATTTGAGAATTGGAACGCGACGGGACTGAAATTGAACAACGCTCGTCAAGAGTGAGGGATAAAAAAACGGGTGCGGAGGAGGTGGAGAGAACAGGAGGAAGAGAAGAAAGATCGTTTATAAAAACTGTTAAATTATGAAACCGTTTATTTAATCCGCGATATTTCCGATATTCCCGGTTTCACTGTCGAAGTGTCATCGGGATAAATCGTTTGACGTGCACGGGCTTCGAGAGGCCGCGATATTGCGGAAAGGAGTGGGTCAATGAACAAGGCGATAAAAATGCAATTGGAAAATGTGATGAGAGACTGGAGAATCGGGGAATCGCTGCGTGCTGCAGCGAGAAACACTGTCCACGAATGTATGAGCTCGTAAAACCTCGCCGCGTACAGTCGTACACGCACATAGGCATGCGTATGCGTCACGCGAGATTTTTTTCAGCGATAAAGCAGTTCGCCATGTATACATCGCTCTACACACGTTTCTACTTTTATAGATTCTTTTTACGTATCTGTGGGATCTGTGCTCGCGCGCGCCGAGCCGCCCGATGAGCGAATCCGCTCTCGACGATCGGCAGAAATGAAAACAATAGAAAGAAAAGTAGAGGTTCCGAGCGTACGTTGTGCGATTTCGAAGATTGTACCTCGAACAGACGGTATTATATATCCCGCGTACCATTCTGAATAATAAATTACATTCATGTAATAAATAAATACACGCCCTACATAAGTTTCAATTCCCTTTGTTCATGTATGTTCAGTATTCAATACCGCAACACTGCGATACGATTGGAGATCAGCTTTTTTTATATGTACAATATTAATATACACGGTGGATACTAAGTGCACTGAAAGATTTTAAACTAATTCTTCACACAAATTCACGAGAGAGCTAATTTGCAAGGTGCCAAAGTTGAAGAAAAAAATTTCTTTTTTTCAAAAATTTCAAAAAAATCCACGAGTTATTTTGCTGAAGTTTTGTATATGTTTGAGATTTCAAAGTATAACTCGAATTGTTTCCAAAATTTTTGAAAAAAAGAACGAAACTTTTTTTTCAACTTTGACACTCTGTATCTTTGAAAAAACCGTTTTAGATATATAGTTATGTTAGTTTTTCATCTTGAATTATATGAGAATTAAATCGCTTAAAATGTTTTAGAATATTTAATATCCACCCTATATATATCTTATATATATACAATTGATTATACAGGGTGAACCAACGAAAACTCTTCTCTTTTGTAACTGCAGACTAATTTGTGTAAAATATATAAAATATCCTCCACTAGATATATATAGGGTGGATATTAAGTACTTTAAAACATTTAATTCTCATATAAAACATTTAATTCTCATATAAATTCAAGACGAAAAACTAATATGACTATATATCTAAAACGACTTGATTTCAAAGATACAGAGTGTCAAAGTTGAAAGAAAAGTCTCCTTATAATAATAAAGTCTCTGAAGTTATATCGAGACATTTGGAAACATTTTCCAAATATATAAATGAATTAATTATAAAAAACCGGGAAAGTTTTCGTTGGCCTATACGTATACTTACATAAAAAATAAAAATATATACTTGTACATAATTATACAATTAAGTTATATGGAATTATGTTTAGGTACATAAAATGTATTATTAAATAATATATTTATAAATACATTATTATATATTGTATATTTTGTATTTATAAAAATATTTTATATACATAATCGTATGTTTTATTGCATATAAAATACAACTGTATATATTTTATATAAAATCTATTGTAAGAAAAAAAGATACATAATATTATTGCATGATTTCATTAAACATTTGATAAAATGTTCATCAATTTGTATGAATAGCGAACATCACATACAGAATGACGTAAATTTTCATGAGATTGCTTTGATAAAAATAATTTGCTTCATAATAACTAATTTCTGTCGGAAAGCAACTTGGCAAAAATTTACGTCATCCTGTAATTTGATTATATTATCGGCACTTGTGATTCAGGATAAAAGAATTAAAATAGAACATCCTTAATTGCTCGTGCGAGACGGCAACGTTGCCTTCATATTAATGATAACGTTAGTGATAACTTAATTACGTTCCGGAATAGTAGAAACTGATTAGTGCATGATTAAAGATAACGCATTGACTTTTCTTTGGTCGCACGGTATAAGATTAAAAGAATAAACATAATGATATCGATTTAAATATAGCAGCTAGATAATACTGATCAGTTAACTAACTAGAATCGTCTACTTATTTTTCATTAAACTTATCTCAATCTTGACTGATCTTGTATGTATAGTTTTAATGATAAAGAAGAAGCACATGGCTTAACCGAGGAAAAACAATTGTTTTGCCACTCGCTCTCTCTCTCTCTCTCTCTCTCTCTCTCTCTCTCTCTCTCTCTCTC
>NW_017305180.1:6035560-6052593 GCF_001594115.1 Trachymyrmex septentrionalis
TCTCCCCCTCTCCTCCCTCCCCCTCCCCCCTCTTTCCCCCCTCTCTCTGCATCGACAGTTTAAAAACTGACGTACATATATAATGTAACGAACAGAATTCCGAGGAACTTTTGTTAGCAGTGGTTTTATTCTTTAAAAATGTATACATAAAAGATATATGCGTTAAATAAAAATTAAAGCTATTAATCTACATTGATAGAAACATAAGGACTATTATTCTACCAATGTAAGATTAACTTCAATCTCCGTTTAACTTCATTATATACTATCATTTATTTTTTTCTAATTCTTCCCAATCAGAAATGATTGGTCGATCAATGTTAAATAATTGATACTGATTCAACATCGATCGACCAATCATTTCTGACACTGGATGAGAATTAGAAAAGAATAAAGAATAAATTGAATCGAGATTAAAGTTAATCTTACATTAATAATTGAGTCTAAATCACAATCAAGTGTTCTCATTAATTATTAATTTAGCAAACGTCATCATATTATTCATGCTAATTAATATGAGAATTGCAACGCGCACCGCAACGTGGGCATGTATAATATTTGTATATCTTCATTTTATTATTATAAAAAAAGACTACATATCGCTGAAGTTAGAAAAAAAAAATAAAGAAAAACGAGTGAAAGAAAGAAGATAGAAGGGAAAGTAGTGAAAAGAAGGAGAAGAAACGGTTATGACAAAGAGGGAGAGGGAGATAGGAAGAGAATGAGAGAGAGAGAGGAAAAAGGAAAACATTTTCTTTCTTTAGTTATTTTCATAGATCTGTTTTTTACATTTTGGAACTTAAAGTGAAGTAGATAATACATATTTGATATTCGGCTAAAGCAAGCTAAAGTAAGAAAAAAGGTTCTAATAGTGTGGTTTATAGTGCAAGAATAAAAAAACATCGGTCCGAGCATCCCGAGAAGATCAGCGTGGTGCCATCTAGTATCACCGCGTTTAATGTACACAAAAAAACATAACGCGATGACAGACGCGGCTGCGAGTTGCGGGCCGTCACCGTTCCGCGTCGCTGGCGTCGCTGCGTGCGTCAACGCGCTCCCCCGCACTTGTCCGCACCGCACGTCAACGTTGCGCGATCGCGAATCGTCGCCGTCAGTTTCCGTGCCTCTTGTGCATGATTATTTCGCACATCGGTCCACATTGACGCAAGGTAAACCATTGGACGGAAACGGGGGAGAATTTGAGAAACCACGATCGTATTTCTCGCGAGTGCACGTTCGATTGCACTAACTTTGCGTCATTCCGCAATGGACTCGCGACTGTTGTGTGCAAACATATGTGTGTGCGTGCGTGCGTGCGTGCGTGAATGCGTGAGATCGCATCATCTCCCGTATCTCCGCGTTACCTTATCCGGTAACCAGGTGATACGCGCGATTCTCACCAAGAAATCCGCGCTCATGCGCGTGCATATGCATGATGTCTAATTGCGTGTTTATGCCTGTATGTATGTATGTATGTATGTGCGTCAAATGCGATCCATTTAATGGGTCATATAAATAATGCGGATTGAGTGCCCTTTGTTTTTGAAGGAGAAATTCAAAATAGAATAAGGCATCTATTTAAAAAAACATATGAAAACGATCGCTTGTTGTCAAGCCAAAACGTTGAAGTTGTGTCTTGTTGTGTCTTGAAGTACCCTATATGTCAAATAATATATATAATGTGTAGAATAATATTTGATGTATTTTTTAAGAGAATTTTTGAGGCTCTTGTTTACTAATAATTTTTTTTTATATCTAAATTATATGACGTAAAAAGTCCACATTTGCAATTCTGACTTGCAATATAATTTAATTTATACAATATGTTTATGTATATTTCATACTTATTTGATATTTTGTGCTATAGTTTCTAACATTTTTATGATAATTACACTCACAAAAGTTATAAGTATTATAATAAGATAAAATAGCTGTTACATTTAAAAATAAATTAAAAAGTTACTATATAAATAATGTAGACTTGTTTGTTGAGAAAATACCTTTAAAAAATAACTCGTATTTAAAAATTACTTTTTGAAAGTTAAGCAATTGATGATAGCTGTTTTTCATCATATATTTGTAACTAATAGTTGCACTTGAAAAATCTTTGTTATTTAATTGTTTTAGGCAAATTGTTGTTAGGAAATGGCAACAGAAGGCAATTGCAATGATCCTGAATTACGTTTATTACAATATCTGTATGTTGGAAAAGATTATCCCAATTATCAGCCTGGATATTGGTTTGCCCATCATTACTTTATAGTCAGGAATGTTCTAGCCATAGAAGAACTTGCTGAAAATGAGGAGAAACAATTGGTACCCATCGAATTGATCACAAAGGTAAAAGACATAAATTGTATAAAAAAGTATTTACAATAATAGCCTATCCCTAAATTATAACTGTTTGTAGGCATTTAAGAGCAATTTAGTTACACATCCAGAGGCTTTGGTGTTTGCCCTCGCTGTTTGCTGCAGACAAAATAAAAGCGAGACACTACGTCATGCAGCATACGAAAGTGTACAAACAATTTGTGCATCTACTCCAAATTTTATTTTGTTTGTTAAATTTGTTTCTAAATTGTGCAGAGAAAAAGAATTGAATTACATTACACAAGGCTGGGGCCATGGCTTAAGAAAAGCTATTAACAATTGGTACTTATCTAAGAAACCATTAGATTTTATAGAGTGTGTCACAAAATATAAAAGTAGATATGGTTGGAAACACAAAGATATTATCAAGATGGCTCATCCTCTAGGCAATTCTCTAGGTAAACTTACAAAACTATGATTCATGAGGAAAGCACAAATCCATTACTAGTTAAGCTTTATTAATAATTTTTTTCTTTTTTATATAAATCTGATTTTATTTTATTTATATTCTTACGAATAATGTTGATGATTGTAATTATATTGGGGAATAATACTGGTTGCTGGAAATTGTTTTAAATTTGAATAGCTATATTTATATTACTTGGAAAAAATTTAACAGATACAGTAACTCACATCGTTAATTTGTGTTGTGTCGTAATTTATTGTTATAACTATTATTCATGTTACTAAAAGTGTTACTTAGATAATTAATTATTTAATAGAAAGTAAACTTATACTGAAGTATGTGATACACGGCTTGGAAAAGATCAAAAAGGATATGGCAGCTGACAACATAGACGAGATACCTTCTAATATTAATGAACTACTGAAATATATGGAAGAAGTTGAAAATTTCAAACATTGCGAAGATGAGGTTCGAGCTGCTTCTATGCTGGAAACATTTGGTTTTTCATTAGATCATGTACCTGGTCATTTGTTAAAATCCAAGGAGGTAAATGCAAACATACGAAGTCTTTTTTGTTATGCAATTAATTTATTAGAGTTTGTAAATTATGCAAGAACTGCTAAGTCTAAGATTACAAAAAATGCAATCAATTTTTTAGAAATGTCATAAAGTTATATTCTATGTATTATTTTAAGCAATTATTAAGTTTATTATTAAATTAAATTATTAAAGGATATATAGTAGTGAACTTCTAATATTACGAAGAAACAAATTCTATTTAATTATCAAGTTTTAAATAATTATATTTAATAAAATTATATATGGTTATAAAAAGAGATTTCATCAGATTATTTTTATATATAACATAAATGATCAAAGAAAATTTTATTTACGACTCGCGTTAAAAATATATTTATCAAGAATGATTTCCTAATTTAACAAAATAATAACATTTTATTATTTTGTACGTAGGTTTGGAATTCATTACTAATATCAATGGACGTTGTTGTGCTTTTAAACAACCTGCAAAGGATTCACAATCTTGGGTTTCTCGTTACTGATGAACCAGCAGTCGAGAAAGTAACTGAACGCCTTACGAATTCACAATACGTCGAAAGGAGTGCAGTTCATCCGGCGTTAATTTTTATTACTCTCAAAAATTATCAGTGTTCTGGAAAGTAAGTACACAATAATTTTCAACAGAGAGTGCTTTATGTGATTTAAATAACTTGAAACTGTTATTGATAAATATGCATTTTTAAGATGTTTGACCTATGAAAAGCGAAAAGTTCGAGAATTAGCAAGAAAATCTGTGTCGCCAGGATTTGATCCAAATATTAAAATAATGGATGCTTTAAACGAGGCATTCCATCTGTCATTTAAAGTAAGTCAATTTAATTTATATTGTTTCACAAATTATGTAGTCTAATTGTTAATTTAATTGATGTGAGTTATCCCTTATAATTATTAATATAATAATAAATATTAATTAATTATGAATATAGGTGAAATGATAAGTAGCTTATAAACTAAATGACAAAATTATCTCTTAAAAAATATAATTATTACCTTTTATTAGTTTTTTATGATTAAAACGAATTTACATATATGTGATTTGATAACTTTTTAAACATTTTATGGTAATATAAAAATCAGTGAAATTAATGAGAGAATATATGCATATATATTATTTTAAATAAATATTATGTTATGTAGTCTATTTATCTTATTGCGATTGTAATAATATAACAATAATAATTATAGAATATACAACCTACGAATTTGCGCTACTTGGTGACAATCAGCACAAATAAATCGATGGAAGTAAGCACCTGGCAAAATGGTAATATGACCGGCATCGAGACGGCTGCTTTGATCGCGCTGCTACTTTTACGTTCCGAAGAGAACGTTACTATAGCGACGTTCAAGAACGTCGGAATTTATATAGTGAATGTCTACAAAACTGATTCTTTCGAAGATATTTTAAAAACCTTAAAAACAGCGCCTCTAGGAAGTTCCAATCAGAGTAAACCAATTTTGTGGGCCAAAAAACAATCTAAACAGTATGATGTCTTCATTAACATTATAGATCAAATACTGCAAAAACATGATGAATCCCAGGAAAATCTAATATCGTACAAAGAGCATTTAAACCTTCCTGATACAAAGTAAGTAGGTATTTCTATTTATTGAATTTGAATTTCTTAAATTAAAAAGACGAATTTCTTGGATTATCTAAAATTAATTTTCAGTATTTTACAATTTAATTTACTATAAGATTTTTATAATGCTTTTATTTTAATGTATTTATAAGTATAAAATAAATAACAATTAATGTTTAATATCATACAAATTACAAGTATTCAAATTACAAAATATGTCGTGCAATAATAATGTAAGTATAGTATGCTGTAATATAAATGAATATAAATCTATGATTTTTCTACAGATTGATCACTTGCGCCTTATGCTCTCCTTCACCATATCGTAAAGAACACTATGACCGACATGTCTTGACGATTAACGGTTTTGATGCTACCGTACCTAATGTCATTGAGGCGTTCGCAAAGGGTTTATTTTAGATGTAAGAGAGCACGATTTAAATTTCTATTAGTAAATAACGTTGATTTGAAGACGATCACACATTGATTGCTGATAAAATCACTCTAATACTTTTGTATTATATTTTTGTAGGAGATTCTTTAAACCATGTTTCTTCAAAAAGTCACAAATGATCAACCAAGAAGAAAATTTTATCCTAAAGTATTGTTTCGATATGAAAGTGAAGAAGAAAAAAACATATGGCAATTTTGGAAGTTAGTGATGAGAATTTATCTGATTAGAACAGATTTTTCTTCAAAACTGAGTTTAATTAATGAGCATATTAATGCAGAACGTGAGCGATAATGGAGAAAAGTTACAGAAAGAGCTTTCAGAAATTACTTAAAGTAGTGCCGAATTTTGGAATTCAAACTGTCTCGCCTTTTTCGTCAGTTCCAAACGTCGGCTTATTTGCATATCCATGACTGAATCAAATTATATTTAATTTTGCTATCTGTTAATTTTTTTGAGATATATCCAATATAGTATACTTTTTAAAACATACTGTAAACAGGGACAGTATACTTTTTAAAACATACTGCAAATAGAGAGATAAACGATGAAGGTGATTGAGAAAAGTGATCGTGCACTATAATTGGCATGTAGATGGTAATATTAATATTTACTACATGTTCTTAGTGTTAGGAAAGAGCTGTGTAGCATTTTCCTTTTTTGTTGATAAAATGATTAGGTATTTTTTTACTCCTATTCGGATTTATGACGATACAATTCAAATAACTCGGCAATTTTTTTATTTTTAGCAAACGTTAATACAGTATCGTATCGATCCGATTATATAAGCAATATATAGATTAGTTATGGACTATTTTTATTAAACTGTTGCACATGAAATCTCAGTTTTATGCTAATTATTTTTTGAGATATTTAATTATAGTCCTTTTTCTCTCTCTACATTTATGTTTTAATATTATATATAAATTTATACATCTATCAAGTTTAAAAAATCATTTATTATATATAAAGCATGATTTATTTAACATTTAAAGCTGTCGAGTGTTTTATTATTTCAATCTCAGTTTTAAAAGAGATTTTCTTTTATTTGATATATAATTATCGTAATACATTATAACGTCGTTCTTATAAATTAATAGTTTCAAACTCACGCTATACGCATGCACGCACTTTTCCTCTCCCACACACACACACACACACACATACACACACACACATACGCACACACGTCTTTATCTCCTTATCTTCCGAAAAGCTAAAACTCCTGTAATTGCCTTTACCTAAAAACTCAGTGCAGTCTGCAAAAGATAGTTAAGATTCTGCTATAAACATTTATTAAAATTAATTTCTCTATCTCATAGTTTTATAAAGATACAGAGAATTGCTTAAATAACTCGTAACTTAAATCTTACTTAATTTTTAATGTTTATAGGAACGACCTGCAATCGTTATTTGGTTTTTAAAATAGATTTCGCAACTGTAAAACTTTGAAAACTCGAAGTTTCATATGCAACCGTAACAATCTTATTTTTAAAACTAGGGAAAAGGAGTACAATTCAATAGTCCTATGTTTCAGTAGTGCATTACGCAGCGAAAAAGTTTAGGATAAGACTGCATAGCGGATACGAAAACGCGTATCTCAAATAACATACGGTGCATTTTTTGACTAATGATAAAAAAAATCTTACTCTAATATTATTAATTGCTTGCTTGTTTCTGGTTGGCGGTGATGCTTCTTCGTAATAATGCGTATAAATAACGTGACCTTATTAAAAAAAAAGTGACACGCTTCTTGGACCGGTGCGCTTCTGGACGGTTAAATAATAATCTAAAATAAGTAAAAAAAAAGACAAAAAAAGAAAGAAGAAAGCGGAAGTCGTAGAAGACGATGAACATAGGAACGTTGAAAATTTTCCCACTGTGATATGCATTTAGCCCCAAAGAGTTATAGACTTACATTAGTATAATTTTACTGTTACTATCTCATATTTGCCATATCCAAAGTGAACGTGAGACAAATACTAAATACACTACTGAATAATACTGTGATACGAGATACATTGTTGTTGTTCAAACTAGGGAAATGGTATTTAAGTGACGCGACCAGAAGCGCACCGTGTTTGATATTTGTTGAGTCTCTGCGCAAATTAGCGCGTAAATTTTTTGTTGAAAATTTTGTATCATATCTCGCGAGAGAGAAAAAAAATGGGCTTTCGATCTGAGGATTATTGTTATCGGGTTTTTCCCTCGTTTCTCGCATGAGACCACGGAAGCACGTACCTCTTTCATACACATTGCTAAAAAGTACAGCGTGGATGAACTCTCAGGTCTTCGAAACAAATTTGAACTAAGTGCTTAACTATTCACCTGTTCTTTGCAGCTGTCCCTGATAATCTACGGATCGAAAGCTGCCAACGTAAATTCTATTTCAATAGACAGTGTTCCAAAAAGGATATATAAGTAGACTATTCTTTAAGCAATCTGCATTTTGCTCCTGATGAAAATAAAACTAATTAATACTACAAATTGAAGTCAGATTTTTGACGAGTTAGGCATGAAAAAAAATTCAATTTTATTATTAGTTGTCAAGAGAAATTTATTTAATAAATCAAGAGAATTAGTTCTTGATATATTTTAAAAAGTAAAAGAAATCAGTTCTATATTTATCAAAAGGCATATGTATTTTAAGATTATATATAGCGATTAAAGTACATACTAATTTTCCAGATAGAGATTTTAAGCAAAATTCCGTTTGCAACTCGGCAAAAGAAACCGTAATATTACGCATAAGTTTATTTTTAAGAATATTTTAAAAGAAGGTTCACATGAACGTTTGTTATTAATCTCGGTTGCGCAGCGTTCCGCAGAGATTTTTGTATAAATTATAATTTATCGGGAGTGAAGTCAGTATCTTTTACGCTGAACTATATTCCTACTCGAACTTCGTATTTTGGCGAGCATTCGCGCGCTTAGAGAAATTATTTATACACTTACTGCACACACCTTGTGTCTAAATCGTTCAGTGTTAGGAGAGAGAAAAAAAAATCTAGCGCATTTTTTTACGGAAAAAACTTCTTACGTGAAGGCAAAACTTCTTTCAGAAACGAAATGTCTAGTTACTAAACAAGAGTTTAAGAGTATATACGCTACGAACATATATAGAGTAGCTCAATGTATTCATTGGCATTAGCAAGTAGGCATTACAAGTATTTGTATATGTACGGGAGCGTATTGCGATCGGAGAGGATTCCCCGCACTTCGTCTAAGCTCTTTTTTACAGACGCGTTTACAAGAGTCGACCAATTTAATTCTAAAATCTCTCAATCTCTCTGATAGCAATCTTATCATAGTACAAGCTCCGACCTCCAATTTAATCGCATAGCGTTACGCGAAAATTATATTAGTTATAATATATTAAATTTAGCTGTAATATCGAATAATCGAGAGTCGCGAGATTCGAGAAGTAAATCTAAAATCGGAATCCTTTCCGCTTGCGGTACATGCAGATATATGTATTCATTAATACTACTATTATAAGAATATATACGTCCGAAATATGATATAGACTGGCATACTGGAGGAAGAAAACGGAAAAGAAAAGCAAAAAAAAAAAGAGAAGAGAAGGAGAACAGTACAGCCAGAATCTGAAGAGAATCACTTCTCCACGCTGTTATTTCACAGTCCATTGATTTCAGGATGTGCTGTATAGTTGAACAAGAAGAAAGAAACAATATGTTGAATGTGTTCATGCTAGAAGAAAAAAAAGAAGAAAATATTTACCACGTAAGGAGAGAAAGAGAGAAGAAAATAGGAAATTCCGCATTATGTAGTTATTAAAAATGAGAAACAAAAGGATATAACGGGAGATCGAGAGACATTCGTCGGGTCCATCGCGGCACCAAGTGCCACGTCACGGTCGCTCTACATTCTTGCACTTCGCGATATTGAAAGAGGGACAAATTTTTGGCTTCCTTGCCGAAGACGATTCTCCGAGGTTCCGGACTGATCATTGATTTCGACCAGGAAGCACGAACGATATTTATCCGATACTTATAGTATTTTACGCGCCGCTGGACACGCATTATTAACCGTCTCTCGGAATAAATGTCGGTTGACCGCAAATCTGTATAGGACTAAGGACTGGAGGTATCACTCCGTTTATATTAGCGGCATTTCAGTGTGTTAAGTTATTTAAAAAAAAAAAAAAAACCGCTAGCGCGATTATTGTTCGATTTGATTTCACACGTACTTCCAACTGTCGGAAGTTACATCTCGCCTCAATTGTCCGCAGATTTTTTTTTTCCAAGAAAAAATAATCCGATATGCGCGGACGTGATTAATCAGCCGAAGGACTTCCATTATCTTTTTTTAACGTTCTTTCAACGTTCTTTTTCGCATTTCTTCTCAGTCATATGCAGACTTACGCTTGACTAAGGTATACATAAGTATGAAATAGCGTCATGTTCCTTAGGATTATATACACGAGACAAAACTTATAATTCCATAATTAGTACATTGTCGCTTCAACGATCTAGACAAAAAAATGCTCAATGCCCGTTGTTCAAAGTTTTCGATGCAAATGCCAAAAATATATTTAAAAAAAAAAGAGAAAAGAGCGTAATCGAAGAACGGAACGATATTCAATTCTACATGTACAAACCGCAATGAAATACCTCGTTACTTATTCTCAGTGTAAAATAGCAAAAGCGAATTGTACTAACTCTGCGAGTTACGTAAAAAAAAAAAAAAAAAAAAAGAAAGAAAGAAGAAAGAAATTGTCCTTCTGGTTCGTGATTCACGCACTGAATGCCTATCTTTTGGCCTTATCTTTTTACATACGAAAATCCTGTAAAAGCGGAAGAATCGATTCACAGACAAACAATACCGTTCACTCACTGCTACCTGTTCGATGATTTTTTTACGTTTCATGGATATCTGAGGTTTCGAGATTTTTAAGAGATTCCCCGTTCAGTTCTCAGTACGCACACTACGATCTCGTCAAAACCCCATGCCTTTATCGCAAGTGTTAGTCAAAATTTGTGTCATTGCGGCCAGTACGCGTATCTTCTCGCGCTGTGAAAGAGATCGGTGTGTAATGAGAGATAAATCTTTGGAAAATCTCAAAGCCTTTTCTTCAGATTTCCACACAGTAATCGCAGCGCTCGAAATTGTATCTTGCTGCGAATTGATTTCAGCGTTTTTTTTTTCCTTTAAGGATAGTATTATTACATGTAGATTACATTCGTAAAGCGATATATTACTCACAATCAGTAATTTATGGTACATCGGAATCTGCGGAAACAAAAAAAAAAAAAAAAGAATTGTCGCGTACACTAGCTGCGTGAGAAAAGTTTCGAAACAGACCGTTGAATCGAAACTTAAAAAAATTACTTGTTTGTTATTTTCGATTTCTATCGTAAATTACGAGATTTTGATTTTATATTTTATCAAAATTAATCTATGACCGTTAAAAGTCTTTGTAATATCTCACATGTTTTCGGAACACAAGCGAAAATGTATAAAGGCTAAATGATTCGTAATGATTGTCGTTATGATTATTTTCAATTATTGATCAAATATATTTATTGAATACATAATAATTTAAAATTATTTATAAATCATTATATAAAATTATATATATTGTTAAAAATTAAGAATTTTTACTTTTGTCGTAAAAAATATTTGATAATTATATATTTTCATGTAATGTTATTCCATCAGGTCCTTAAAGGTGTTATTACAATATTCTGTATAAAGAGATAAAGCAACAGTTCTTTCGAAGTTTTATTTCATCATAATTCGAAATCGCGAAACTTTTCCAACGCAGCCAACAAATTTCCTGTCACATATACGCGTGAAAAACATCTGTCGCGCGTGATTTCGATATTATTTTTATACCTAAGTAAATTTGTGAAACACTGTGTGTAAGCCCAGCGATTAAATTGCTCTGAACAAATTAACGTCGGAGTTTCATGAAGGAGCGAATTATGTTATTGTCATTATGTCTGTTAACGGTTGTATTTCGGTACACAATATAGGCGAATTAAGATATTATAGGGAATTGATTATGTCTACAAATTCCGTGCTGTTTTTGTTACGGTATGAACTGGATCCTTAAATAAATTTTCTCAAAACAATCTCCCACATATTTATTTTTAATTAGAAAATGATTAGCGAGTTATAAGCTTCGATTTCAAGTGGAATCTTATAATTTCACTTTTACAATTTAAATATTTTTGTTTTCATTTAAGACTAGAACATCTCGTATTATAGAAAAAGTATAAGACATTTCTAAACCTCTCGTGGTCAAACGATATTTAAGGAATGTTTTAATACATTATAAATTAGGACGTATTTTAAAAGTTCTTGAAACCTTCAAATATTTGTGTTGTCTATTTATGTGTATTAAGTCTTAGGATCTGAAAGTATAACTCACAGGATGGTCGAATATCCCGACAGAAGTTACGGTTTACTGAAAAAATCTTTATTCTTGCGTTACTGATACACATATTGCATTCAAGCGTAGACACGGCTACATTGTACATAGTACGATGTAATTCGCTGGCAGCAAGCCGTCTCCGCGCGCTTCACATTCACTCTTGTTCAATCACACATACTCACAAATATATCTTCAACGCGCTTTGCTTCGCAAATAATCGATCGTTCGATTATTACACTTAGTGGGGAAACATACAAAACAACTCAAAATAAATTAACGATGCCGTGGAGTCAGTATGCTTGTATCGCAAGGGGAGAAACGAGCGCAGTTGAAAACGTTGACGATGTCAAGAAATCTTCAAAATTCTAGAATCAAGATTCTAGAGAGTATCTGCAATCTAAAATCTTATTTTTTGAAATTTGACGACTTCTCGACATCACTCTAACATTTTCTCGCACTTCTCTCGAAATGTACGTAAGACTTGTGAGACGAAGACTTGTATTCCCACTGTACATTTAGCTTCAAACCGCCTTCCTTAAACCTAAGTCTTAGAGTTATAAGATAGTCTATGCTACATATTATCTAAGTAAAACTTAGAACCAGATAGCCACTTTCAGCTAAACGTACGGCGAGAACATAATCTCGCGTGTATACCACGCTCAGCCTCTCGTAATGTATATCAACACTTCTGTAAAGTATTTGCTCGGAAGGCGAGTAATCAGTCTAAACCGCGAACCGAGGTGAGCGGGTTGCTAGCTTGCAGTTAGAGTTCGTCCCTCATATCGTCGTCCTCGCCGCCAGTGGGTGGAACACCGCCGCCCGCGCCCTGATAAAGCTTGGCGATAATTGGCTGAACGATATCGGTGAGCTCCTTCTTTTGCTTTTTATACTCTTCCGGCTCGGTGTCCTGATTATCCTCCAACCATTTGATCTTCTCGTCGATAGCCTCCTCCATAGTAGCTTTATCCGCCTCGCTCACTTTCGAGCCGAGTTTCTCCTTGTCGGCCAGTTGGTTCTTCAACGAGTATGCATACGATTCCAGATCGTTGCGCGCCTCCACACGTTCCTTCAGCTTCTTATCATCATCGGCGAATTTCTCCGCGTCCTTGATCATCCGCTCGATGTCATCGGGCGTCAAACGATTCTGATCATTCGTGATGACAATCTTCTCGCGATTGCCAGTGCCCTTGTCTTCAGCCGATACTTGCAGAATACCATTGGCGTCGATCTCGAAGGTAACTTCAATTTGTGGTATGCCACGTGGCGCCGGTGGAATGCCAGTCAGATCGAATTTGCCAAGCAGATGGTTGTCCTTGGTCATAGGACGCTCACCCTCGTACACCTGAATCGTGACAGTGTGCTGGCTATCAGACGCTGTAGAGAAGATCTGAGATTTCTTCGTCGGAATAACTGTGTTCCTACAGGAAATAAAAAATATCGTTTTATTTCAAGAATTCTTTTGATTCAATCAGTCAAAAATCTAAATATTTACAGATTCAATAATATTCTTAAGAATACTGTTTTTTTCGTGTTTACCTTGGAATGAGTTTGGTCATTACACCTCCAACAGTTTCAATACCCATGGTAAGAGGATTAACGTCAAGAAGTACGATAGCATCGGTATCTTGTTCTCCAGAAAGTACACCAGCTTGTACAGCGGCACCATAAGCGACAGCTTCATCAGGATTGATGCCTCGTGATGGTTCCTTGCCTCCAAAGAATTCCTTAACCAATTGTTGAACTTTCGGGATCCTAGTCGAGCCACCAACTAAAACAATCTCGTCCACATCCTTTTTGCTCATGTCAGAATCCTCCAAGACCTTTTGCACAGGCTTCAAAGTACTACGGAAAAGATCCATGTTCAGTTCTTCGAATTTGGCACGAGTCAACGTCTCGGAGAAGTCCTCGCCCTCAAAGAATGATTCAATCTCGATCCTGACCTGTAATATAAAAAAATATATTAAACTGATGAAAAAATACAAATATGTAATAATTAATTGACATAAAAAAAGACAAGAAAACATTTCAAAGATGGAAATAGTAAGACTGTAGCTAAAACATTATATACCTGGTGACTAGCACTAAGTGCTCGTTTGGCTTTTTCGACTTCACGACGCAGTTTCTGTACAGCTCGGTTGTCTTTGCGGATATCCTTGCCCTTCTTCTTCTTATATAATTTAATAAAGTGATCCATCACACGCTGATCGAAATCTTCGCCTCCTAAATGAGTGTCGCCATTAGTGGCAACGACTTCAAACACACCGTTGTCGATAGTGAGCAAACTGACATCAAAGGTGCCGCCGCCCAGGTCAAACACCAGTACGTTTTTCTCGCCGTCTTTCTTGTCCAAACCGTATGCAATTGCAGCAGCAGTCGGCTCGTTGATAATTCTCATTACGACCAAGCCAGAAATTGTTCCAGCATCCTTGGTGGCCTGTATAAAAAAAAAGTTATGTTTAAGAATACATCAGAATTAATTTATTACGATTTTTCCAATAAAATACTTTGAGAGATTTAAATAGAATATTAGTTTTTGTAAAAAACCTTAATAATAATAATAGGTACTTTTGGAATATACGATCTTTTTTTTTAAGTTCAAAAATAATACTAAAATATCGAACACAGATCTCACCTGTCTTTGTGCATCATTGAAGTAAGCCGGAACAGTAACTACAGCATGAGTGACTTTCTTGCCGAGATAGGCCTCGGCGGTTTCCTTCATCTTGCCCAAAACCATAGCCGAAATTTCCTCTGGCGCGAAGACCTTTTCACCTTGACTGGTCTCGACCTTAATGTGCGGCTTATTGTTTTTCTCGATGACCGGGAATGGGAAGAATTTCACATCGTGCTGCACAGTGGGATCTGACCACTCACGACCGATCAACCGCTTGGCGTCGAACACGGTGTTTTCTGGATTCGTCGTCAATTGATTCTTGGCGGCATCGCCGATCAAACGTTCGCCGTCATTGGTGAATGCCACGTAAGAAGGCGTGATTCGGTTACCTTGATCGTTGGCGATGATCTCTACTCGACCGTTCTTGTAAACTCCAACACTAAAAACATATACATCTTATTAATTTATTAATCATAAAAAAGATGATAAAATATTGTTTTTCTACAGATTATTCTTAATAATACATCATTATGATAATACATACTCACCAAGAATAAGTTGTACCCAGATCAATCCCTATTACTGTACCAATATCCTCCTTCTCCTTGTCCTCTTTCGCAATCGTGGCGACTGCTAGCAGTCCCACTATCAATAGACTTATGACTCTCTTCATATTGCTTTGTATGAACTATCCTTAAATCAATAATCACAGGATTAATACACTAAGATTTAAAATTGTATTAAAAAGATGGAAAGCACTTTATAAAAATTAAAAACTATTACAAATTTTCAATTAATAAGAAATAAAGTCCAACGGTCAAAACTGGATTTTTAGTACTTAAATAATTTGGTGTATATACTACGTAGTATATAAATTCACACCGAATTATTTAAACATCATAGATCCAATTTCAACCATTAAGGGCTTTATTTCCTATTGGTTGTGTATTTACGTGTACCGTCCAATAAGATTCTTATTGTTTATAATAAAGTTTATTTATAAATACAATGTGTTATTGTAATAATACATTAGTACAACACTTATTAAATTTCGACCATCTTTTATTTTTGATTGTCATTAAATATCTACTTTTATATATCAATTATTAATTATTAAATGTAAATGAATTAGTTATTCATAAATTATACAATTATAATTTAAAAATATAATTTTGCACAGAATGATCCTTTTCATCTATATTTATATGAAAAGAAATTGATTATGAAGAGATAAATTTTGAAATAAACTGCTTGTAAAGCATTTTTGTCATTTTTTGCATAATGTATCATTGTAATCATATTTAGATGTATGTCTTAAGATATCAGGTTTATATAGCTCTAATAGTCAAGACAGAATAATTTCCTAATTTCCATAAAATTATTATAATATTCGATTTATCCCGTGGAATAACAAATGGAAAAGAAATTAGCTTCTACGAGCATCATTAGTATTTATGAGTCAGATGACTTTCGACTCGGTGAGCAAAGTCACACGTCATCTTTTCGAAGAGATAATTCCAGACGCTTCGGAAAGACTAACAAAAATCGCTCAATTATCGCGATTGTTGCAATTTAACAAACACCTTTTTATCGCACAAAAGTGAGAAAGACGCGGGAGTTTCTATAGAACTCGTAACGAACAAATCAAACGTGGCAGAAGGTCTTCTCGCCGCAGTCTCCAAACGTATAAAAAAAAAAAAAAAAAAAAGAAGGAAAATACCGTATCGTCCGTTAAACAGTATGCGGGCAAAAAAAAAACGTGAGAATACGAAGAGAGACCGTCGTCGTTTGCGAGCGACAACTCCAGAATGACAGCGGGATGACAGTGGAACACCCAGAATTCCCGGGGGAACAGAAATTCTGGTTCGAGGATCGAACTCCGGTTGCCGTCGGTACGCGACAGAGTGGAACGTCTCGACGGTGACAGATGAGACTCGAAGGAAAATGCTTAGCTCGCGGCATTCAAAAGGAGAATTCACTCACCAGTTGGACGTGTGTCTGCTCGGTTTCGTTGAATGTTCCTTGCGCTCTTCACGAATACGTCTAGCGATCCCAATTCTCTCTCGGCGAACGGTAAAACGACGACTGACACCGTAACCGAACTCGGGGGCCGGGATATTAACGGGAGTGTTACGTCGTGGCCGACGCCGATTGGCGAGGAACGTCCAGTCTCAGAGGAAGGCAGTGACGCTGATTTGCCATCGCGTATACAGTTGGCCGCGCCTCGTTGGCCCACGTCATGGCTGTCTGGCTCCGGAATCTTCACGCGCCGCCGCGATTCGCGGCCGGCCGATTAGATATGGTAGGTGGAACACGTGGACGCCGCACCAGCGAGCGCTGCGCGACGCGTCAGGGGCGAGATTATCACCCATAACCCCGCCCATATATCCTCTCTTTCACTTGGGACACCTCAAAAGTAAATAAGTATCTTTTTGCATCATAGTTTTGCGTCAACGTTGATATTGCCGTATCGTGATGTTTGAAAAATTTTACCGATATTTTTAAACAGAATTTCTGTTGTATTTTAAAAATGGACAAATTTAAAGTTTTGACAATCTGCAATAATCCGGGGAAAAATGTTTCATATATAATTATATTTAAAAAATTCTTTTTTTTTATGTATTTTATAT
>NW_017305180.1:6052611-6075940 GCF_001594115.1 Trachymyrmex septentrionalis
TATATATATATATATATATAAGTATTCGTAAAGACTCCTTATTAATCACAAAGAAAATAGGTAAAATAGGGCAATAGGAGTCAAACGCGATAATTGTTACGCAAAATAAATAATGTGGATACAACACAAAAGTCTTTATTAAATAACCCGCTTACATTTCGGCTCATTTTTGAGTCATCTTCAGAGACAAATTATATATAATTTTATAATTACAATACCTACAAACTAATTCATTCCAGTGAGCCACCTCCACATACTTACGGAAACTTTAATATTGAAAAATGACTCTAATGACAATCTAAATTATGTTCAAATTTTGTAGGACAAAATTATTTAAAAAAACCGAACGAATTTTTACATCACGATAAGAATTATATATAATTATATATAAAATATGGCTATATATATATAACGTCTTTTCCCGGAAATAATTCTTAAATTATGATTATGAGTACAATTTTTGCATATTTTTTTTACTTTACATCCACGTCTTACATTTTGTTAAACATATGCTATATGTTATTAATTTCAAATTATTAATTTGTTAATGATTAATCTGCTTTAACAAAAAAAAAACCATTTCTTAAACGTGTTATAAATATAAAAATCTTATTCGAAAGAATTTTCAACAAAAGAAAAATTAATATTTTCGATGAAATGTTTAACATGTATCTCACCGACAAATAAAAAAATTATTTGAATAAACAATAATAAATGATTTGAATAAATTAAAAAAAATATTTTAAATAAATGAATAAATATCATTTTTAATCATGCAAAGAAAGGAAGCCGGATCCATCATGTTTGAATAAGAACAGTTGCATCTACAGTGGACGCAATTATGTTTCATAAGTTGAATCACTTTTGCAGGGACGTAAAAGATCGTCGCAAATCCTGGTGCAAAGACCGCAACAGAAATGTATACACATTTGCCTTTTAACTTATTATTATGATTATTATTATCTATTAACAGCAATATAGAATAAATTAGTTATTTAAGGAAATAATACAAAAAGATACAAGATATCGCAGCTATTTTTATATAGCTCTTAATATATTTTTTTTTGTAAAATTGTTAATTCATGTTAGAAACAATGTGGAATAAATACTTTTATTATATTGGAAAAAAGATTTATTTATTGGATGGAAAAAATATATTTTCTATAACATAAGATTGTGTGTGTGTGTGTGTGTGTGTGTGTGGAACAAGTTATTATCGAATTGTTGTAATATTTCAATAAGAACTTCTCTGTTTCCCTTTTTACATAAATATTATTTATAAATGCTTCAATACAAGTTCTCATGAAATATTTGAAAATAAATTATTAAATATATGTTCATATCATTATAACACAATCATAAAATACTAAACATGTATATTCCTTAAAAATATTCTAAATATAATTATATAATTTTTTAATAAAACTGTAGTTTTTTATTTATACACTTACTATTTGTTATACGTAAATATCACGATGTGATATTCAATATACTGGATAACATTAACAATTTTTCATTTTAATAATCAAAAGAAAAAAATAATTGTAAAGATAATTATAAAAGTATATATAAATCGTATAAAAGTTCGCTTTAGTTTTGTCTTATTATATCATCTATCTACTGTGATGTATCAACATCTTTAATCTATTGATATACACATTTTCCAGTTCTAATTTTTCCAGTCGAAATAATAAGAATTTGTTTTACGGAAGTATAAGGCTACATGGATGTAAAAAAAAACAGATGATGATGGGTAGAACGGGTTGCATTATTCCGGTGAGTTTGCACGCACCGTGGCACCATTTAGTCTAACGGTATTTATCCGTTACCACAGGTAGTGAATTAAATGGAACGCCTTTACGTAAATGGTACGCCTTACTTTATTGTACTACGAAATTATTCCACTAACACAGAGACAAATCTACGTGTGAATGACGAAACATGTGATATCACATCGCTAAGATTTAAAATAATTGACAAAATTTGTAAAATTTGTACTATTGTTAGTTCATTAAAATATATAAAATTAATTTTATGTATGTTATCCTACATCTTTCTTTTTCTATAATTAGTTAACTGATATATTGATAATTAGTCTACAATTTAATGATGCAATTTATGATGGCGTAAAATAATACAATGTGCAATAATTTTCTATATCATTGTTTTTTCATGCTTATAAAAAATAATTGTCCAAATGATGAATTAAAATTTTTAAAAAATAATAGAGTAATAAATAATTTAAAGTGGATTAATGTTTAAGTATTTACGACAAAGAAACTCTCAAAAGTGACTTGACAGATAATACTTAAACATTAATGATATGAGATTAAGAAATAGTAGAAGCCAACAGTCACTTCAAGCTGTTTGATAAAATAAAGAAATCAAAAGTATTTTAAAATGATGTATCAAAGAAATTGAAAATTATTTGAAACAAATAAACGCTTATTATAAGTAGACTTTAGTGTTAATAATTTTAGGAATTAGTTTTTAATTCACGTCATGCAATATTTGATCCATATCATCGCTATTCAATAGATGTTTCCCGAGCCAAAAATTAGATTTGTTAGAAACACTTATGAATAATATTAATAATGTAACATTAATAAACTAATTTAATGACTATTTGCTTCTCAATATTGTTGAAGAGTTTCTAAACAGGCATTTTTGCATATTCAAATAAGGACTGAATGTCCATTCGTAATCTTCATTAAGAAAAATTGAGACTAATTTCGACAGACACAAAAATTGATTAAATTGCATTGATTAAAAACTAAGACTGAAAATTTTAAAGGAATCCTAATAATCCTAATAATTTTAGAGAACAAACTTTGATTGCGAGAAACAAACGGAAGAAGATGAATGCTGTCTAATATAAAAAAAATGTTTGCATACAATTTTTATATAAATTTATTTTTTTATTTCATGCTAATTTCTAATTATAACTAATTATAACTTGCTTTTTCGTTGCAACATATCCAAAATTAATGGCGTAAAGTACGTTATGATACAATCAGCGCCTGCTCTTCTCATAGAAAGCAATATCTCGTTGAGTACATTCTCTAAGTTGATTGCACCATTTTGTGCACCATGATACAGCATAGCGTATTCTCCTGATACTTGATATACAAATAAAGGATATTCTGGATGCGCATCCTTTGTATGTCGCATTACATCCAAATAAGGTAATCCTGGTTTCACCATCAGCATATCCGCTCCTTCATTCACATCTCTTGCCTTAGAAAAATAAAATAAATATTCTGTATATTATACATACATAACATATTTGCATATAATACACACACGCGCACGCGCGCGCACACACACATATATTTATGACATTTAAAATTTAAAGAATAACAATTATAGTTACTCTTATAATATAAGACGCGCAAGATAGAATAAAATCTATCAAATCGGAATGTTTCAGAGACTTTGATATTTTATCTCTCATTCAATATCTTTTAATATAATTGCAAAAATATAAGTACTCGACTCGTAGGTCTGTATTGTTATTATCTTATAATATAAGTGTTATAGTAAGTAAGAATATTACAGCAGCTCTGGCTGCCAACCCATTACTCCCAGGAGGCAACTGGTAGCACTTGCGATCGCCAAACTTTGGTGCAGATTGCGATGCGTCTCGGAAAGGGCCGTAAAGTCCTGATGCAAATTTTACAGCATATGATAAAACTGCTACTTTATTGGAAAATCCAGCGGCAGCTAGACCTTGCTTTATTGCACTAATTCTACCATCCATCATATCAGATGGTGCAACAATTTGCGCTCCTGTAATGTATTAACAGTTATAAAACATAATTACATACTTATACATTAGGAGCAATTTTCAGCAAAAACAAACTGTTACCAGCTTTTGCGTATGATACAGCAACTTCAGCAATCCGCTGAATACTATTTGCATTGTTTATGCTACCATCATTGTTGAGAATACCGCAATGTCCATGATTTGTATATGGACATAAACAAACATCACATGCTATTAATAGATTAGGAAATTTTTCTCGCAATAATGGTAGAGCCTGAATAACAGGATTCCTTGCACTATCGGCATTGCTTCCAATTTCATCCTAAAATCAAAAGCTCTCTAATTAAATTTTTAAATAGAACTCTTTTATTATAAATCTTCCCTAATTAAATATTTAATAATATTGAATTAAAGTTATAATAACTTTAAAATAAATATTAAATTATAGAATTATTTGACTTTTATGATATTCTGCACAGTTTAAAAAAAATATAATATGCTTTATAAATGTTACCTTTTCAAGATATCGTGTTACACCAAATAATAAAACAGATTGTAAACCTTTTGCAACCAAAGGTTGTAACATCTTTTCTAACTGATTAATTCCATAGCGATATACACCAGGCATACTATTAATAGGTTCTTTAGCATCTTCTGCATCCCTACAACCATATATAAAAGTTTTATGTATTTTATCAAGCATAAATAAATGTAATATACATATAATATAGCTTGGTTTACACACACACACACACACACACACACATATATACAGGGTCACAAAATGTCCCATTTTAATCGATTATCTCAAATATCTCTTGAACAGTGTATTTTAAGGAAAAATGTTTCAGACAAAAGTTTTGGGACTTTGAGGGGGACATAAGATGATGCCACTGATTTGATTTTGGTCTTGGTGTCGTCAAGGTTACTTTGAATTTTTTAAACAAAACTCCCCATTTTTCATTATGTATTCTTGTAACTTATCTCGAGAGCTTTCCAAAACATTATAATTAAGTTCATTTTCATAACTTTTCAAGTTATAAGGCTTGCAAGCTTACAGCACTGCATTCGCATTACGCAAGGTGCCGACCGACGGTTAAAACTTCTTAAATGTTGTTCATTCAGGATCATGTTCTGAATAATATTTGTCAAGTTCAACGTCATTGGAGGTTGTACCTCTTATTTTTATTTTTATGTAGAAATGAATTTTTAATAATAAAAATAAAAATAAAAATAAGACAATCTTATCCAGGTCATCCCGAACAACATTCAAGAGATTTTAGCCGTCGATCAGACACCTTGGGTAATGCTAATACCGGCGGTGCTGTAACTCGCAAGTCTTATAATTCGAAAAATAATTTAATGAAAATAAACTTAATTATAGTGTTTTGGAAAGCTCTCGAGAAAAGGTACAAGAACAAGAACACATAATACAAAATAGGGAGTTTCATTTAAAAAATCCAAAGTGACCTTGCTCTGACCTTGATGATGCCATCCAAGGTCAAACCAATGGCACCATCTTATGTACCCCTCAAAGTCCCAAAACTTTTGTCTGAAACATTTTTCCTTAAAATGCACTGTTTAAGAGATATTTAAGGTGATCGATTAAAATAAGACCCTGTATTTACGAGGTCTGTTCAAAAAGTATCGCGAATTTTGAATGTCCGCGGGTTACATATATTCGATTTTCGATTTTTTGTGGTGTTATGTTGGTACTCATGTCTCTCACTTATGCCGACAAGTTCGACCATTTTGAATGTTCAATTAATTTTTGACAACTGCTTTGCTTGCACGTGTTTTGGCTCGTCTTCGATTTTTGCCTATTCCAAAAAATGGATCAAAGAATCTGCATCAAACTTTGTGTGAAAAACAATATTAAGTGCGCGGACGCATTCCGAATGTTGACTGTGGCTTATGGTGAAGCTACCTTGGACCGAAGCAACGTTTATCGGTGGTACAAAATGTTCTCAGAGGGCCGAGAAGATGTGAACGACGAAGAGCGTGCCGGACGCCCGAGCACGTCAACAACAGACGAAAACATTGATGAAGTGAAGAAAATAGTATTGGCCAATCGTCGAATCACCGTTAGAGAGGTTGCTGAGGACCTAAACATATCGATTGGCTCGTGCCATTCGATTTTTACCAATGATTTGGGCATGAGACGGGTCGCCGCGAAATTCGTACCAAAATTGCTCAATTTCGACCAAAAACAGCATCGCATTAACATTGCGAAGGATCTGTTGGACTCTGTCCGCGACGACCCAAATTTGCTTCAGAGGGTCATAACTGGTGACGAATCATGGGTTTATGGTTATGACGTGGAAACCAAAGCTCAATCATCCCAATGGAAGCTGCCGCACGAGCCAAGACCGAAAAAAGCGCGCCAAGTTCGGTCGAATGTGAAGGTTTTGCTTACAGTTTTCTTCGATTGCAGGGGCATGGTGCATCATGAGTTCTTGCCACAGGGTAGAACGGTCAATAAG
This sequence comes from Trachymyrmex septentrionalis, assembly GCF_001594115.1. Classification (NCBI taxonomy): domain Eukaryota; kingdom Metazoa; phylum Arthropoda; class Insecta; order Hymenoptera; family Formicidae; genus Trachymyrmex; species Trachymyrmex septentrionalis. The sequence goes on from NW_017305180.1 coordinate 6,058,861, forward strand.
GAATATTACCTGCAAGTTATGCGCAATTTGCGCGAAGCAATCCGCCAGAAACGCCCGGATTTGTGGAAGAACAAAAATTGGCTTTTGCACCATGATAACGTCCCTGCTTACACATCGTTGCTTGTGCGCGAATTTTTGACCAAAAACAACACACTAATGATGCCGCAGCCACCGTATTCCCCAGATCTGGCCCCCTGTGACTTTTTCTTGTTCCCGAAACTGAAGAGGTCCATGAAAGGACGATGCTACGCTACGATTGAGGAGATAAAGACGGCATCGATGGAGGAGCTGAACAAGATCACAAAAAATAATTTTTTGAAGTGCTTCGAGGATTGGGAAAAACGTTGGCACAAGTGTATAATATCTGATGGGGATTACTTTGAAGAGGACAAAATAGATATTCATGAATAAATAAATAATTTTTGAAAAAACACAAAATTCGCGATACTTTTTGAACAGACCTCGTATATTATATATAGGGTGGACACTAAGTACTCTAAAAGATTTTAAGGGGTAATTCATCATACAAGTTCAAGATGAAAATTTTGTTATCATACGTTTTGTGACCATAAAATGGTTTTCAAAAATATAAATTTACAGTTTCAAAGATACAAATTATCAAAGAAAAAATTTGTTTTTTTCTAAAAATTATGAAAATTGCTCTCGAGTTATTTTAATAAAATTTTGTATAGTTTAGAGTATCATCAAAATAACTCAAGTGATTTTCAAAATTTAAAAAGAAAACGTTCCTTCAATTTTGATACTTTGTATCTTTAAACTAAGCTGTTTCAAACATATGAAGTTTTCATCTTAAATTTATGTGAGAAAAAATTCTTTAAAATCTTATACAGTACTTAGTATCCACCTTATTTGGATTAACATATCTATATATTTAAACATATAGATCATATTTATAAACTGCCTATAAATTTAATTAAAAAAACATGTATATTTGTATATATCATATATACAGTAATCACATGTGCTACTTACGAAACAAATATTGGATACATAAGATTATTAATAGTGATCTCAACATTTGGTGACTGCCATTCTCGTAGGACAGGATGAAAAATTCCACTGTGAAGAGTGTGCTTAGCCAGAACTGTTGTCATCTTCATTGCTCTAATTTGTTGTCTGCTTGCAGTAAAGATCCACAGTAATTCTTCTTACAGATGCACACTTGATTTTATCAGTCTAATATCTGGATGACTAATTGAAGATACACATACTCAAAATAAATAATATAACTTACTAAAAGCAATGCAAATATATAAATAAGTACATCAATTACATAAAATAAAACGGTTACAAAAATAATTCAGCTACACAATAAAATACCTTTCGTGCATTAGAAGAGAAATCTCTTTAATATCTATTTTTATCAATATAGATTAGCTTTAATCTCAGTTTAACTCATGTCTTATCTTTTTCTAATACGTTTCTACTAATATAGATTAATTTTAATTTTGGTTCAATTTATTGTTCTTTGTCTAATTCTTAGAACTAGAAAAAGATAAAATTATTTAAACCACGATTAAAATTAAATTACGTAAAAAAAGCATAATTCCAAAAAAACAAACAAAGCATAAGTTAAATCAGGATTAAATTGAGTTTTCTACATTGGTAGAAAAGGACGTAAAATTGACAAAAATAATTAAGAACATACATGATTGTACAAAATTCTTTACGAATAACGTGTAATTAATGCAAGATAATGTTTTCAAATTCACAGAGTTGATGATTCGTGAGCCTAACGTATGATGAACGTGACACACTAAAAATACAGCTTCGTGCCACGCGAACGTGACGTAACAGGGTTAACATGCAGAATGCTAAAGTATAAGTATATACATATATTTCTCATTCACAATACACGTTAGTAATTTTTATCGCAAAATAAACGTCGAATGTCAAGAAAATAACCATTATTCATTATTTTTATAATTGACAGTAGCAAGTTCGAAATTTTCCACGAAGTTTTAAGCTCGTATCACATCACTTGAAACATTGAACACCGTGATTGTACCAATTAGAACAAGGAAATATTTGTCCAAATTCTACCTCGGTGTCTCTTCGTTTTTAACCCAATCAATGCAAATGTGAGCTTGAAAATCCATTCAAGTACTACTGGCCACTACTGCCACGAGAACACAACACGGCGCATGCCTCAACCTAACCCTAACTTCATCTTCTTGATCTAACCCTAATCTGACCTAACCTAATCTGGACGACGACGGGACCAGACTACTAGACGTGGTGATTTTTTACAGTCGCCTTTATGTCAAAGACGCGTGATATTCCGTGAACGATAGCGGCGCCGGAACAGCTGTCCACACCGTCAAACGTTCTCGGCTACCTGCTGCCGTCAGCGTAGTTTCCGCAAAGTTTTTCTCGAGAACGGCGTGGTAAGATCGAATAGCGATGACGGACGCATCGAATTTACCGGGTGCCTCCACGGGTCAGAGGGTGATGTCAAGGATGCTGCGACAGCGGGCCCAAGAGTTTCTCTCCTCGCGAAAGTACGCGAACAACCTGTTGGAGATAATCAGCTACTGGGACGTAAGTAGAATCACACTGACCCTCAGTTTGCGCATTTCCTGGTGCCTGAATTTAGGAAATGAACGAATTTAACGTTTTTAAGAACGTTCCAAAGAGCTCTGTTTTAATTTGTAGGAAGCTACTTCTTCGTGCCTGCTCACAATAGAAACGATATTCGTGGAAGTGTTGAAGCGTAGTGATATGTATATGGAGAGTACAATAGCCCTTACCATTTCGGGTAAGATTGAACAACTTGCTTTATTTTTTATGTTGGCTGTAGATGATAAATAGGAATAGTATTTAAAAGACTATTCTTTTTACCTAAACGTCTTGCACTGTTCACCTTTTTTCTTTCTTTCTCCAACGTGAACAGAAAGGAAGGGAAGATGAAGTATAAAAAATTTAACTAAAAAAAGAAACAAGTTTTAAGTTGATAATTGAACTTCTTGGACTTTTAATTTTTGTCCTCTTTGATATTTAATTGTTTCTATTTTATTTTAAGAAAGTATGACTGCAGCCATAAAGAATAAACTTATTATTCTATACATTTTGTATTATATGCAAAATTTCTACAGAACTATATGTTTAAGGATTTATATTTTAATATTGTACATTATATTATATATGAAATAGAACCTAGCCCAGAATCTCGCTATACTACTTGGCTGAGAAATTGCTACGAGGAAGTTTGGAAGAAAGTACTAGTATCTATGGAGAAAAGTCGATTGGCTATTCAATTACAAGCCCTTACCACTGCAATGAAGCTAATGGCTGAAGAGGGTAAAGCTCTAATGGAGCCGCGCGATAACCCAGGATATCACTTTCCTCTGCATCGTTTAAAACCTATCCTCATGACTCTACTGTCTCCTGAAAAGGACAATACTAATTTAATATCGAGATTTCAAGAGGTCACCAGCTGTCCTGACGTTTTGTATTATACATGGAGATGTCTACCTTCTCTCACCCCGAAAAGACAACCGAAGGAAGTTTATATAAAGAATCTTCTGGAACTTATAGACAAAATACCACTGCCAAAAGAAGAAGAAGGTAAATCTTTTTTTCTTTAAATTTTGAGCTATTATATAAAATAATCCAATTATACACACTCTACATAAGTATATTTCTTTAACTGTTTTATTACACAATATTGCAAACTCTGTATAAATATATGAAGCATTCAATTAAACGCTAGTGCTGCTAATAAGTCTTCAAATATTTACAATGCTTAATTCTTTGATCCCTTAAGTTTTTAACATAGATTGATAGTTTTTTATTTATTTATTTTATATTTATAATCTTACAAATATAAATAGTACAATTGATGTTTGTATATTTCAGCATCTAAAGTATCAGAACATAAGGAACTTTTGTGTGGACCGCAACAAGGTAATATAAGTTATATAAAATATAACATAATTTACGTTATCGCTATTCAAATTATGATTTCATTAACGTATAATGTATCTTAAATTTTTTTTATCAGATGCTGTATTTACGTGGGATCAATCCAATGTTAAACGCGCATTAAACAAAGTCTGGGCTTGCATTATGCACTGGGAATTAACGCCGCAGTTGCACAAACAGTTGCTAATAGTTTTATTGGAACGAGTCATGTCGCATTTAGAAAAACCGATATTATTAACCGACTTTTTGATGGACTCCCTAGACGCAGACGGTCCTGTTGGAGTGCTCGCACTGCAAGGCGTATTCATACTTGTCACCAAACACAATTTAGAATATCCAAATATTTTTACCAAGTTGTATTCGATGTTTGAACCTGAGATCTTTCATACGAAATATAAGGCTCGTCTGTTCTACTTGTCCGATCTATTTCTCAGTTCTACGTAAGTATTTTATGATTATAGCAGAATCGCATATATCAGGAGTAGCATTATATTTGTGCGTTTTTATTGTACGACAAAGGCTACAGGACAGAAATTCTCGTATCTCTCTATTCCATAGCTAATCAACTTGAAAAATTTGTCATACGACAAATACGCACAAATATAATCCCATTCCAAGAATTGAGAAAATTACAGAAATTAAGAATAAAACGAAGAATCGAATATAATTTCACATAAAATTATCTGAAAATTCGACCTTTCTTTTTTTTAGACATCTACCAGAAGCATTAGTAGCAGCGTTCGCGAAGCGACTCGCACGTCTAACATTAGTCGCACCATCAGAGGATATTTTGATAATTCTGCTTTTCGTGGGTAACCTGTTGCTTCGACATCCAGGACTGAAGAGACTGATAGATCACCCGCAGGGTGGCGAGGCCCCTTCAAATGCGAGCACCGGAGCCGGCGATCCGTTTCTCATGGAAGAGCGTGACCCATTGCTGAGCAACGCATTGCTCAGCAGTCTCTGGGAGATCCGGGCATTGCAGTGGCATATTTTACCCAGCATCGCCAGTGCTGCGCGTTTCATTCGTGAGTCACTGCCCTTGGTTGAGTACGACATGGCATCGGCATTAGAACGCACTGGAAGTCATTTCTTTGAAAGCGAATTGAAGAACAAAGTCAAAGAAATCATGCTGACATTCGAAAGACCAAGCTCTATGGCACTGCCGAAGGGAGAAAAATTGTTGCAATATTGGCAGCTCACTCATTGATCCTGTACACGGCGTGATCGCGACGCCGAAAATACAATATATGAGAAAAGAGTCGTCATTGAAAATCGTTGGTGTGACAGGTGAAAGATAAAGACTTTTTGTGTTTTATATGGCATATCTACAAGAAAAACAATACAGTATATTTTTCTGTGGCGTTGAGCATCTACGTTTGAAATATTTCAATGAGTTCGTGCATAATTCATCGATTATGATACAAAAAAAAAAAATGCACACTCGCTTTTTGTTGTTTATCTATCTCAGTTATATGTAAATTGATAGCTTTATGTTTCTTGCATAAATTATAAGTGCGTAACATTGATTTGATTAGTATTTTTTAATTCTTTCGCTGTTCCTTACGTTATAAAATTGTTATCATTTTGCAGTTTGTTTATAAGTATGGTAAGAATTTATGAAATTTTAATTCATCATACGTTCTAAATATGTATGTATGTGTATATATATATACACGCACATATACGTATATACATATGTAAAAAATATCATAAAAACAAATATTAACCTAATATTTCATGTGTTATTCGACAAACTTTTTAAACGTGTTGATTAGCTGCAGAACTGGGACATCCGAGAACTTCTCTGTCCTGCAGCCAATCGACAGGCTTGAAAAGCTTTGTCATGTGACACATGAAATATTAATCTGTCTGTGATTGCGATCAAGTAATTCTTCTTTCTCGATAATTTTATATATTAATAAATAATTTACAAAAAAGAATGTTATTTTTGTGTTATTTAAAAGATAAAACAATTGTAATCTACATTAATGAAAAGTCTCTCATATTATTTTTTATTGTGTAATACGTGCGACTTATTTTATTTTTGACGTCAAGTATTTGAATTATAAAGATAACATTTGTACATATTTATAAATACTTATTTCGATAATTATTTGTGGTTAAATAAAAAAACATACTTGTGAAATTTTATTTTTTAATCGAGATCATTAAGTCGAAGCTGAAATAAACTACATGCTAATTCATTATTTGGCATATATAAAAATAGAATTTATATAATTTTACATCACTTTTAATTTTTCAAAAATGAACTTCTGTTCGGTGCAGCGAAAGGGTTGAAGCTATTCATTTCTTTTGATGTTACTAAGCAATGGGGTCGCTAATGGATAAATATTTAATCCATACCATAAGTAATTTGCATATTTTGCAAAATAAATGTGCCGGTTACCATACGTAACATTCTCGAATAGCAATTTTTTGTATGCAGGAATACGAGATAATAAACTGAGATATTTTAATTTAACAAATAACTCATGATATAGTGCTGTTAATATACAAAACTTTGTATTTATAACACATAGGTAAGCATAACTCAATTGCAGTTTTAATTATAATCTCTATTCGGGATCTTATATTTCTCTTTTTATATAAATGTATTTCTATATATGTATATTATTTTTATCATTAGCCTTCCTTGTATGTCACATTCTGTATATTTGCGCCTCATTGCATAATGTCTCTTATGTATATACAAACGCTTTTATGTACATCGTTTATGTTAATATCGATAAGTTATTACAGTATCATTATGTATGATGTCGCTTTGTGTCTAACACCTGAAAAAATAGCATAATAAAAGGTTATTAATTTTGATTTAATTGGATCATTTATTTAGTAATAATATATAATGAAACTACTATATTTATGTAATTATCAATCTTTTAAATATTATACAAAGTTTACATGTAACTAAAAACGTCAGGCTTAAAAGCAAAAACAATTTCCATATTCAAAGTAATTACAACGTCTTGCTACAGAACTAAAAAAATTAATTTTTTTTTCTGTACGTACATATTATAAAATATTAAAATTAATATTTATAATTCTTCAAAATTTTAAAAACAACTATTTAAAAGTAAAAACTATAAAGTACTAAGCTAATTTACGATAACATTTGATAAAGGAAATTGCTCTTTATATAAAAAGATTTTTTCTCACAAATGCACTTTTATATAATATCTTTTATACTTATATTCATGTAAAAATAATTCGCGTAAAAGAGACACGGCAGTGTCTCGCGCCATGCTTAGCGCCGAGACAGTGTCTCCAGATTTTTAGAACAAAAGGATTAGAATAAATTCTTACCTGGACTAATAATCGCCATTCATCTTCATTCAAAGCATGCTTTATCTTCACAAGGACATTCGCTGGGATGTCGGAAGGCACTGAAATCGGTGCAGTATTCGGCATAGAAGGCACATATTGCACCTGCAACAGTTGTGACACTGTGGGTCTTGCTTTTGGGTCGTGCTGAAGACACTTGCGCATGACGTCGATTAGAACAGGCGGCGTGCGTTCACAAATCTGACGATTTTCGCTATTTGTAGTAGAGAACGAAATATTCGGTTTTGGATTAGTTATAGCATTCACTTTTGCCCACTGAGTACGTATATGCTGGAAGGGGGTATATCCATATACCAAACTATATAATATACACCCCAATGACCATACATCTGACTTGAAACTTATCTGTCAGCAAAAAAATATAGAAATTTTTATCCATTCTATACACTTTTCAATTTATAAATTTTTAATTTCAAACTTCAATATTGAGATATGAACTTTTAATCTAGTTATGCATTTAAGTAAGTTCTAATTTCAATCTGACTTTAATTGAAGTGATTCTAATATAGCTAAACATTTTATCAAAATATTTTTTTTAATAATTACAAAAAACTAATCTATTTTGGATTATTAATTATTTAATCCTATTTTACTTTGTATTTAACGTGGTGTGTAGGCGAATCTCCGTTTCCACTAATATCCATTAAGGCTTCTGGACTAATGTAATTTAACGTTCCAATCGTATTATTTTTTACAACGGATGTCATATCCGAATTTAGATTGGAGGCAATTCCAAAATCTATTAATTTAAGTCGGCCTCGTACTAGTAAAAAATTCCCTGGCTTTAAATCTGAATGTATGACTCCTAAACACAAAAATGTATTTTGTTACAAAATGAAAAATATGATTATATATCTGCAATTAAGCGTATTATTTTTTTACCATTATCATGTATGTGTTTTACAGCTGTGAGCATTTCAGTCCAGTAATAGAGAATCATTGTAAGAGAGATTTGCTTCTCTTGAGACATGGATTTCAAAAGTCGACTAAGATCAGTATCGCCCATTTCCATCAACACATAAACCATAGAGTCTTTGATTTGACTGAAACAATTAAATGAAATTAAAAACTTCGTTAATTTTTAGATTCATTAGATACCACACTAACAGCTTCCAAAAAATATTTTCATCATACGGAATTGTTATCTTTGAATTTATAATGTTGCAATATATACTTACTAATCGAACATTTTGACAACGCAGGGTGCCTGTAATTTACGCAGCATGGAAATCTCATCCAAGCAGCCCTGAGCTGAGTCTTTGTCCATCTTGCTCAAGTCAACGCATTTGATGGCGCGTAACTCGCCGCAGGATACATCTTGCACTCTCAAAACTTCGCCGCTCATTCCCCGGCCGAGGGAGCCTAGGATCAAATATTCTTTATCTTTCATAATTAATGTTTTGCTTTGTTGTTGCGGGGAAATGCTCAACGGTACAGTGAACTGCACGTTTGTCATTTTATCTACAATTTGCATCTCCTTGCTTTGTCTCTCGGGGGCGGAGTAATGCGAATTCTTGCAATTCGCATTCGGAACGATGTTATGTTCTTCGCTGTGCTTTCGAAAATCATGTATTATCTTCATATCCATATTAGAACCAATTATCTGTTTGTCTTCATTTTGATTTTGTACAGTATTTCTATTTCCTAGCACATTAGACTGTTTGTTCTCCTTTACTTCCTCGATAGGTTCCATCGATTTCAGATCTGAATATAATAATGCACATAATAAAATGCAATCATAATAATTTAGATTTAATTACATATAATTTGACACATAGCAATGCTTACTTTTATAATTTGTTTCTGTTTGCATTAATTTCACATTTAACGGTCCATTTGTCTTCTTATTTCTATCCTCTTGTGTTTGTGACTCAGATGTCATATTTTTTACCTCAGAACGTGTATGCATAAGCATTTTTGATTCCACAGGATGAACCAAAGACTCTCTGGGCACCGTCGTATCTGTTAAAGGCCGCCTCACATTTTTTACATCCATTCCAAAGTATCTAAATAATAAAATTTAAAATTAATATTCTCTGACTGTTCGAATCTGTATGAAAGAATGACATTTCTTTTCAGACTTAACGAAGAATAAAAATAAGGTCTCAAATAAAAGTCTTATTTTTCATAACAAATTGTCTAATAATTACGAATTTAATATATTTTGATCCTAAAAATAAGAGCAGTTTTGTTGTTAAAAAAATTAATTAAACATTATTTACTTCTAATACATAAAATTGTAAAATAATTAGAGTATACTATAAACCTCGAAGAATCAGGTTTATCCACGATAGGTGTACAAATTGCATTCTTAGATATTTGCACTTGGTCCCTCGTAAGAAAGTTTTTCCTTTCCATCGGTGTATGTACCATATTATGATACCAATTGGACAATATTGTGGAAGGAGTTTGATTCTTGTTCAGATCCCCAGATAGTTTGTTCTGTGGAGTTTGAAACAACTGCTTGTGTGATGTGCACGAACTCGGATGCACATTAACTTGCATATGTTTTAATGGAGTTTCCAAAACCAAATGATTAATCGTAGCTAATGACTTGCTCGCTTCACTGAGAGAGGATGTATTAAATTCCTTACACGTATTTTTCGCGGGTGTATACTTTTCATTCGCTTCATATTTCGCAACATTCTTTTGTGTACTATATCTTACAGCATGCATCAGGTTTTCAGACGTCTGGGATATACAAGTAGCAGATTCTGACAGAGTGTTCGTAATCTTCTGAGATTCCTCCTTATTATCCTTATTTGCCTGCTCGATGAAACCGTATGTGCCTTTGTATCGTTGATCATCCTTACTTAGATTCAACTCGCTATTCCTAGTTAATAACGTCTTATTCTCTCCTGATGTGCTATACACAGATCCCTCTTTTCTTTTATTTAATATATCTGACATATAAACATTTTCGTGATGTAACTGATCGCTATTTATAGTTTGATAATTCTTATTTGAATCTATGTTATAATCCCCTTTATAAACTGACAGCAACGGTGGAGGTAAGGCTACATTTGTCGAATGATTATAAACAGTATTTGCTTGATTCCCCGAAGCAAATGTTGTTGCAATGTGATATTCTTGTGAGTTTTCCTCGTGTTTAGAGCTGCAAGTCTCTAGTTTATTCGAATCGTTAAGTGAAATATGATTTTCAGAATTTATATCACTAACTTTACATGGTTCCCTATTAAAATTTAGTCCTTTTTGTATAGAAGTGTTAGTCACAACTTCAATATTTTCTTTTGGCAGTACACACGTAGCTTTCAAGGCTCCGTCCGTTGACTCAATTGATAACGAACTGTTTGTTTTAAGTACAGACGATTCTTGTAGAACTTCAACAAAGTCGTCTTGCGGCAAAGGCTTGAAATTGTCTAACTCATCCTCAGATTGACAGGGTTTCTCCTCGCTTTCATCGTCATCGTCCTCGTCGCTTTCACATGCTAGAAGTGCTTTGAGGCGAACTGGCTGAGACTTTGGTAGTGTGACATTCTGTGTAAGCAATCTGCCGGCGCTTATATTATCAAAACTGCATCTGTCGTAAGATGTATTTGTCGTAAGATCCGACATTATTAAAGATTTTTGAGGTAATCTTCACTAATCTCTATAAGAAAAAAACAATATAATTGAACACATATATAAATGTATTATAATTAATTACAGTTAATTTATGAAAAAAAGTATTATGACAAACATGAAATATCAGAAATTATACCAGTTGCAATAATTGTGAATTTTGTTTTGATATATATTTGCATAGAAAAAAGAATCATTAAAAAACTTTGACATATAAAGCTAAGTAGACTTAATAAAATATTAACAGAAGATATTGTTCACATCTGTAATTCTCTTATAAACTTATTTTTTTTACTAAAAATAGATATACTTTTATTACTGAATTTATTTAAAATAATCTTAATTATAACAATATTATATGTACGAATATTATGTATTTTTCAATAATAATGTATTATTTTAGCTATTATAAATCTCTTCTTCAAATATATATAGTAAAATAATTTTTTTAAATTATCACATTCTATTAAAGGATTACAAAATTCCAAAGTTTTATAAATATCTTTTTATATAGATAGAGCTATATTAAAAATAAAGTTATATATTAAGTTTTTATGTCTCAAAATTTTATATAAAAAATATGATATTTTATCCAAAAAATTCTTAAACTAATATACTAAATAATGATCAATATGATATAGAAACAATTTCTTCATAAAATAATATAAATAATACAATAAATATATCATCTTTATATAAATCTTTATATAAAATCTTGAGACATAAAGACTTAACAAATAACTCTATTTTAATGCAGCTCTAAAAAGATATCTATAAAACTTAAAAACGTTATAATCAAGCGTTTGTGTAACATACAAGTTGAATAAGTTGCTATTTCTCTCTGCTCTTATATAGAGCAAGCATTTCTCAAATAAGACTTAAATACATAATAGATTCATATAGCAAATATAATACAAAATAAATACATATAATACGTATTAAACATATAATACGTATTAAATGTATATTTTACATAATAGATTAAAATAAAATAAAATATAAAAATTAATATGTACTTTTCTATATAGCTACTTGTTTTCATCGTAAAATAATGATTGTATTGAAACAACCCATATACAATATACGAACACAAATCATATCATTTGGGTATGAATTAATATTAATTTCATATTCCATTGCAACACAATTAAATTCTTACTATTACAAATTTCTACTTGACAAATTTATTTCGAAATTATTTATTTTTACCAAATAATTTGTTATATAATATATCAAAGGAGCAAAATAAAAGATTTTTATTACCTTAATTAGAAAGACATTATTGTACAAAACAACAAATTCGTTATTGTCATTATGAAAAGCATAGTATAAATAGGAGTTAATTTTTTATTACTTTTCTTTTCTTATCTCTCTTTCTGCAAGATAGGTTTCTAATCAGCTTTATTTCTATAAGCTTCCCCAAAGTAAACAGTTACCTGAAGATCTCACGTGTGTGCTAGGAATCCATCGAGAAATCGATGTCAAATCTATTTTTCAGTAATCGGTCTCGCGATCAAAGCACACAGACCAAAGAGAATTCGGAGGATACCTTAGTTGCGAGTGGACGAAACACGCACCTGTCAAACTGAACAGTCTGGAGTAGTCTCTGTAGATCCAAATCATCGATCGACAAAAGGTACACTCTGCACGCACATCACGAGTCATCTACACCCGTTTACATGTTATGCGAGGATGTTATTTACATTCTGTTATATTCGTACGATTTCTATCTGTGTACGCTACATAACATCGTCACTTCATGCATCGTTTTCGAACTTAAATATCTATTGATGCCTGTTCGAGATGTTCGAAACTCTACCGGTCGGCCGTGTCACATATGGCGACTATAACGTTTGAATTCGCCAGCACGGCGTTCATTGGTCAATGTCTAGGGACAATTAGCGGCAAAATGTGATAAGAATATTTTAGGGAGAAATTCACCGCCTTTGGCGGGATATTCGAATGTAAAATCTGTCATGTTCTTGTATCTTCATATATAAAAATTGATTTATATTTCATGAAATACATTATAACAATATTGATATATTACTAGAATATTATTTATTATATATATTATTTATATATTGTATGTAATTTGATTATATATAAATATTATGTATACTTTTAAATAAAAATATTAAATATAAGTAATAAGTATTTTTAATGATCGAGTAATTAATAGAATAAGCTTAAATTAAATTTATATCGAATTATTCGCGTATTTTTTTTAAATAAAGAAATTAATTAGTCGGTCTTTTAAGATTTGATAATAGCAAATTTATTTGATTTTAAATTTCAACATAAAATCTTTCATAGTGCAAGTTCGACCACAACTGTTTCGCTGATCGATTGATATTTAGGGAATTTTTGGACGAGAAACTTGTATTCTTATTGCTAACGCATGGAAAATATACTTTTCTTTAAAGCTTACGCAGAATATAAGCAACAAAAAATCAGTGAAAAGTGAATCGCTCGATCACAGTTGAGACGTTAACATTAGTCTTATAAAAATTAACTGTATTTGTATATGTATAAAATACAGATTGCGGACAAATGTACCGATCTAATAATTTATATGTAAATGCAATTGACATACATATAGTAATAGTAATTAAATGACATATTTATGCAAATCTACTTTAAAATGAATTTGTTGTATAAATTATAAAAGAAAAAGAACATGTAAATAAGTAATATTTTAATTTAAAGTGGAAAATACAATACAACAGTTTTCCTTAATACCAACCGATTTAGAAATATGAAATCTATTTGACTCAATCTCATCGTTTCACAAACGATTGTACTTAATACAAAAATGAAGGAAATGCTAGTAATAGTTTTGCTGCTGTATGTTAAAAATGGCGTACACAGAATTTTATCTTCTAATTGCGAAATTGTCCTCCCACCGATGCTAAATGTCCATAAAAATGTCTCGGGAACTGTGATAGAAACCGAAACAGTCGGCTTAGTCCTCTTCTCTCTCATTGGAAAATGCACAATCTTCGTTTCTGAAGCTTCTCCTTCTCCTCTGAAATATTGTCTCACGCTTTACAGTTTTTGTTGTAAATTGTCCACTATCTACGCAATTGTTAATAATAATAAATCGTTTCTGTCACAGTTCGCGCACAAATTACTCGGCGATTAAATTAAGTTATACTTAATAGCTATTCTCTCCTTTATACATTATCTCTCGTCTTGAAAAGAACCAATGTAAACCCGGTACTATTCGCTTCTCAACTTTTCCAGGAAGTCCGCTCCTGCACATGTTTAGGAACTACTTGGCAGCAAATATGATGACACAAGCGATTCGTACAAAACGGGTATGTTCTATTTATAATCATTATCTCTCTTCTTATTTATGATCTAGTAATTATTCTAAGCGTGTTTTCCTTCTCCCTCCCTCTATTTTTAATGAATAATGCTCAAAGTTTCTATACAAACATCATATTGGTTCTTCACAAAAATTATTGTTGCTACAATTTAAATTAACATGACAATGATTCACACGACGGAACTAAACGCTCGCTCTCCTCTCTGACTTTTTCTTTCTTTCTCTCTCCCCCCTTCTCTCTTTCTTTCTCTTTTCCTCGTTTTCTCTTCTCTTCGTACAATGTCAAGAATTTAAGAGCGTCGAGACAATGAACGAATCGAAAAAGTTATGAGCGGCTTTGTAGAATGTATTCTTCCTCGCGCGACAACATATTGAGGAAACAGAGATATAAAAAATATTTTATTTAAATCTTTAAGGACGAAATTAGGAATTGCGAGTAATGAAAGGAAGTATTCTAGGCTACTCCGAAGATAATTTTAACGTTTCCCGTTATTATAGTTGAGAGCCCGTAATGGTGCTTTAAACGTGGACGCAGATTGTTGTTGAATCTGATATGCTACAGGATGAATTTTAAAGCCATATAATCTGGAAAATAAAAATTATCTTTTAATTTCATATTCTATATACGCGAAAAATTTTTCTTACACATTTAGAATGAATACGTGCTACATATGCTTAAGTAAATGCAATAAAAAATATGTTACACATATCGTGAAAAAAAGATTAAGGTCATTAGCCAACCACCTCTATCTTTTATATTTAATGATTATTTTGTTCATATAGACAATAATGAACAAAAATAGATAAATCTAATCATTCAAAATTGATAGAATCTACAGAAAAAATTTAGAATCTATTAGTACAATACGTACAATACTGAGATCTCTTTAGTAAAAGTGAATATTTATACATTTGCATAATATATTTATTACATAAATTATGATTTTATTTTATTTATATAATTTAATCATAAAATAACGAAATTCTAGTTTAAAATTTTCCTAATCAAAAATAGTATTTTAAACTTTAATCTCTTTTGCCATGCAATTAATTATTCCATTACTAAAAAAACTTTTATATGTTGATGTGTAATCTGATACTTACCTAGGTACAAATTGATTTGCTGCACGTTTTGGTCTATATTCAGGGTGGACCATGAATAGCATATGTGGAAATCCCGTTCCAAAATACGCTCCGTCAGTATGATGATGTCTCGAGCTCTTCGGTGTATAAACGTCCATGCACTTAGGACAGTAACTCTTGACCATTGCCTCGCCAGGAACATCACTAAGCCCTAGTGGCAACATTGGTTGGGATTCACAATAAACTCGTGGACAATGACCAAAATCGCCCGCTTGGTACTTTTCGATCATTTGAGCGATGCCACGATTGGTAAGTATATAACGTGCGTGGATAAGACCATAGAGCATCTCCGCAGCCTGCTCGATTAAGTCTGATTGATTTGGATTATCGTCCAGATCATCATCTAACAAATAAAAATTGAACAAAAAATGTTAGAAGTAATCATATGACATACATCTTTGTTTGTTTTCATTTGATTTAATACACTCAATAATAATTCAGTTTATTGCTATTAAAACAACTTACCAGGTTCAAGATCAAGAATCATATCTAATGCCTGACGATAATGTGGTACTTGTTCATTCAACCCCGTTAAATTAAATTTATCTTGAATATAGTCCTCATCCACCTAGATAAAATTTAAATGAAATAAATAAATAGTAAAGAGGTCTCATATTTTATTCTTGGATCCAGAAATATGCTAGAAAGAAATTAGAAATACACTTTTAACAATAAATAAACTTTGTCCACTAAGCAATATTTTCAAAAATTTATAATCACTAAACAAATGGAGATCTATCTGTTTGTTATTTTTTGTGACTCTTAATTAGTTTGAGAAATACTACTAAAATAGATTACAAAAAAGAGAGGACGTTAATTAATTTTTAACAGTGATATAGATTAAATGATAAATTAATACAAAATATATGAAAATGCAGTACCTAGTGCTTAATGAGACATAATTTGCATGGAAAGGTGTTAGGATTTAAAGTGTATAATTATTATAATAAAAAATTATAAAGTTAGAACAAGAATTAAGTTGTATATTTTAAAGCACAGCATCAGTTATACATGTAATAAGGTGGTTAATAAAATGATTATGAATACAAAATAATATTCTTTGTAATGCTGATTCTACTCTTGTTTGAATTTGGCTTTCCAGTGTTAAACACAAGTCTGTTTTTCACTCCTTTCTTTTGCCAAATATCAAATGTGTACCTATTCCACTTTAAGTTTTAAAAGTATGTACTAGTTGAGCTATATAGAAAACAGAGGTTTGTTTGTATCCAACATGTTCCAACATGCTCTTACCATAGTTCCTATTCATTCAATGTACTCGTTGGAGTAAATAGGAGCTAATAGTAGAAGCATGTTGAAACATGTTGGAGCATGTAATATAAAACTTTAAACTTCATGTATCCACTATGCTAGAAAACCCTATAAATTTTAGACAGATAGAAAATTGACTAATCTCATTGTTCAAATATGGTCTGTTAATTTCTACTCTATATGAAATTATGGAACATTCTAGCATTATGGACACAATGAAATAGATGATTTCGAAATAAAAGATAAAGTGAAAAGAAAAAAGTTAAACCATGCAAGTTCTGCTTTAGAAAAAACAGTTCTAACGCAGTCTAATAAAAAAACAAACCTACAATTCGCACGATTGAAAAAATTTAAAGATTTAAATTTGTCTAAAAAAATATGTATAAAAATGTGTCAAAAGGTATGTATTGCTAAATTGTTAAATACCCCCCCCCCCCCCCCCCC
>NW_017305180.1:6076040-6078766 GCF_001594115.1 Trachymyrmex septentrionalis
CCTCGCAAAAGAACTCGTTCCCGCGTAAACCACAGAACCACGAGATCCAGGACACCTCCTCGGAGCTGCTCATTTTCCTGCGGCAGAAGAAACCGAGGGGAGAATTCCGTTATTAAGTGTTAGGCGTAGTAAGCGGGGAGAAAAGCGACCAAGGCCCGATGAAGAGGTTGCACGTGTCACGCTCAGTCACGCTTTCTCGTTCGCTCGGTGGCTCCTTCACACGGTGTGTGAACGCGTCGTCGTCGTCGCCCACATTGTGTGCAGGCAAAATTGGTTAGAACAGCGCGAACGCGGGATGCGACAGGGGGAGACGGAGGTGAGAATAACGGACGGACATACAGACAGATAAACGTAGGACGGAGGGTAGTGCGGGGGTGTGCAATGGAGCTCGCTTTACTAGGCAAGATGCCCGACAAGTTACGGCCCGTCCGGCGCGTTCACACCTACGTTTCCGTGGTCATTGCTGCTTCGTCAGCTGTTTTTCGAACACGATGCACAATGGGACGCGGCCAGGAAGCGCATTACTCGTGCAAATTGCCAACGCGGAGCACAGCTACCCGACGAAAAACCAAAAATAAACAGCCCTCGCGGCTTACCTTTTGGTGCTTTGATTAGCCACGCTTGCTCAACCGAACATAGTATAGCTGGCGCTGCCGGTGCGCGCGCATCGGCTCCGCCATCTTCCGGCGTATCGCGAAACATTACGAGATCTGTTTAATGGTGGATTCACACCATTCACACTGCGCACGATATCCAATAAAAGAATTCAATTCTAGTTAGCGACATTTTTGTCTCTAGGAGACAAATTTTTCTATTGGATATCAGACGTCGGATATCATATGTAGTATGAATCTAGTATAATGTTGGATTCATCATTACGATTGGCGATTGCTGGCTATTTCAAGAAGGAAAGCAATACCTTTCTAATTGGTTCAATAGACGCAAATGCGAGCATAATAGTCGCATATTAGTGATACACGTATAAAGCGAAGTTTAAAAGGGCGGTATTCATACCCGATTCTTATATTCAAGATCTTCTTAAGTACAGTCTTAAGATGTCGCGAACCAATCAGAGAGCCATATTAGCATCTTAAAACATTGGCTGCGTTCAGCAGAGAAAGCAGCTTTGCAACTATTATAAAATTCTTCAATTCTTCAATAATTGGTCTTACCTTTAGTTCTTCATTGGATCTAAATGTATAAACCAATCATATTCAAGAATTTTACAATAGTTGTAAAGCTGTTTTCTCTGCTGAACGCAGCCATTGCTTAAAACGATCTTGAAATAAAAACGGATTATGAATACTGGTTTACAATATAGGTTTGTTTAATAAAGTCAAGTATGATTTTTTAATTCTTTCTCTAGAAATCTCAGAATGATTTCTAGCATCCTGGACATAAAATTAATATGAATCGATAAAAACAAATGTATTTTTGTTAATATTCCGTAAGGCCCTACACAAAATGACGAAAATATTAAGAATGAGGACAAACATTAAGATTTTATCCTATCAAAAATCATACATTTCGGTATAATACGTTTCTGATAGATTGAAGAGGGTCTCCGATGACTAGCAATTACAACCGATAAGAAGTTATTATCTCGTTTTTGTTAATTAGCAATGTAATAGACGATCAATTAGAGAATCAATTATTTTGAAACAAAAATGGTAAAAATGAATAAATTCATTAAATGCTGATTAATAAATCATAAATATTCTAATATCAATGACCAAATTTATTAGACGTTGATTAACAAATTATAAATATTCCAATAAATATTTTAATTCTTTTGGCTAGTACTCATTAATGAATTGACTATTTTTCTAATCTTTAGAACTAGAAAAAGACGAAGAGTAAGTTAAACCGAGATTAAAGTTAATCTACACTGATCGAAACGGGTATAAGACAGTAACGACATTGTTATGCAGATTTTATAGCATAAAAAGCTGTACAAGGATGTTGTTACTGTTTTAACGAGTTATAGAATAGAGTAAGTCTGCTGCTGTAATCATTAAATTAAAATAACGTAATGCTCGTTGCAAAAACATGATGTAAAATATAAATAATTCTTGCTTCCAAAAAGAGAAATCATTAATATTAGTAAATAATATATCTGAAATGAGCTTCAAACTCTTCTTTTATTAACGCTAGTATTATTTTTTCTACCTTCCACATAATTTACGATTTTCCGTACATACCTTTCAAGATTTGTATTCCTATAGCTTCCCATTACTTCTAATATTTTATCGTCTTCATCACTGCTTTCAGAAGAATCTATTAATTTTTGCATAAGTGCAACTGCTACTAATGCTAATATTGCTGTTACCATCGTGGCTGCTGCTAATACCAATACTCTTCGACGATCTTGTTCCATTCTGTTTTGCTATTTCGTTAGATTTGATATTAGCATAGAACTTATACTGTTGGAAGGAGTATGGCCTATCCAAGCAACGAGTAGAAAGTGTGAGCAAGATCTGAGAGACAGAAGATGTATTTCTGTACATATTTCTGTCCTGCTCAGTAACTCTTCTTTCTGCGCATGTCAAAAGAAAATAGAAAGATAGAAAGATATTTCTGTCCTTTAGGGTACAATTACATAAAGCGCGATACGCGGTACAGTAATTAATAGTAACTAATTAGGAAACTAGGAAACCGTAAATGCTTATATGTGTGTATGTATGTATGTATGTATGTATATACAAAAGCCACTGAGCGCTCAATGA
>NW_017305180.1:6078866-6098932 GCF_001594115.1 Trachymyrmex septentrionalis
GAAATGCTTATATGTGTGTATGTATGTATGTATGTATATACAAAAGCCACTGAGTGCTCAATGAGCGATCGTGCTTATAAGAGTCGATTCTTCAAACAAGGTAAAAATTACAAAATGAGCAAATTTACTAGGTGTTGATTAATGAAATTATTAGTATTTATATTCTATATATCTAGTAAATTTGCTCACTTTTGTAATTTTTACCTCATTTTAAGAATCAATTCCCTGTATCTTGGAATCGATTCTGTATCTTCAAATGAGGTGAAAATTACAAAAGTGAGCGAATTTATTAAGTGTTGACCAATGAAATAATCAGTATTCTAGTAAATTCGTTAACTTTTATAATTTTTACCTCATTCAGGATACAGAATCGATTTTAAGATACAGAATCGATCCCAAGATACAGAATCGATTCCCTAGATACACCTAATAAGCGCTTCAAATCGGCAAAGCGGCTAGGTTGCTCTTCAAATAAATGAATATGATTGGTTATTACTTATAGATCACATTCAATCGCTTGGCGAGCAGGCTAATTGCTTTGTCCGGCTCGAACGCAAACAATGATTTCATCCACGATTTCCATAAAATTTCGCAGTCGCGTCATATCATCTTATTTAATGTTTGATGGCAAGAAGGATGAAATGATATCGCGTATCCTATGTATGTGTATGCTGTGATCTTGATACGTAAGTATAGCGCTCGCAAGTGTAACTTTAATTCAATTATCATCCACGTGATGTCTATCACTTTATATTTAAGCGATTATTTAAATTAATTGTCGAAGTTATACTATGCCTATGTTAAGATTTATGATATTTTTATTAAAATTTTAGCAAATTGCATAACTTTAATTTTTCGCCTTTTAATAGAATTTATTATCAAATTTGTCCTCATCGAATTCGGAAATCAAATTAGTAATGTGAATAATTCTTCAATTCCCGAAAGCACTTGTTTTCGATATGATTCCTATATAAAAATGGAATACAGATGAACATTTCGAATCCTCTAGAGGATCTGATAATCTGATATTGGTGAAGAAAGAGCTTGCTATCCCTAATCTGATAAGATAGGTCAGCATTTAATTATTATAAAATCTTTATTTAATAGTATATATAGGCTTAGATACAAAATAATATAAAAACTGTTTCCAGCATAGTAGCCTCGTATTTCACTAAATTAAAAAAAAAACAGACTTGGGTGGTATTCATAATCGAATCTTACAGGATAGTCTTAAGTAATGTCTTAAAATGTCGAACTGGCTATAACCAAAGACCATTATAAGACATTACAAAGTATGTCCCTGCCTCAATCTTCTTATAAAGAAATATCACAGACAATTCTTAATTTATATTACAAATTGGAATTGGTAAAGTACATTCAGCAGATTGGCTAGTACTTGAGATGTATAGCTACTATTGCACAATTCTGAATGACCATTTGACCATTATCTATTGGATCGATTGTGATCTGAAATGCTACACTGGAGTAGTCATTTTTGTGTTCCAAGATTCCAATTTGCGTCTTCTTACATATAAATTATTTTTATTGAAAATCTTATTGATTAATAAGTTTATTTCCTAACTAAATTACTTGTATGTTTTTTTTTTGTAGACAATGGCCAATATTTATAGTCAGTCAGAAGACATTACTTAAGACTATCTTCTGACTGATGGATATTGACCATTGTCTACACAAAAAAAACAACATATAAATAATTTAGTTAGGAAATAAACTTATTAATCAAAAAGATTTTCAATAAGAATAATTTATATGTAAGAAAATGCAATTTGGAATCCTGGATCACAAAAATAACTGCTCCAGCCCAGCATTTCAGATTATAATTGATCCAATAGATAATGGTTCAAATGGCCATTCAGAAGTGTGCAATAGCAGCTATACACCTCGAGTACTAGCCAATCTGCCGAATGTACTTTGCCAATTCCAATTTGTGATATAAATTAAGAACTGTCTGTGATATTTCTTTATAAGAAGATTGAGGCAGGGATACTTAAGCAATAGGTTCTTGTAACCTGAAAATAATAATTTAATTATTGATTAATATAGTTTAAAAACTTAAATAGTAAATACTTGTATATAACAATGGAATTGCTTGTGTTGCCATATTCATTGCTAATACTAAAAGTCTATAGTATATCACCTGTAGATCAGCAGTAGCAATGAATATAAAAACAAAGCCAAATAGTATTCTTAGTTAATTCTAGTCAATAGAATTACTACCTCAGACTTACTATGTTGAAAACAGCAATTTGACATCACGGTACAGTTAACAAGAGCCATAGGATAGCAAGCGCTCGATAGGCACTATGTACTCTATGTAGTGCTTATTTAACCAGTAACGTTGACTATTTTTTTGCATAGTTATGTTTAACATAACGCAACAATTTTGCAAACATTTTTATGATCTAATAACTCCAAATCTCGTAACACGTGCTAACACGTTTATTTAACGGTCGCTATGGCCACCATTATGGTGAAAAGAAGAAAGATGAGTGAGGGTGCAATTACATGGAGCGTGGTACAATAACTAATAGTAACTAACTAGGTAACTAGGGAATTGTGTACCGCCTGTTTCTTTCGATGTTACTGGTATATATCGGAACACAGCTTGATTAGAACCCTAGATTATTCCAGAGGAGCCACAGTATATAACTAATGAGCCTTAGACAGCATATAAACTGCTCTCTATATTGAGATAATATATTATTTTTATTATTGAGATTACAATATTTACTAATAATGCAATTGATAGTAAATAAAGTAATAAAATATATATTGTAAAGAATAATGGAAAAAAAAAATTAAAGAAAATCTCCCCGACGGGGAATCGAACCCCGGTCTCCCGCGTGACAGGCGGGGATACTAACCACTATACTATCGAGGATTTCTGAACACAAGTTCGAAAAATTACAATCTAATATTTAAGTACGTTTATATGATAAATATAGAACAATATATATCTTAAAATTTTAAATAATACGATTAAATTTGTTATTTAAAGAAAACGTTAATATTAATATATTGTGTATTAATTATTTTCATTTTCATAATAAAAACGAGATTTAATTATACTTATAGTAATATAATGTTTAAAATTAAACTGTTAATAAATTGACGCTATATTTTTCATTTGTAACGGTAACGATATATCCAGTTCATTTTTTAAATAACGATAATCAGTATAATAATTATTATCATTATTTTGTACATGTATAACAAATATGTATGAAACGTGTACGTATAAGCAAATTTAAAAAGAATGGAGTATTACATTTAATCATGTTGTGAATTAATAATATAATTAATTGGATGTTACTCTAAAAAAATATCAAAACATTAGAAATTTTAGCAACTTGGTATTTTTTGAGAAATAATGACAAAATTCTTTTCCCAATAGTTAATGAATAACTTTTTATAATGAATAACGGTAATGAATTATTTTTTAAAAAAGTTCCAACTCTAGTAATACTATTTGAAATAAATGTTTTGCGTAATCAACATCTCTTTACACTTTTCAATCTTTTCTTTTATGTATGTTTAAATAAGTATCTTTGTGCAAAAATACATATTTTTTTAACAATAATTTTATTTATAAATCAATAAAACAAAAAAAGCTACAAAAATAATCAAGGTTTATGTATTAATTGTAACAATATTTCGAGAATCTCTTGTTTCTGTTTGGATACAGCGATCCTTTGTCTCCTTTCTTCGATTTCCAATTCAAGTCTTGCTTCACGTTCTTTTTTTTCCATCTTAAATTTTTCTTCCTCGAGTTGGATTCTCCTCTCCTCCAAGTGGAACTGTTTCTCTTGAAATTCTACTTCCTTTTTATGTCTTTCTTGCAAAAAATGCAACGTCGATTTCTTCAACGCATCGTGGCGTATTTTGTTTCTTATTGGGCCACCTGTTCTCGATGGTGACATGGTTGGCGACTGCAATGGGCTCCCTGAAGTTAGTGGAGTCGACGACGAGGATGAAGATGATGAAGTTGGCGATGGTAAAGCAATTGGCAAGAATGTTGAAGACGTGAATGAAGGTATAGACGTTGCCATTGGTACAGTTGGTTCTTCTATTATCACTTCTAGGGTATCAGAAATGTTCTCTAAAGTCACATCCCTCTGTAGTCTTGATTTCTGTGCATTAGAACCTTTACCAGAACGCCTGAATTCTTTTTGCAAGTCTTGTATTTGCTGTAGCAGTCCCTCTTTTTCATTGTACTGTTCCTCAGTCCCTGATCTAAAGATTAGCGAAGGTATAATAAAAACATTCAATAAATCTCTTTATAACCATGAAGTTATGTTCATGTTTCAACAAAACAAAAAACAATAAACGCTTTCATGTAATAATACAAGCTCTATTTTTCTTAGGTCTGTTTTTTGTGGTTGAACCAGTGTACACTTTTGGAACTTAAAGTGAAATAGGTATATGTTTTGTAGCAATATGCTATGTAGCGTTTGATATTTATCGAAAGCGAGAAAGAAAGTTCTAGTGCAGGAACAGAAAACAGATGTGTCGCTAAATGAGAAGCTTTCAATATTATCTTAATAACGCATCTAAGGTTTCTTTCCTTTTTTGGAAGACACACTTGACACAAACATTGTTCTATTCTTCTTTATTTCATTCCATGTATTCAATAAATAACAAAGACAGAATGACATTTGTGTCTTCTGTGTTTCCTAAAAGGAAAACAATCTAAGAGGATATATCAATTATCAATGCGTCTTATGTAATTAATTAAAATAAAGCGACATGTGCTTACTCACTTCTTCAAATGTGCGCGGCCTTCTCTAGTCCAGATTTTCAGCAGGTGATCGACGTGCTCCTTGACGCAACGTAAACTAAAGTTCTTCTGCGTCGCGTTCACGACTCGCTCGGCAACAGTTTTCCACCTGTCGCTCTCCTCATATGGGTTCTGTCTCGAGACTTCTCGTAAAAGTATCAAATCATCCAGAATTGTAAAGCGAAGCCGCTCTGGTTTCGCCATCGGGCCTGGTGGTACACACTCTCATACGGATGTCTCGCTGTTTAGTAATCTTTGTCGTAGCCTTGTCGAAAAGCGCGAACGCTCTATCTTCTTCGCAATAACATAGCAACATGTCATTGTCGAGGAGAGATGTCTCCTCGTATAGTGCACAATGTACCTAGCTTTTTTGATGGAACTCAATATGGCGGACTCGATGTACTTTGAATTCTTGTATAATTAAGTGATTTTGAACCATCTTTACCGACCGCAGATAAAATCATCAACATTCTATATCGATTGAGCATTTTTTTTTCAATTATTGTCCGATTTGTTAGTGTTTCCCCTAACCTCGAAAACGTAAAAAACAAATCGTTTGCTCTGATTTTCAAGAAAAAAGGTTAAGATTACTTTAATTTTCAAGAAGAAAGGTTAAAATTATTCTTTTTACCTGCTCTTTCGCGAAAGATCGCGAAAACTTTATCAGTAAGTGTGCTTTTTTTTTTGAATCTTATATTAAAAAATTTTTAATAAATGTAACCAATTTCTGGATATTCAGAAATTAACCGATTAAAAATGAATAAATGTTGAAATAATATTGTAACATTATTAGGAAAATTATTCTAAAAAAATGTTAGAAATAACGTGCAACGATCGTCTCGGTAAAAAGGTTAGAGTGAAATGCAACCCAGACGACACTATAGGAGATCTGAAAAAATTGATAGCCGCCCAAACTGGAACACACTGGGAAAAAATCGTATTAAAGAAATGGTATACCATTTTCAAGGATCATATAAAGTTGCAGGACTGTATCCTTTACTGTGAAAAACTGAGTCAAAATACTGTGTCAAATATCTTGTATTTCTTAAGAATCTTTTCCTTAATATACTGCCTCAGATGAAATACATGACGGCATGAACTTAGAACTCTATTATCAATAATTCTATATAAAAAACGTTACATGTAAGCATTTCTAATATAACGTCATAATTATTAAATTTTCTTTTCTATGTCTATAAATATAATGTATATTAAACTTTATTTTCTTTTCTACGTCTAAATGTATAATCTATATGTATAGAAGAATAAATGGTTAAATATAAAATATTAAATGATCACAAAAATGTCAACAAGGAAAATTTCTATTTTTGTATTATACAAGCCTCGTAATTACTTATAAATATCGCTATATTTTAACAATATCTAATTTATTCTACAAATTAGTAGTTTCAATTGTACCACACATAATATAATGTATGCTCTTTGATATTAGTGCCTTTTACGACTTGCATATGCAGGATGTGATTTGAAGGTATAGCAAAGTAATAATGCTATAAGAAAGATGATCTTGTTAGGCATATAAACATCTTTATTCTACAGCATGTATCTTACTTTTGTAGCTCTGCTACATATCTTGATCACACCCTGTATATTCTATATAGATATCCAAGTATAGAGTTTTTTTAGTTTTATAATATATTCAATAATATATATATATATTTTTTTACTCAAATATTACTGCAAAATGCAAACGCTAAAAATATCATTAATGATATAAAACATTGATCTAAAAAGATTTTCCTTTCTGCTTTATAGAATTAAAATTATATAAAAAATATATCCGAGTATTGAAATAAAACATGACTTGACGGATCACTCTAACTAAAGCATGTTAAAGTCCCAAAAATTAATGCGGCCTCTTGAATAATCCCTCTACCCTGCTTATTGGACTTTCAGGTCCTGCCATTTGTCTACCTCGGTTGCTTAAGAAGTCTCTTATGTGCTGCACTATCAGATCTATCGCCACTGCAACAGATCACGAAATATCAGTACATAATCGCGAATGTATGCGCAATTACGTTAGGGATAAGATGAATTGTTTTATTTGCAATATATCATTATACATTTTGGAACAATATCAAATTGTGGATATTTGAAGAATTGTTACTATTTCAAATAATAACTGTGATTGCATTAGAATTACGTATAGTTTTATTATGCATAACATACTTGTGTTTATACTGTTTTGTAAATACAAGAAATCTTTTTATTCTTTTTTTTATTAACAATATGCAAGTGTCCCAGAACTGGTGCTCTCTTTCTTTCTCTTTCGTATTCTTTTTCGACTACAGGTATTCATTGATGCGGATTAGTAATCTCAAAATCGAAGCTTCTCAATAAAACTTATTAAAATTTAAGCTGTATATATTAACAAATTAACAGACTTTAATGAATTAAGAAGTTAGCGAAGCAAAAGATTTTAACAGAAATTTAATTCAAATTTAATTATTATTTCTATACTGACAACTTACTCCTGGCAAAAATAAGAAAGAGGTACAATGATGTATATATGATCTTATAGAATAATCCTATTAAGAGTTACATTATATTAAACAAAACTTCCGAGATTCTTGTTGTATAGAAAGGAACTAACTGAACATATCGTGTATGCTTGTATGTAATGACATACAATAATTAATATTGTAGAATGCAATAGAGATAAATATTTCAAGATAAGTCTATAAACTAGATAAATTGCATCTTAACTAATTATGCTAGGAAATACTTGCGTATGATTACATTTCTAAAGTATTATGCAAATGCAAAATATATAAGTTATTAAAAATTGAATGGTCTTATAGAGATGTCTAAAATGCAGGAAATGGAAGTAACTAGTTACTGTAATTGCCGTTACTTAGTTATTTAGTTACCTCATAATCACTATTTGGTGATATTGCAAATTTTTTATTATGATAATAGACCTGTTCTTTTTTTTGGCTGAACTTTCGCGCTAGTTCATCTTTCTTCCTAGAAAGAAAAGGAAAAAAGATGATGCAAAAGTTCAGCTAAAAAGAACAGGCCTAATGTAACACTAGAGTTGGAACAGTCATAATTGCTTATAATGAGTCGAAAAAGTCATTTGTTGTTGAAAGAATTAATAACTTATAATTTGTAACTCGTTACTTTTTAATGTAACGGAATAACTTTATGGCATTACTCATTAGTAATGAATCATTATTTATTACTTTTTTATCAATAAGTAACACATGATGACAATTTACTTTTCAAAGTGACTTTCCTAACCTCAGCGTAATCTCACTGTTTAATCATTAGTCATAAAAAAAATTTCAACATCATTATTAAAAATTGTTATTATAAAAAGTAACCGTAAAAATAATGGTAAAATAACTCTTCCATTCCCTGTTAAAATTTATGCGGTATTTAAAATACATTTGTACACAACATACAAATTTACACACATATCACAGATACAATATCGCACACTCATACATATTCTTAAGTTCCTTTTATCATTTATGTAATACTTGAGACATTGTCCAGAAAATTAAGTCGCCTAGATAGTTAAGTGATATGATATTAAGTTATAAATGGTAAAGGATAGCCGAATAAAAACAACATTTCATACAGATTCATTTAATAAAATTGAATTCCTTACGTTTCGAAATCATGAAAAATTTCAAAAATTTTTAAATTATCTATTAGTTAAAATTTTTATTTCTTTTAAAATTGAGAAATAAATAATGTTAAACAAAAAAAAATATAAATTAAAAACAATCATTCTTATCCTCTCAGTCTAAATGATTCAAAACATAGTTTAAGTACGTTATTAGACATTACTACAGTTTTCATATAAAAAAATGTAGAAACATTATATACTTCTTTAGTAAGTAGACATGAGAAATATAAAAAGACGATGTTAGTTATACTGATATAAAATATAGAAATTAAACAAAAAAATTTTTAAATATTAAAATAAAATTTAGAGAAAAATTAAAAATTCAATTGTGTTGACTGTATTGTTGCCAACCCCTTTCAACTCACTTATTTTTTTAGTGGATTTACACAATTTCATGCATTTTTCGATGATTTAAAATCGTAATTCTTAATGCTAATGTATTTATCAGAATAAAATGTACATAAAAAGCACCATTTCTCCGCCATGTAAGTGTAAGATATAATCCGTCAAAGAAACATAATACATAATGTCGAATAAACAATGTCCGTTTTCATCATATAAAATTGAAATTGTTAAAGACATGTATGTAATTGAT
This sequence comes from Trachymyrmex septentrionalis, assembly GCF_001594115.1. Taxonomy (NCBI): domain Eukaryota; kingdom Metazoa; phylum Arthropoda; class Insecta; order Hymenoptera; family Formicidae; genus Trachymyrmex; species Trachymyrmex septentrionalis. The sequence continues at coordinate 6,087,918 of NW_017305180.1, forward strand.
CACAATCTAATGTTTGTGTATCACAATAAAAATTCTAGACATTAGTAAATATCAAGTCTCATATAAAAGTTTAATACTTTATACGATTATTGACAGATCTCGACAGAAATTGTTTTACTCTAATTAGACAAATATCATAGCAAAAGTATTTATCATATTTAATTGTTTTTTTCTTTTATTTAATCAACATACTATTTATGTTGTATACGTCTTATTATATATATATATAATCTCTTTTAAGTTACTGCCAATTGATATATTGATGATATAAAGATGAATAATCCTGCATTCAAAAACGGACATTACTTTTCCGTTTATTATTAGAAAAAGGGATTGGAAAATGTCTCATAGAATTCAGTCATACATAAGAGCGTGATTTAGAAAAAAATGCAGTGCTTGACAGAGTGAGCTTATCATGCTTAAGTCATCTGCTGAGCGTGTCGGATGAGGCCGAAGTACGCCTACGCTGGTGGAAGAATGGATGCTGCCCGGCTGAGTTTTCGGCGTTTTTCAAACGCATAATATCCCAGATGTGGTGCACTATTAGATCTATTGCCACTGCAAACATACAACAACCAGACCATATAGGTTTCCCGTGAGATATTCTGTCTCTTTTAAACTTTCGCTTAGTTCAAGTAGGTGTAGCTCTGACATCCACAACCACGGCATACCAGGCAGCACCCATGAGATATATAACAAGTTGAATGGATGCAATTTAAATATACAAATAAAAAGAAAATAAAAATTTACTGTGTAAATAATCCCGTATTATTAAAACAAATATATATATATATATGTGTGTATATATATACAAAATTTGGATGTATTAATTATTACTAAATGTATAAATAATTAATTGACATGTGCATCCAAATTTCATATAATGATTGGATATTTTAGCAATTATACCAAACTGTACAATTAATGTATAAGTCTCCTATATGTATAGATAAGTATCAAATAAAAATGTGATATCTCCATATTAGATGATCATGTATCTTGATTTGTTAATCTTATTAAATTATATATGTAATTTAAAATTTCAAGTTTTCTTTACGTTAAAATATAATAAACATTATTATTGTAACTGAATATGTATTTAATTACGCTATAATTTAAGTTCGCTATAATTCTTGGATGTTTTTTAATTGCTTAATACATCTTGACATAAATATAGCAAATTAATTCACATATATTTTGTGTTAATAAATAATTCAATTTTTTTTTAAGATTTTGAAGTTATCGTGACAATAAAGAATATGTAATTAAAAGATTTAAATTATTTATCAATGCTGAAAATATGTGAATTAATTTGCTACGTTTATGTCAAGATATGTATTAAGCAATTGGAAAGTACCTTGCTAAACATTACAAATGATTGTGCAAAGAGGATGATTTTTTAATAATTAATAATTATATTTCAATAATTTTAATTGATAAAATCAAATATTAACAGGAATGTTCACTATAATTTATCTTAATCTAAAAATTAGAATATATATTTATACTATTTATAGTATATTCAAGACATATATCACTTTGTAATAAATATTTTATATTAAATATTTTTATAAACTTTCAAATTATAAAATTAGAATCAATAATCATAATTCATAAAGGAATAAATCTTTGTTATCTATTAGATTTTGACTATTAAAATTTTAATCATAAAATCTTTTTCTTAATTATTTTTAATTCACAATCAATTATTAATTACTTTATTAATAGTTAATAAATTTTTTAATAACTCTTGTAAAATAATCATGATTTCTTTTCATTTTTACTATATATTTCATTTTCTAGCGTTTACACTTAAGAAGAAAGAGAACTGCAGCTCTAGAATATTTTGCATATATCCTCATTGTAACCTTACTGTAGTCAGTAATAACATTAATTATAGTACTAAAGCATATTTTACTTATTTGTATCATTTTGAATAAATTTATCAGAAGAAAAACTTGAAAAAATAAATTTTGATTAATATCATAATCAAACATGAGATCTTCCTAAATGAAATATTATGATAAAATGCAATATATAAAAACTGAGAAAAAAAAAGATAAAAAATGTTTATATCTGACAAACACACTAAATTCACAAACAATAAACCCACTAATGAACATTAAGCGAGAGATATCAAATAATTACAATAGCAATAAAAATATTGTTATGTATATAATAATATATTTACCTGTGTTGTCTGCTCCCCTTGGTATTATAACATCCGCAAACTTTTTTGTTGGCAAACAAAACTCTTCAAAAGCTGGTTTTACAAAGTTCATATATTGATTCAGGACATAATCCAAATCTCTTCCACGTTCCTTTATATCTCTTGGCACTGAAGACATCAACAATGTTATAATAATATAATACAGTATGATAAGTGATACTCAGACTGAAATTATATGTAGGGAATTACCTCTCCTTGCAAGTCTGGTATCAGAATCAGTATCCACAAACAATTTCATGTGAAACAAATCCCGAATTTTGGGAAAATAAAATACCAGTATTCCTTCAAACAGTACCACATCCGCGGGATATATTGTGGTAACTTGATCTTTCATTCTAAAATAAATTCATAATTTTTTTTTTATAATTTTGCAATTTGCCTAAGATTTTCATATATAAACATCTTTTAATTCATTGGATCTTATTTAATTATTTTATATTACAGTTACTTTATTCTTATTAATTGTATGTGTGTATGTGTGTGTGTGTGTGTGTGTGTGTGTGTGTGTGTGTGTGTGCGTGCGCGCGCGCGCGCGCTGCATTATTAATAATCATAAATCTAAAGATAATTTTTAACTTTAATATTAAAGTAATACATACAAACTGTTTGTCCTGTAATCATAAGCAGGTATCTCACATTTGACACCAGCAAGTATATCCTGCAGCGTTTGCAAGATTAGATCATCGTCAAAGGAATCGGGATGATCAAAATTATACTGTCCCTTTTCAGCTTTCATTTTCTCAGCAGGTATTAAGTCACGATAGAAGCTGTCTTGTGATATACAGACTACCCGTCGCTGTTGATGATCCATGTCAACTTGCCCTAGTTTTTCCATTATACGCTTGCATACTGTAGACTAAAAAAATACAATTTGTCACTATATATAATCATAACATTTCATTATTCTTATAAATTTTTATATTAAATAAATAAAGCAAAAATTATGATTAATTCATATATTACATAAAGAAAATCTATTGCAGATTATAGAAGTATTTTCTTTTACAAACAGTTGCTATAAAAAAACATGAGTTTACGAAAGTTAAAAATAGTAATTAAAACATCTGTTCATATTATGGAATACCAAAAGACATAAAATTATATGCAAAATTATAAAAAAAAAATTAGAAAGTAAAAAAGTTGTGAATTTCTGAAAAATAACTTGTGTAATTCATTAATCTAACATTTATTAAGTAATTCATTAAGCTTCTTTCAAAAGATTAGTTGTTCTTAATAAATATTATAAATTAATTCCATAGAATTAGGATTATCAGTTAAGAGTACATACACTCTTTTTGAGATCGTAAAACTTCTGGTCATATCTACTATATAAAATTAATTAAAATTTTATATAAGAAATGTTAATAGGAATTGTAAATAAGAATTATGTTCTAGAAATTTTATTTCATTAAATATCTACCTATAATATTTTTTAAAACATTAGACTCCTTTTCATCTCCGGACAATTTTTTTTTAAGTGTATGTACAAGATATATTCCTTTCTTGTGATTCACATATAACAATTCTACGCAAGATATAAGTACCTTTCCGCTTGCAGTACCGCCGGAGACACCTATCAGGAAGGGTGTCTTGCTCTCGACGCCGTTGAGCTTGCCGTTGATGCCGAAAGACATTTTCCGTATGATACCCACGTTCGCTGGCATATCTGCCATGTCGAGTACACGAGAACGAGGAAATGTCGACCTGATGTCGTTGAAAATGGATCTTCACCGGCGTGCAATTGAGCACGGTTAAGAAGCTAGATCTGCTGAACGTCGTCGGTCTACAACACGCTCCTAAATGCTGACGCGGATCTCAACAATCACCACCCTCCACTGCGATTGCTTGAAGAGGAGTAATGCGTAAATCGACCACGTGTGTGTACCGGGAGCGTCCTGTTCGGTTACGTTGTGATTGGCTGCGGCGAACGCGACTACTCGTAGCGATTGGTGTGTTGGGTTTTTACACTAGACGATCACTGGAAAGTTCGACGTTGAATTGAGGCAATGATTTTTTTAAGTCTGTTCGTGTTGCACTTTTTACATTCAGAGCCTTCGTTTTCTCTTTCTTCAACACTTGAATATGTATTTGTCTCGTTTAATTTTAGGTGCAACAAATTATTTATAAACTTCAGTTGCTATTCGATATTTATAAAATTCAGTTGCCAGCGTTTTCTACTAGGAAAACTAATTCAACACTGGCAAATGTACATTTGTTTCACTTTAACTTATTGCACTATGTGTACTAGTTCAGAAAGTGCAGCAGTAAAAAATAGACCTTATGACCTAGTTTACATCATACTCTTGATATCGGTACTAACTAATAACTTTCTGTTGAATGATCCTTTCGGCGATTTTGGTGATTTCTAAGGCTGTTTCACCAACGCCGATCAAGTTTAATTGTGATTAACTGTCAATCGCAATTGGTCGATTCTACTAAACAGCAAATGCGATTGGTCAGTCAACGGCCGATTAAGCTAACTGGCGTTGGTGAAACTGGCCCATGTTATGTGTACTTAATTAATCATTTTGATACATATATTGTACCAATTTAGTATCATCATTCTTTGAATACATCGCTGAAATTAAAATAATTTAATAGAAAATTACTAGTTAGTACGTGTATCAAGTGCACGATGTAAACTAGGCAATCAAGTGCGTTCCATTTAACACTCACAATGCTTGCGAGCATTATTTATCCTTGTTTAACATTTGATAAGTAATAAAGATAAAATGATTTCATAAGCATTGCATCAAGTGGTATGCACCTTAGGATGCTTTCCATTCGATGATTATGATCGACAATCGACACGTTCGAATAATAATGTCACTCTGAATTGCGGAACATACAGGAGTTGAAAATATTAATTAATTAAGTATTAATTAAATAATATTTAACGATTTTATAATTATATAATACTCATTAAAATATAAAACATTACTTCATACAGAAGCGATATATATTTCAAGATTGCTTGACGTTCGACAAGAAAATAAACGCATTTGACTCTTTTTGTTATCGTTCGCTCGATAGTTTTTTCCAGCAACGTAATCTCTCTACCTTGAACGCGTTCAACTGAAGTCAAACCAGCTCCAAAAATCAAGATTATTATAACATCTCGACAGATACAACCGTTTACGATCGAAGAGGGCAGGATAACTTATAAAATCGAAAATCTCGAATTTTCGACGGATTTAAACGACGTTGTAGCGAATATGATGGTCGAATCACGTGAGTTATCGAGCGGTCGTGGCACCGTACACAACACCAGCACTTCCGTTTCCGCGAACGGTTACGTTCGCCATTTGGGTCGTGACCACGGAGTCGTGACCGTCATTAAAGGTTAAGGGCCTGAGATCGTCGCCCGCGACGAAAGGGGAGGCCGACTGCTCCCTGGAGAACGAGCGTCTCGCTCATCGCTGTTCGCGTCATCCTTGTGCAGCACCGCATCAACTGCCGACCGTCGTCACATCGAGACACATTTTACTACTTTGGCACTGACGAAACATGGCTTATTGAAGAAGATGAAGGGTGCGCGCAAAGATATCGTTTCTCCGAGGAGAGGAGACGGAGGAGACTGCAGCTGCAACGAGGCGAGTTACCAGACTGACTACAGTCGATTTGCAAATGGATATAAAGTCAAAATTCATGCTGTCCCCTGCGAGGGGGACTACTGCTGATGTCAGAAAGAACAAAGGTACATCCTCAAGGTCACTAGCTCAGAGAGCCTTAATTTGACAATAAACAAGCTGTTATTAGTGCCTCTTGGTATCTTACATATATTTTGCTGTGATGTGTATCCTTTCAGATGTCAATAATGAGCTCCATCTGGGAACTTTGCGCAGAAGAGAACTTGCTGGCGCCAATAACATCCCTGATGATGTACAGCCGACAAGGTACAATGTACAGAAAGCAAAAGATCTTATTAAGAGACAGAGACCTAAAGGACAATATCATGGCGGTGCAGAGGAGAATTCCAAGGTCGAATCTACATTCGAATTATGCTTCTCTTTTTTTTTAGTTTATTACCATATTTTATATAATTTTCATATCTATAGGTAGTGGAGGAGAAGATGCCTGAGTATGGCTCAGTATTGGTTCAAAGAAGCAAAAAGAACGGCAATCATTTGCTGAATTTTCACTACGAGCGATATGTGATGCGAGATGCACAAAACAGGGATGTAGGGAGACATAATTCCAACAGTAATAGATTGCTGCCACCAGTGCAGCGGCATAAATACAACAAGGAACAATTTGTACAAGCTAGGTAGTAATTATACAATATAAATAGGTGCTTTCTATTTCTCTTGATACCCATCTTATTCATATAAATTCACGGATATTATTCGGATCAAAAGTCATACATTTTTTTTATCTATTACTTAAAGTCAATAGAGTAGCCAGTTCATGTAATGTATAAAAACTATGCGTACGAGATTTTTTATAAATCTATTTTAGCTTATTTATGTGGAAATGTTTTTTGGACAGCAGGGTTGCTTAGTAGGATTATTTTATGTAGAACTCGCATTATGTTACATTTCATTTAACATTTTTCGGACAGAATCTCGAAATCCGGTTACTTGATTTCTTAATCGTACAAATTGAATATCGAGATATTCACGTAATATTCAAAATTATATATTTGGTATTATTAATAAATATATAAAAATAATTTATTATAAAACTATATTAAATTTATATAATAAATAAAATGCATATTATAAAAATGATATACTCTTATATATTTTTATGTATATTGCTAGTTGCCAATTTGTTGTGACTGCAAGTAGAGATTACTCCTTGCATTTGACTAACCCAGATATTCTTGTGGATTGGAAATCGATTGAACAAATTGTAAGTGTTTTTTCATTACAAATCATCAATTGTTGCATAAAGTTTCTTACAAGAAACTCATACATATTGATCTACGAGTAAATTAAATCTGATTTAATTTATTACAGATATTACACAATTCAGAAAATCTCTCATGTCCTATTTGTTTACATCCACCAGTCGCAGGCAAAATGACTCGCTGTGGTCATGTTTATTGCTGGCCTTGTATTCTCCGTTATTTACGTTATTGTCAAGAAACAGGCAATTACAAATGTCCGATTTGTGATGAATATCTTCACAAAAATGATTTGAAGAGGTAATTTTGCATAAAATTATAATAAATACATATCACATGAAGAAATGTTTATGAAAATATTTTAATTATTTTATATATATATCTTTTAGCGTGGTTGAGATTACGCGCAGGTTATTTAATTTGGGCGATACAGTCAATCTATGTTTGATGCGTCGTGAAAAGAATTCTTTGTTTACAACGCCTGTGAAATCTGCTGTTCGACCTCCGACAACGTTTTTGTCTGTTTCGGAAAATGCTGATAATCAAATATATTCAAAACTTCTTATCGCAAATGTGAATGATGTAAGTTAAAAAAAGTATATTAAAAATCATTTATTATGTACATACAAGAGTAATAGCGTGAATGAAAATTGTCTTCAGATTGTGAACATCATAGAGTGTGAGAGTTCAGAATTAGAACTTGAGTTGAAGATTAATCCAGCCATGGCTCCTGATATCAAGCAAGCGCTCAGTGAACTATCAAAGAGGAAAGAAAAACTGTTGTGGCAGGTAATATTAACCATATAATTATATACCCATTATTCTACATAACAGAATAATAAAAAAATATAAAATGTATATCAGATCGCAGAATCTAAAGATGCTCCATTAACTGAAAATATAACGGAAAAAGAAATTGCTGAAGAAACATGGCAAAAATATGAAGTAGATATTGATACATGCAAAGATGATGACAAGTCTTTAGCAAAACAGTCTTCGACAGACAGTGTTTCCAGTGATAGCCAGACTACTTCAAGTCCTAGCAAATTTTCTTACTTTTACCAAGGTAAGTAATTTTGCAAACTATAAAAAAATTTAATTTTTAATCTTTTATGCTACGTCATACTAGGCATTTTCGAATCAGAAACACAACTGATATAATAAATCATTTCATTTTTGTCAATGTTAGGATTCACTATGTAATATTGCATCATTTGTCTTGCTATATTTCAGTGATTTTAATATTATATTAATGGATTTTTTTAGCGGAGGATGGACAACATCTGTATCTACACGCGGCGAATGTGAAAATGCTGGAAAAGCAGTATGGCAGTTTGGAATACTGTCCACCTGTAATTACGGGCAAGCTTCTCGAAAAGGAAGCAAGCATTTGCACGGAAGAATTAAGACGAAGATTACGTTATCTTTGCCACTTACCACTTACTTGTCCATTTGAATTAGCTGAAATCGAATTAAAATCACCATTAGTATCAGAGGATGTCCTTCGTGCTTTTCATGGTAATCATTTATATTTTTTTTATGTTAGAGATTTATAATACTATTCAATTGTTAATTTATATTGATTTTTTTTATTAGAGCAACTAAAATCGAGACAGAAATACAGAGAACAGAGAGAACGCGAAGAAAGAAAGATAGAGAAAAAGATAATAGAAGAAGAAAATAGACAAATTGGCATATATCCAACGCCCGACATAGATATTGAATCCTATCAACATTTTCCTCAATTGCAGTCAGAATTACAATTGTCCAAGTAAGCAAAAATAATCATTATCTTTATTTTATCGCTATTTTGTTTAAGTTTTATAGATGTTGCATTCTGTCATACAAAAATTATAATTTGATCATATTCTGATGTAGCGAGAACGTTCTGTCACCTTCTGAATCAGTTATGCCAAGTATTGCTAGTAGTCCACCAGCTTTAAATGCATTTGAAGAAATTGCTCCAAAACAAGAAACGGATCATTCGCGCGAACAAACTCGAACATTCGCGGATATAACAAAACGGTTATCAACAATACCAACAAAAATGTCTAATAAATCCGCCAATGCATGGCCGGTTGTAAAATCAAAGACACACTCTGGTACGACAAATGCATGCTTCAACAGAGACGAAGAAGTATTGTCAAAAACTCATAAGTCGACTAATGCTTGGCCGCCTGTTAAATCAGGAATGCTCGCTAGTACACCAGGTACCTCGATTAACGAAAATGGAAAGAAAACTTACGTTTCTGAAGGTAAGTCGCATATTGGAACCAAATAAATTATTTAGCATTATACAAGTATAAATTTTTTGATTTATCTAAACTTATTTTCAGAAGCAAAAAACGAAAGTAACACGTTTGGTAAAAAGAAGAGGACTAAAAAGAAAGGAAAAGGAACCGTACTGTTTACAACTGGTATGACATCTGGTTATTCTTTATAATTATCGTATATTATCAGTTTTATTGCTATTTACGCGCTGTGCCTAATGATAATTTTAGTAGAATTTTATTGGACCACAAATAGTAGAAAATTTGATTTCATTTACAGCTCTTGCCACCATTGTTTGATGTACTAAAAATACGTACGGCATACGTATTAAATATCCTTATTTGTCTATACTGAAATTGTAATTATTTGCTATAGAAAAAGAAAAGATTGCCAAGGTTCTCGATATTGCGCTTACAAATAAAATTTTACTTCATTTAAATATTTGTTTATTTCATTAGAAACCCCTTTCTCTTCCTCAAACCTCATGCTCTAAATAAAACGAATCTGCGTTCTTCTGGTACAAATTAAAACGAGAAGTTGAAATATTAGGTGGATCCATATATTCGTTCGGTTTTTGTTAATGAAAATTTTTTCCGAGTATCTCCGGTTCTGGTTGCCTTCAAAAACCGAACGAATATATGGATCCACCCAATACAATCAAACTTCTAATGTTTAAATTATTTGTCTTTTCTATCTTTTGATATTGCTATGAATGTTATACATGCCGTGTTCCGACATGCACTGTCAATACTGAAAATATACACAGTACACTATACATAACGTTAATCCCATGGTGAATTCTCGACGTTAATAATAAACTTTCAATACTGATAATGTATATCGAAACATAGTCACAAATAGGAAGAATCAGCATTTTCTAATCGTTGAAGTACGGTTATTATTCATATATATATTGTAATTTGAATTGTATAAAATTATCGTACTATTTTATATTTATTATCGGGGATGAAAGAATGCAATATTAATTTTTGGTAATCGCTCTATATTTATGAAGTTTAGAACATAGAAAATTAACAATAGATCGTCTTGAGAATAAACTGTAAGTACAGTACGATAATAAAATAAATAAATTATAAAGAGTACATTTACTTCAAAATAGAAAATGGTGAAATAGAGGAACTTGTTTAAAAGACGACGCTAGAGAAAAGTATGTAAGGAATGATTAGAGCAAAGACCGCAGCTATATAATAATTCTTATGTTCGTTCATTCGTTTTTTTTTCTTAATCATATTCCTATATTTTTTTTTATCAAAGAATGCGTATTGCGCAGAGGATGACCATGGTGACCTGGTTCTTAATCGCATTCGTTTATTTTTTTTAAATATATTTATTATCGGGATAAAAGAATGCAATATTAAATTTTGGTAATCGCTCTATATTTACAAATTTGGAACATAGAAAATTAACAGACATTGTCTCGAGAATAAACTATAAGTACAAGATCTGTTGTTTATTTTCCATGTTCTACTTCGTAAATATAGAGATTATCAAAATTTAATATTGCATTTTTCTTTTATCCCGATAATAAATATATAAAATAGTACGATAATTTTTATCAAGGAATGCGTATTGCGTGCAGAGGATGCCCTTGACAAAAAAAAAAAAATAAACACGATTAAGAAAAAAAAAAACGAATAAACTGAC
>NW_017305180.1:6099032-6106572 GCF_001594115.1 Trachymyrmex septentrionalis
AAAATAAACACGATTAAGAAAAAAAAAACGAATAAACTGACGATGGGCAGTGGCGAGATAAAGCCAGGGATGATCCTTTTTAGTCGACTTCCTCAATGGTGGGTCCAGATGCACCGCCGCTGGTGGGTGCTCCACCGGGAGCGGCGCCGCCAGCTCCAGGGAAACCACCTGGCATGCCACCGGGCATACCACCGGCACCCTGATACAGTTTCGTAACGATGGGGTTACAGATGGCCTCGAGCTCCTTCTGCTTGTGTTCGTATTCCTCTTTGTCGGCCAGCTGGTTAGCGTCGAGCCACTTGATGATGTCATTGCACTTGTCCAGGATAGTTTGCTTGTCTGACGCGCTGATCTTGTCCTTCAGCTTCTCATCCTCGACTGTGCTCTTCATGTTGAAGCAGTAAGACTCGAGACCATTCTTGGCGGAGATCGTTTCCTTCTGCTTCTCGTCCTCACTGCGGTATTTCTCTGCCTCGTTCACCATTCTTTCAATATCCTCCTTGCTGAGTCGACCCTTGTCGTTGGTAATAGTGATCTTGTTCTCCTTTCCAGTAGACTTGTCCACAGCGGAGACATTGAGGATACCGTTCGCATCAATGTCGAATGTCACCTCAATCTGAGGAACTCCACGAGGTGCTGGTGGAATACCGCTAAGCTCGAATTTGCCCAGTAGATTATTGTCCTTGGTCATGGCGCGCTCACCTTCATATACCTGAATCAACACGCCAGGTTGATTGTCGGCGTAAGTTGTGAAGGTTTGAGTCTGCTTCGTCGGGATGGTGGTATTCCTCTTAATGAGCGCGGTCATGACACCACCGGCAGTCTCAATACCCAGAGAGAGCGGAGTGACGTCGAGCAAAAGCAAGTCTTGCACCTCCTCGGATTTATCACCGTGCAAGATAGCCGCCTGTACTGCCGCGCCGTATGCCACAGCCTCATCAGGATTGATAGATTTGTTGAGCTCTTTGCCATTGAAGAAGTCTTGCAGGAGCTTCTGAATCTTGGGAATTCGTGTAGAGCCTCCGACCAAAACGATATCGTGGATTTGGGCTTTGTCCATCTTGGCGTCGCGCAGCGATTTTTCAACAGGTTCAAGAGTACCGCGGAAAAGATCGGCGCAGAGTTCCTCGAAACGAGCTCGGGTGATGGAGGTGTAGAAATCGATTCCTTCATACAATGAATCGATCTCGATGCTGGCCTGGGTGGAGGATGACAGGGTACGCTTGGCACGTTCGCAGGCCGTGCGAAGACGACGAAGTGCGCGTTTATTTGAAGTTAAATCTTTCTTGTATTTACGCTTAAATTCCTGCACGAAATGATTAACCATACGGTTATCGAAGTCCTCGCCACCCAAATGAGTATCTCCAGCCGTAGACTTGACCTCGAAGATACCATCTTCGATGGTCAGGATGGACACGTCGAAAGTGCCACCACCGAGATCAAAGATAAGGACGTTCCGTTCGCCGGTGGCCTTCTTGTCGAGACCATATGCAATCGCGGCGGCGGTGGGCTCGTTGATAATACGCAATACATTTAAGCCCGAGATAGTACCAGCGTCCTTAGTTGCCTGACGCTGCGAGTCGTTGAAGTAAGCGGGGACGGTGATCACAGCGTTAGTGACAGTCTTGCCTAAATATGCCTCTGCAGTTTCCTTCATTTTTACTAAGACCATCGAACTCACTTCTTCAGGGAAGAAAGTCTTCGTCTCTCCTTTGTATTGTACTTGAATCTTTGGCTTACCACTATCATTTATTACGGTAAAGGGCCAATGTTTCATGTCAGCGAGGATTGTCGGATCTTCGAAGCGACGTCCAATCAATCTCTTGGCATCTAATTAATCAAAAAGAAAAAAATAGAGTTAGTTACACTGGCTACCATTTTCAAATAGCTATTTAATACAACAAAGAATATAATAATGTAACATAATACTTTTATATTAAAATATTTAAATTTATTTTGTTTATTATGATTAATAACAAATTTACTAATTAATCAAATATTCATGTTAATATTTGATATAAATTACAATACTTTTACATTTATTTGAGAAAAATTTTTTTTAGATTTTTAATTATTTATACTTATAATATTTAGATACAATAAATGAATACAAATATAAATAATTAAAAATCTAAAGAAATAAAAATATTTGTATCGAATATTTACTTGCATATTTGATAAACTATTAGAATTATTGAGAGAGAAGTAAAAAATGAAGATCTTAAATATATTGAAATTTGTGTAAATATAAATAAATAATTAAATATGTAATTATAATTATTTCTATTTCCTATTTCAACCAGTAATAAATCATATTACTAATTTATCAAATTAATACTTTTTTCCAAATTATAATTATCAATGCTTTTTTTTTTTGCATTTAATACTACAAAAATTCCAAGAATTATAAATAAATGATTTTATTATGGAAAATTTTATTCCATATAACATTCGAGATTTTAGTAATGCAAATCGATCACAGGCGGGAAAGATAAGCTTGACGCACGCGGCATATCTATATGGAAAGGTAAGATATATCATCGAAGATATCAACGGGAATGACGTGATTCAAGTCGATTCTTGAGAAATCCGTCGAGTCACGGTTTAATTTCGGAATTTGACTAGAATTTTTATATGGAAATGACGCGATAGTTTCGAGTAAAAGCAGTCAAATGGAACAGCTCCAAGTTTACGATTCCGATTTTTCTCCCATATAAATTTTAATTTATATTCATAAACAAATTAATGCTGATTATCTCGCCTTTTGCAGTCTTAAATCGATTAAATTTATTATATATATATATAAAATTTGTTTCGTTGTTACGTCCTCATTTTATTATAAAGTATTATGTAACTTTAATTTATAAAATTAAGAAAAATTATAAAATTGGAAGCTTCAAATAATAGTACTGAGTTAATAGCACTTAATTAAGAAGAGATATCTGATAAAGGACAAAACTTTCATAGCACGGACGAAGAGAAGTAGCGGAAACTTACCGAAAATGGTGTTATTAGGATTCATGGCGACTTGATTCTTGGCGGCGTCTCCGATGAGACGTTCGGTTTCCGTAAAGGCTACATAACTGGGCGTCGTGCGGTTGCCCTGATCGTTGGCGATAATCTCGACTTTGCCATGTTGGAAGACGCCAACGCACGAGTAAGTTGTGCCTAAATCAATACCGACTGCGGGTGCCTTCGCCATTTTCTTCGGATTCTACAAGGTAAAAAACGTGGACGATCTATATGAGTAACGATAGTTACAACGATATTAACGAATTATCGTCTTCTCACATCTCTCGTTTTCTCGTGAGAAGTAAACCACGAGGAGAAAGGAAACGTACCTCTTAATAATTACTTGGAAAGCCTCGTAAAATTTCTGTCCGTAGGACAAACGAAGAAATTCCTCGTTCACGATTCACAGCGCGAGTGACGAGTCCGCGCCCCTGCCCTCTGTATATAAAGACTTCGATGCAAGCTTCTGGAACGTTCCTTCCGCGCAGACTCATTCAACCGACGAATCACCGCGCTGGCTTCCGTACATACACGTTTGCGTAGGCGCGCGATTGGTCGGGAGGCATCGACCCCGGGCCGCACCAGGTCGCACCACTGGAGTCAACTGAACGGCAGTGAGCGTCGCTTATCGCGCGCGCGCGCTTCATCGCTTATCGATCGCGCCATCGCGTGAAGCACACTGCGAGTCGCGAATTCGCGAGTTCTTCGTACGTAGGTCATCGAAACGATTAATTCAATTACTTCTACGATCGTACGATATCGCGCAGTCGCGCGTCAATCGATCGATCGGCGAGAAAGGGCGGATGAAAGTGGGATCACTTGCAACCATGGAGTTCCGGTTTCCGGCAGGAAGTAGATGGAAGTCGGCAGAGGGGAGGAGGGATTCGTGAAACGAGGAGGGACGCGCCGAGAAAATTCTAGAAACTACTGGCGCGCTCGCGCGGTTGTGTTACGGGAGATGAAAGATTCGCTCGCGATGGAAACACCGTCTCGTGCCCAAGCCTCGTTCAAGGTTCCACGGAATTCGCACGTGTGCCGGTGACGTCAGCGAATCGACCATCGACGCGAGGGAAACCGCGAATCGTTCATTCTCGGTTTCCCGGGGGGACGAGATCCCTCCGCGATGCATCGAATTATGTCATCCTCTGCCAAGCCGTCACATTTTTAGACTCGGTTCCACTGATTAATAGCTTTTTTTTCCCCCTAAAAAACTAGTGCAATACTGATGCAATTGAACGCAGAATTGATTTACATATTTTCATTAATAAATAATTTGATCCTTTTAAGAGATTATAAGGTTATCTGATGACATCAAATATAATTAAATGGGTTAAATTATTTATTAACACTGAAAGTACGAATTCATTTGCATTTAATTGTACTCAGAGTGTGTACCAGTCTTGCATGAATTTTTCCAGTGGAAAATGCTATAAGATCGACTTTAAACTTGGTTCTGTTAATTTATAGCCTTTATCTTTTTCTAATAATTTCTTAGAACTAGAAAAAGATAAAAAGTTAGTTGAAACGAGATGGAAATTAAATTACATCGATAGAAACGGGAATAAAAATCTAACTGGACAATTTATTATTAGAGAAGACAGTAATTAATTACTTATTTGGAATACTAAAAGTACTGAACAACAATGCTTTTAATATTTAAAATAAATGATCAATTATTGCCCTTCAACTGTATTAAATTTCTGTAAACTACTTGTTCTAATTGTTAATAATAAAATCCCGTCTCTCGTGATCTCTCCTGTCGATCGTGACGATTACGAGCTCGATTTCGTGTATGACTCACGATAGTTATTAACCCGTAATTGTCTTATCGCTAATATACGTAGAAAATTTTATTATGTTCTTACGTAAAAAGCTCACATAGCTCCGGAAAACTGCGAGAAAATCGAGTATGATCGATAGAATGTTATGTGTGTGTATTTGTGTGAATAAATTCAAAAAAGTTGTATTTTATTGAATGATTCAATACTGCAAATTTCTTTTAGTTTATTGTACAAAAAATGCTTTTTAATTCGGAGAATTTACTAGAATGATATACATAATTATAAGGTAATTACTTTAAACTTCAGCTAATTTAGGAGAATTATGGCATGAAAATTAAATATGCATTAAATATGACGGCTAAAATATGACATTGCTATAAATTATGTTTGTATTTGTGAGCTGCAAAGATATAGAGTAGTACAATGTCTGGGATTTGTCATATTAATTGCTATCAAATTGTTAAGGAAAATAATTCCAATTAGATGTTTAGTTAATATAATCAAAAATAATTTTCTTTTTCTAAATAAATTTAGAAAAGTAAAATTATTTTTTGCTACGTTCGATTATATATATTCGATTATAACCGAACATTTGATTGTTAATTAAACAATTGTTTCACTCAAAATAGTGCATCAGTCAAGGATAAAAACCGAAAAATTATGCGCTGAGTCATGAATATTTCCATAAGAAAAACCGACATAATGCCGATTTCGATGTTCAGCAAAATTGCGCTTCCAATGCCAGCAACACGCGTGTCGGATTTACAGTTTATGTCCGTGTGTAAAAAGGAGGAAGCAGTGATTCGCGCGATCGATAATGATTTAATTTCGACCACGTGACTCTCGAAGGTGCCCGAACATTTATTGCGAAGCTGTAGAAATATAGCTATAGGCAAAGTTTACGATAGAAAAAGAGAAGCATAGAAAATATACGTTAGAACTTCGTGCTTTTTTTCTCTTCTTTTTTTTTTCAACGACAAGTGAGAAATCGAAACTTACATTTCGCTTGATTATTAGAGAAGCAATTACGATATTACTTTTTGATATTTGAATTACACGAATACCTTAATACCTGTAAATACTTGTAATTCTTGTAATTAACTCGCGCTATCGAACTGTTTACTTTTACGTCCATATTTATATCTTAGAAAGCCGTTTCGAAATGTTAATTGACATTTATCTGACATTATCTGTGTAATATATTTTATCGATAGCGTATTCTAAAGAAATATGGAAAAAAAGGATGCGAAGCAGAAAGAATGAAAAAATATTACGTATTTTACTTCAACTGTCTGTATTAAAGATAATAATATAATAATAATAAGAGAAACCCAAAACATAATATTTTGAATAAGTTGCATAAATCTCTCATTAATAATAAAGGATGTTGAGAAAATTCCGATAATTTGAGACAAGATGAAAAAATCAATAAAATGACGCAATAGTTGAATAGTTTTTTTTATAAAATATTTACATTTTTCTTCTTAAAGCCTGTTCTACAATGTGCTTTTTGTTTCCTGTTTCTTACTTTTTGTTATTTTTTACATCCTGTCTTTTTGCTCCTTATCAAGTTTTTTGTTTTATATCGTCCGAGATAGAAGTTAACGAACTTCGAAAGAAACAAGAAGTACGTAGCAAAACATACAATTGTTGATAAAACGGTTGTAAAGGAGAAAAAAGCGAAAGGTAAAAAACAAGAAACAGGAAAAACAAGTACATTATAGGCTTTAGAATCTTCTGCTTGGATTCCCGATTCAATTTACATACATTCTACATTCTTTTCGTGTCGTTATATGCATTATATCAGTGGTACAATCTTTTTTTAGGCTTTTCGGTTTCACAATTCGTGGTCAACTTTAGAAGTTCAACTTACTCTTCATCTCTTCTCAATTCTTCGCAAATTGTGAAACTGGACCATATAAAGGGCGTTTTGAAAGGGGCCATTTTCAAAAGTAAAGAAAATCTTGCAAACCACATAATTTACATAAAATAGTCCATACAATATACATCATTATAGCAATATTGCGGCGATATTGCAACATTCCAGAAACATTGCAAATGTTGCAATATTGCGACAAGTTCCAGCTGTATGGGAAAAAATATATTTTATATTTTCAGCTGCGAAACGGCGGGTAACAAAAAATTCACAGGTGGGCCGTAGGTTGTGCATCACTGCGCTAGACTATAGAAAAGTGACTATATTATAATGATAAAAGAATCGTTATTTATTTAAACAATCGATACCAAGAGCCGGTTAGTCCACGTGTGAAATCTGCAGAAACTTGAATATTTCAAGAAGTCTGCGCTATTTGACGTGCATCGACATGCTTTCCTGTCGTTAAGGTGTTGCTAAGCCAAACTCGAGCCAGATGCATCAAACACCGAACTAACGGTCGTCAAATCGACTTGGGAGTCCCAAAAGACGCTGAAGTACAATGTCTTTCGTACCCCTTAAAGTATAATACGTATTGTCTGAAGTAGGGAGAGTAACCCTCATGGTTTTTGCTTTGTAAACGAAAATCGAGGCGAGCAAAAGAAAAAGTAATCGTAACATCCAGTCTTCTTCGCGTTGATTATAATATTTTAATTATTTATGAAATGTAGAATCGATTGAACGATCCCTCTGCTTTTGAAGCTTTGATATGTAAACCAAAGTAAAAGTTCTTAAAATAGTTTTTAATGAGATCTACGAGTGAACGAACTTTCCACGTATTGAACAGTCTTAAAAAAAAAAAATATATATATAT
>NW_017305180.1:6106857-6120457 GCF_001594115.1 Trachymyrmex septentrionalis
TATATATATATATATAGGGTGTTCCGGAATATTCAACCTTCATCTCAATGAAAGCCAAAAGAATTCCTTGAACATTCAGACTAAAAAATAAAAGGTGAATTGTACAGTCATTTAAAATTTGCTCTTCGATGCCACACGAAGTTGTTTTCCTTAACAAAAATTCGCAATTTTGTGCTTCCTCTTCCTGAATTATCTCATTATTTTTAATAGATATTAAGTACTTGAATGACCAAACTCTAAATTAAGATTCTGTTCAAGCAAGATGCACTTGAAATTATAGAAAAATATAAGAAAAGTGAGATAAAATTTCTCGTTTTTAATAATTGTTTAAATATTGGAAAATATTTTTTAAACAATTATGAAAATAACAAATAATTTAATCTTCCTCCTTTAATTTCAAGAATCTTGCTTTGACAAAATCTTAATTTAGAGTTTGATCAATTACTTATTATCCAAGAATTCGTACCTGCATTTTATCAATAATCTATTGTCAAAGAACGCATCCTATTTACAATGGTATATAGACGTAAAAGCGGTAGTTAAGCAAATCATGTGTTTTATAAAAAATGAAATTCTTAATGCAATTTGAGACCACGTTTTATTATAGTCAATCAATTATTTCTAATCAATTTTTTTACAAGGAGCAAGAAGTATATAAATATGTCTTACGCGAGCGGTATTTTTGATTTTCATTGAAATTCCTTATTATTTAAAATAAACGGAGAGGCCTCAAGTAAGTATAGTAACGATTAACGAGATATAATAAGACCGCGGTTTTATCTCTGACGGCAAATTGTCAATGTCGCTTGTAAACAGTAATAAATTCGGTGATCAAATTGATGTAGGAGTGTAAAAGAAAGAAATCAGTCGGTTCTCTTTTCTTACTTAAAGTATTTATACATTACGTAAAATAAATACAACACTATTTCGGTTCGTTTATCATATTGTCAGTGTGTTTATCGTATATCAATTATTGATAATGAGATGAGTAAATACGATAAAGTAGTCAAAATAAAGGTATAGAAATTAAATTAAATTAAAAGTTTATATGTTATTATCACATTTATTGTCTTGTGATAGTCAATAAATATACTATATTTTGTATTGAAAATGAAAAAATTTAACGTGAGGATTGATGTGCCGATATAATTTTAATCAATTTTATTTCCGACACTGTTAATGTACAAAAAAAGACTGTCAACTCATCGTTTATTAGTAACTTAGCGAAATTGTATTCCATTTCGATTCTTACGCGGTTCCATGGTTTTAAATTAAAGTTATGAATTATCTATTCCCGAATCGATTTTGTTATAATTTGTTCTAATATTAATTTGATTTTCCGTGTTAAAGATACTATAGATAGAGAATAGAACTAGAACGATATCACGTTCAGTCACGAATAGATACATAAAAGTTATCGATCCTGAGTCGACGTTTACGACATATAAAAGACAAAAAATTTAACAAATCACTGAAAATCTCACATGTACAAATGCATGTAAATATCTATATATTAAATTCGAAAAGGCTTATAATCGTTAAATCTAAATCTTTTTCCCCTTTTTTCTTTTTAATAGTTCTTGATCCTCTTCAGCAGATTCGATACGGAATCATAAATTTCTAATCGGGTAAGTTCATAGGTCAGTTTCATTAATAACGCAAAAAATCGTACTTTGTGCAGGTCAGCTGAGACAGTCTGGATATATATCTCGTAGAACAAATCGGATCTTTTAAAATTATTTCATTTTCCTTAGAAAATACAATAAAAATGTAGGAAATAATTGAATAATTCCAATTGGAATCTATTTCGAATAATTCCATAAGACATACATATCCAGCCTTTGACTATACCAGGTGTACAAGTATGAAATGCGGATTTTTTTTCAAAAAACACGTAAATTCGGAAGAATGATAAAAAGAGCTTTATTCAAAGTATGCTTCATTGCTAGTCACACATTTTTCCCATCTTTCGGACAATTTGTGGATACCACGCCAGTAAAAATCTTCCCCATTTGCCGCGAACCATTCATCGAGCCATTTTTTCACATCTTCGTACGAACCAAAGCGCTGCTCAGCAAGTGCGTGATCCATCGATGCAAACAAGTGGTAATCGGAAGGAGCCAAGTCTGGCGAGTAAGCCGCATGGGGTAGAACTTCCCAGCTGAGTGCTTCCAACGTGTCGCGAACCGGTTTTGCCGTATATGATGGAGCACTGTTATGAAGAAAAATGACTTTGTGTTGTCTCTTTTGGTATTCTGGTCTTTTTTCAAGCAGCGAACGGTTCAAATCGATCAATTGTTGTTGGTAGCGTCCAGCATTAACCGTTTGATCAGGTTTTAACAGCTCATAATAAACCGCACCCTTCTGGTCCCATCAAACACAGAGCATCGTCTTTCTGCCAAAGCGATTCGGTCTTGCGGTCGATGTGGATGGTGCGGCTGGGTCTACCCGTGATTTTTTGCGCTTGGGATTCTCAAAATAAATCCACTTTTCATCCCCACTAACGATACGATGCAAAAACGACTTCCTTTTGTATCGTGCAAGCAAAATTTCACATGTGTTTTTGCGCCTCTCCATCTGCCTGCCGTCCAACTCATGCGGTACCCATCTTCCGGTCTTCTGAATCTTTCCCATCTCTCGTAGGCGATTGGAAACAGCTTGTTGACTAACGCTCAATTGCTCTGCGAGTTGTTTTTGTGTTTGTGAATCATCTTCGTTCAACAATGCTTGCAATTCCACATCTTCGTACCTTTTTGGCGGTTTTCCGTGTTCCTTGTCTGCAACATCGAAGTCACCACTTTTAAAACGCCGAAACCATCGTTCACACGTATCTTGCGATGGAGCATGTTCACCATAAGCATCTTCACCTTCGTTTCTCGAAGTAATCGGTATGATTCAGCAGCAGTTTTCTTCAAACGAAAACAAAAAATTAATGCTGTCCGCGAATGCTCTTTGGTATAAATTTCGACATATCGAACACAGCAACACAACACTATGCAAACACTTTTTCAATTTATCACTCGTGCGGGTCACACTTGTTGATGGCACTTCAAAATGGCATAACAGTCAAATCTTTATACCACACACTGCATTGATGCGCCATCTGTTTTCTCAAATCCGCATTTCATACTTGTACACCTGGTATAACTATGGACTGCTAATTGGCTTTCTCACGCCAATATGAAAAGTGCCTCCGTCAGTGAAATGGCGAATCTCGGTACTTCAATGATATATCGTTAATTCACGTACCGTACAAATCTAAGTTTCCAATTCAATGATTGATATATATATTTCATAAATCAAAGCACCGATGCGATATTATTGAAGACCGTCAATTAACAGTCCATAGTTATATAGTCAAAGTACCCAGCTTATTCGATTATGCGGTCTGTTTTTGAAGAGAAAAGTCGAGGAAATATGAGAAGGTAGTGTCCTCTGACGGCGGTTCTCGATATTGCGCGAACTACTATCTCGTATCACGTCGGTAAGTCAGCGATCTAATCGGATTGCGATATCCCGGGCCGCACAGCTGGACTACAATATTTTTTCCGTTAGCAGGATAGTGTGACGTGCCATGTGGGTTCGATTGCGCGTGATATAAGATCAGTTTTATTCGCTCTTCCATGCTAGTCCACGCGATCCCGGACACGAAGCGTGCCGGACGACAACATCAACAATCCACTGAACAACAAGCAGGACGAGTTATGAGTACACAGCTGTGCCGGTGAATGGGTCAAATATCATCTTAAAGTCGCGAATGCATGACAGCTCTAAGAATGCGGTTGCCAACGGAGAACGATGACCTCCCGATTTTCTTGCTGTTCCTGCTCGGTGTCTTCGCCTCTGGCTCGCAGTGCCTTGAGGTGATATACGCGATTAACGCAGGTGGCGAGTCGCACACGGATAGTTATGGGATACATTACGCCAGAGATCCTCTTATGGGGAAAGTCGGCACGGCCTCCGATTACGGTAAACAGCTCATCATCGGGCGCATCGGCAACGTGGACCAGATATTATACCAAACCGAGCGTTATCATCACAACACCTTCGGATATGACATCCCGATCAGTCAGGATGGGAATTACGTTATGATACTTAAGTTTTGCGAGGTGTACTTCAACTCGCCAAACATGAAGGTGACCTTTTTTGTGAAACAGATTTGTCCTGTTAAAAATCTCCCTCAAGTCAAACATGTAATTTATTTCATTTTAGGTCTTTGACGTAGTGTTGAATGGCGATCATACTGTGGTCACTGATTTAGATATTTTTGAGAGGGTTGGTCGAGGTGTTGCACATGATGAATATGTACCGTTTAGGGTACAGGGTGGAAAGTTGATATACAATGATGAAGAATCAGATATTCTTGCAGGGAAGATAAGAGTAGAATTTATAAAGGTAGATTAATATATTTTTACTACATGCTATCTATTAATATATTTTTTTACATATTGCTTGTTTTCTAAGAGGCACAGATGGCACAGTGAAATGCAGTGAATTAATGACTGTATTGCAATTATTACTACAATTTAGAGCTTCATAGTACCAATCATATAGATTGTATAATTTTTGATATAATTCAAATGACTGTAGTCAATGGTCAAACACGATGAAATGATCGCTGTGTTATATATACTGTCTCTTGTTGAAAAATAATATATATATTTAATAGTATATATCAATTTTGTAATTTTACAGGGTTATAGAGACAATCCAAAAATAAATGCTATAGCTGTTGTGAAAGGTGTTTTGGATGGTTTGTATATTTGTGTATTTTCTCTTGTTAAAGAATTTGTTTGCAGCCAAAAGATTCATGTGAATACTATATTTTTTAGATGTACCACAATTGGGACCGATACCGCCTGATCCAGAGGATTATCACGGTATGCAAGAAGAGGAGGAAGAAACTACTATGCGTAGTAGACACACGAGCGGGCCCAGGACACCTGACCCGTACTTGATAGACGATTCGTCTATAATGTTACCCGTTTTTGTAGCCATCGGCGCTTTTATTCCATTATTGTTCTGTCTATGTAAATTATAAGTGGACACACACGTACATAGAAATGCCTTGTACTTAACGGTAACAGTGTTCCCAATTATTTAGGCTTGCTCAATCTACAAGAGGATGTCTAAATAGTGTAAATAAATAAGTAATCAGTTATCTAAGCTCCTTTGCCAGACTTAGCATGTGAGAATATTTATTTTTAATTTATAAATATAGTATTACGTGAAATGTATTCCGCACGTTTACCTGATTATAGATTTTTTAAGCATTTTAGGAACATTGTTTTTTCGATAAAAATTGATATAATTTTTTCATAACTTCTACGTATTTACTAAGCAATTTCACAATTAGGTTTAAATTATAACTTAAGATTATACTAATTCTTAAGCTAATTCTTAAAATTAAAGTAAATTAAAAAAATTTACTCAAAATGAACTTGTGTTATTTACATCGCTGAGGTTTTTCAATTTACAAAAATCCTTGTATTTCCGATTGCATAAATTTAAGAAAATTAATATACTGATTATTAATAGATGTTCCGAAAATAAATGGAACTATGAAGATACCTGATATAAAATGTGCTTAAAAATCTTCAACATTAATTTTAATGACAAATTTTTGATAAATTTAATTAATGCTTAGAAAACATCTTGATGAATTTGGAGAAAGATCCTTATTTATTATTTACAATTTTTTATATGCAGCTTTAAATTTCTTGATCAAACGTCCTTGTTAAATTCTAAGAAAGTTATGTAGTATTATATATTAGCTAAAATACATATTAAAATGTTATCGTTTAATTGCGACACAGATATAATATTTACAAATTTTTATTTTCGATTTCGTCGATTTTTTAACTCGAAAATGTTAATTTGACTTACGTTCTAATTAAATTCGGTTGTAAGTCAATTAAATAATCTTACTAAAGTTAAGGTATTTATATTATGTTGTGTGTGATCTAAAAATCTATAATACATATATCGATTGTCCCAGAAATTAACATTAAAACATTCAAGAAGATATGATGGTTTGTGCTATGAAATTTTCTCATTATGTTTTCCGTATTCATTCTAAATATCGGGTTTTGTAAATCGTGATTTATCACGAAACGTTCTATACATGTCACGTTCCATCTCTGATCGTTACACAATTTGATCATAAAAAATTTGAACGCCGGCATAGATCATGAAGGTATTTCAACGTAGTTTTTTCGTTTAGGACGATTATCGAGATGGATGTAATGCAGAATAGAATCTGGTAATCCATTTAATACCAAAGCATGTTGATTCATATAATATAATTAATTTTTTGCACATTGGAATAAATAAAACTAATATTGGATGAATGGAAAAGTTTGTGCCGATTTATTATTCCAACTTCAAACAGCTGCTTATTTTTGTTAAAAATCTAAATCTTATTCTATCTAATGAGAGAATTTAAGAATCTATTTTAAAAAATTGATAGTTTTGATAGAGTTATGAGTAGAGTTCTTAATTTTTTAGAAAAATAAAATCGAGGAAAAAATCTTGTATTTTCCCAGTTTTTTCCGACAAAATAGAAAAGTAAATAGAAAAAGTAAAAAAATACTCATGTTCTTAATTTTTTTGTACAACTAATGGTTTTGATATAATATATTTGAATGTACTCATATATAAACGATGTTTTTTTTAATAAAATTATACAACTTAGAAGCGTCAATATATATTCAAAAAAACCTCACATTTTTTTCGCGAAACACTTATCTATATTTTTATCTGGAGAATATGTTAGCAAATTAAAAAAAATAACGATGTTTCAAAGGTGCCCAGTTTAACGTAGAATGCCTTATAGAGTCATTGTAAGTATTATATATACTAATAAAGTCATTTAAAGAGAAAATATGTAAAATATTAACTTACTGTCAATAGTATATGCAAATTAGTACAAATTCAATTGTGTTAGAGTTAGCGTTTTTAAGACCGAAAAATCATTTCGGCGCGCGTTTCTAAGAACTACATACGTAGTATATAAATATAATATGTATATAAATTCACACAAGAATCATACAAGCATTTAAGATCTAGCTAGACTGTTTAAGGCTTTGATTTCAGTTATGTTAATTTTTGTCCTTGTGTTATTTTTTTTTATGATCAAGCTTAAATATTAAACTATCTGCGTCATTGTTTTTTGGAATTGACACATAATACAGAATTTGGCACTACAAAATAATACAAATACAATCGTATTGATTTCTGATATTATTTTTCTTTTTTTCTTTTATTTTGAATTGGTCCTGCTAGTTTAATATTAAGCCAACAAAACGCCATAATTTTTTTCGAAATTGCACACGCTGCAAAATTATCATTAATGGTACAATTTAATACAAAATGAGTACTAAAAATTCCGATAGATCCGATTTGATTCTGCTGATTTGGTTCTGCTAGCTTTATTTCTTAGAATTCTTAAAAATTAAAGAAATTAGCAATTTAAAGACATAAATGAAATATTGACATAAAGGACAATAAAATTATCT
Source organism: Trachymyrmex septentrionalis (assembly GCF_001594115.1). Lineage (NCBI taxonomy): Eukaryota > Metazoa > Arthropoda > Insecta > Hymenoptera > Formicidae > Trachymyrmex > Trachymyrmex septentrionalis. The sequence continues at coordinate 6,114,375 of NW_017305180.1, forward strand.
TAAAAGAAAAAAGTCTAGAAAAATATGGAAAAAAAACCGGAAAAAACCCGTTTTTTATCAACATTTCAGAATTTATTCGGACAAAGAACACTAGTTATGAGTAATCAAAGTCAAAATATTCATTTTATTTAATTTGCAACAATTCAGTAACTAAAAATCGTAGGAATATTAAAAAAAAAACGATTTTGTAAGGAAAGCTTCAAGCTTTTATGATAAAGAGTCGAAAATTTTCTCAAATTTTTTTTGGGCACGCTACGGATCTACAAAGTGAACAAAAATTCTTGATTTTTTTCAGCTCGTTTTCTATATGTAAAAATGACAAAACTCACATAAACTAAAAAAATATAGTAGTACCATTTGAAAGTAGAGATTTCAAGCTTTAAAAACCTTTTTTTAAACATATTAAAACTCTATTTTTAACAAAATTGCAACTGTTTGAACTTTGAATAATAAATCGGCACGAATTTTTGCACTGATTAATAAGACATATTGCTTTTTTTTTATATTTGTATAAAAGTAACAAAGCCTCGAATCGCGAATTTATTGAATCGTTATCCTATATAACACTAGTGGACATTATGTAATGATGGATATTAGCGATATCTTATACCGTAAATTGTCAGGTATAGATAATTTGGTCAAGTGCGAATCTTATCTCGTCGATTCTTACGTTTTCTTAAGAAAAAAAGACATGATAACACATGTTATTTGTGTCTTCGCTGTTTCTCAAACATTCAGAATCTGATGTTACGTAAATTTACGTTTGTTTCATTCCAACTTGTTGTAAGGTCGGTTTAAAGTGCAGCAATAAAAAAATAGACTTTTTATTATCTTATAGGTTTTTATATTCTTATAGGTTTTTCAGCTTTAATTATAGATAATGATATAATCTCTTAAAATTCCTGTTTTTCCTTATCTCCTGATTTTCAGTATATAGTCTGTTTGTGTTGCTTGCGCTTCCATTTATTTCAAAGTTGCATTAAAAAATTTTTTAATCTTATATATTTAAAATTTTGAACAAAAAATACCTTAAAAGTTTGGAAATTTTTAGGAAATTTTTTTACAAGATTTTAATAAACTATCTTGTTTTATTTTTTAAAGTAGTCCCTCATCTATTTCACATATTTTTTTATACAAAACTTTTAAACTTTTGTAACCCAGTTGGAATGCTGTTCAGAGCACTTTATATTATTTGTGCTTTGTTATAGTCCTCTGATCCTCGATGTCTTGAAAATGTTTACCTTTCATGATGTTTTTGACTTTTAAAAACAACATAAAATCCGAAGCGGCCAGATCTGAATATGAAGAAAGGTCTATATTTTTAATAAATTTTATATTCCACATTAATTTTTTACATCTCAAATATAGCAAATTTAATAATGATTGAAATTTAACAGTCGCCAATAAGAGCCAGTGCGGATATTGGTGCGCAGATAAATTTCTTTATATTTTTTTAATAAACTGTTATAATTCGTAATACGCAAACGTTTCGATCAAAGTTTTAGGTTCTCATCGATATGTGATGTAATAATTGAATTTACCAAAAGCACTATGATATATGTTCAATATTATGTATCCTTGGAATGTTATAAATAATATAAATGGTCAATTGATTGAAAGATCAGCATTAAGTAACAGGATCGATAAGCATAAATTATTATATAATAATTATATCGTTCCAAAAATTTAAATGCATTCATTTACATTTAAATCTTCGAACCTTTGGTCGTGCATAAAGTGAATTATAATAATTTATTCAAGAACTATAATAAAAAAATTTATGCACACCAATATCCGCGCTGGCTCTTATTGGTTGACTTTTAATTTATCATTATTAAAATTTATTTTTTCGAGCCATTATACTTATATATTTATATGTACTTATATACAATATATTTAGAGCATTATACTTAATATTAATTATTTAAATGTAATAGTAAATAACACCTAAACAAATTTCGTCTTTAATTTGATTTTCATTAAACAGTATAAATTATTACATCAGTATTTAGTTAATGAAATTTTTATTGATCGCATATTCGATATCCCATGCAAATTATTAATAACTACAACTCGTCCTATTATTTAGCAACATCGAGAAGGAAAAGGATGAGGAGAAATCGTCGAACTTGAGCGAGGGAGCGTCTACCATCGATCGCGCGATTATTCGTAAACCAAACCGGCAAATGGGACAATATATACACGTAGGTACAATAAATTCAATTGAGCGTCCCGCAACGTAAAGAATCGTACGTTCGTAATGGGAACAAGCTCATTCATCCCGCATGAGACGACGGGACGTCACGTGACGGGATCCAACGCGCCAGAGCAACGCGTCCTCGCATCGCATCGTCGAAGTCTTTGATGTGTGCTCATCACCGGCAATTAGCTGTCAATTCATGCGACTGTTTCGGAACGGCGGGACCGGCGAGACAGTCGATCCGCGCGATCCGGAGATCCCCTTTCTCTCCCCGGCTTTGCGAGTCTGCTTTCCTCCTTGCCCTTGAAGCAAAGAGCTTGCGGCCAAGTGCTTACTTGTAATGCTTTTTTATCTGTATAACAACTGATGCATCAGAGATCAAATGTTCTCGCAATAAGTCTATCGGTCGCCGGCAGATATTAAATAATAGTATTTTGTCGATCGGAGTTAAACTCTCGTCGAATGCGAAGAAAAAGATATTGGAGTAAAGGAAGCGAAAAAAGCTATATCGCTCTTCTTCGCTCTTGAAGCTACTTTTCTTGGAATATTTATCGCATTGATAAAAATAATTCTTTTTTTTTGTTTTTTTTTTTTTTTTTTGATAAAATATATAGATATATAGAAAAAATTTTTGTTCTATTTCTAGAATAAAGCATTCTCTAAAATGTATCAATATTTTATATTTTATTATAGAACCGCCAATTCTAATCTTTGGTTTGATCTTGAATTTGGAAAGAAATTTCGAATATTTCTTATCTTTTAATATCTCTTGAGGGGCAACTTCTCTTGAATATTTATCGTATCGAAAAAATAATTCTTTTTTCTATAACAAAATATATAATAAATATATAGAATATGTAGAAAATATTTTTTCTTATTCTAGAATATAGAATATTTTAGAACAGACTTTTCTTTAATTTTACGTTTTATAGCCGACAATTTAAAATTTTGGTCTGATCTTGAGTTTGAAAACAAATCGTTTTCTAGATACTTATACGAAAAAAAAACTTAATTTTTTTGTATTCTTTCGTTAAGGAAAGTCAAAAATTTACGAGTGTCCTGTTTTTATGGCCAAAAGATTCCAAAATATCATAAATCGACGTTGACGTTTTGATCGAAAAATTATCGAAATTAGGATGAAGAATTTTAAAACGTTCTACGCGACAATGTGAAAATAAGTTTTTTTCTTTTAATTCCATTCATAGACGAGGCTGATGCATTTTTCTTTAATAAACGGAAACGACAATGTCTCTTATGACAATGATTATTAATGAGAGATGACTAATTGAGAGATGAACATTGACCATTCCATCTAGATCAAAACGCAGAGCGCTCGCTCATTGAAATCGTTCTTTTAATCGCTTCTTTTACGGTCGTGATATAAGTACGTATGTACACATTATGTCTCGATTATTCGTATCTATCGGATAAATTTAGATAAACATTTTTGTAAATGCCAACGCGACGATAAAGGCGTTTTTGATCGGCGTATATTATTTTCCGCGCGTCGGCGGAACTGTTCCATCCTCCCTCATAATCGAAAAAGAATGTTAACGAACAGGTGACAGATTGATGCGACTTATCGTTTGGACATATGTAACTTGTTTTTTTTACCTAACGTGATCGGTGTAATCTGTGTCTCAAGTATTATTATTCAAATTATAGCCGATCCATACGAGAATCATCTGTGATACATAATCTGTTCGTTTAACTTTGTCCCCTGCACGATAAATGGCGAAAATGTTTATTATATTATACATTTGCATGTTTATAGTAAAAGATTTACTACGGACATGTACATTAAGGTTTAGAGGATTATTGATAATTGGGAAAAAATTTAAAATTAAGATTACGGTATTCACTTTCAGCACTAAAAATTCTGCACTGAAAAGAATTATATTATATCAACAGCATTTATATTTTAATAGATCAAAGCGGATTTTTGTGCTTAATACTAAATGCGAAAGTTTACAAATTATTTCAATTTTATAATCTGCGTATCGATATGATTTGTCGGATTTGAAATCGCAAACTAAAGCTGAATTAATCTCAAGTCAGATTGATTGTCCATTTAACATTTTAATACTAATAAGTAAACTGCGAATATTTATGCAAAATACTTAACTGAATATTTTGCATAAATTGAATAGTTACAGATGGTAGTCTCAACTTTTTTACTTTTTAATAACTCTTTAACGATCGAATGCTAAAACACATCCGATGATTAATACTCAGTTAAGTATTTTGCATAAATACTCGTAATCTACTAATAAGTATTTTAAGAGTAAGTATTTTAAGAATGTAAATAATAAATATTATTTTAATTGAAAATAATTTTAATTCATAAAACACTATTCACGATTAAAATTAGAATAAATAAATATAAATATATTATAATGAAAGATGTAAAAATTAGATACAAATTATTACATGTTTTGAGAGCATTTTTATCGTGCCCTCTTTAAATAAATAGCAATTCGAAAATATGTGATCAACTGCCTATTAATGAAACAAATAAAATTTTATTAAAACAAGAATATGACGTATTTGTATCATTAATAGTGTTATGGTAATTTAATAAAATTATTTTTAATTAAAATAATACTGTTACTACGTCATTTTTTTCAATGGCATAATATATATTACAGATTTTCAGCGGTGGTAATAATTATCAGAACGCAGTCCAAGTAAATTACAACTGCTCTATTCTTCTAATTCAATGAAAACATTTTACAAATAATAATAACGATCGCAAATACTGATTACTTCTGTCGGCAACAAAATCTATATTTTCTTTTTACAATGTAAACACCTTACACTTCATATCTAGTATCAATTTACTTTACACTCTCATACGTGATATTTAGACTTCTTGGAATTTGAGTGAGTGTATTTTTAGCGATTACTTTATCAATTCAATACACGTTCTAGGCAGTAATATCAACGAAACAAAGATGATACGATTGAATGGCAATCGTATTTCTTTTTTTTAAATATTTTTTTTTAACTAAAACGAAAGATATATGGTGTACGTCCTCATATTTTTATAAAAATAATATAATAATTTCTTTAGTAAAGAGTTGATCAGTGATCATATAAATTATTAGAGTTTAAAAATAAAGCATATATAAAAAGTTTGATGCAAGATAAACAACAAAATTGATTCTGTGCCAGTATGTTTCTAAGACATGAAGAAAGACATTAAAATTCACTGAGTCACAGCGCAGGATGTAAGTCGCGAGCAGACCAGTACATATTGCACATACAGATGCAAATAAATGCAGCTCTCTTCCGTCCCTCGTGTACATTCACCATCATGTACGAAGGGTACATCAACAACGATGATGGAACGACAGGACAGGCCGATCTCTATCAACCCGTCGACGATAATACGAATACTTTGTCTGGAATCATCGTAGATTGACCGGTGATTCCCTCCCTCTCACTCTTTCTCTCTATCGCGGGACCGGCGAGATCCCTTAACGAAATCCTCCCCCCCCTCCCCTCTGCCGGATGTCGTTATAAAAGCTGATGCAACCCGGCACGCCGTTTGTCTTTCTTCGGCAGCGATTGAGATCCTGACTTGTGCGCGCGACAAGCTATCATCACGGTCATCATGGTGCAGATAGTTGGCAAGTACCAATACGTGTCGAGCGAAAACTTCGAGGATTACATTAAGAATCTTGGCAAGGGCGAACTCGTCAACATATTCCTGCAGACCATGCCGATTGTGGAAATCCAGCAGAACGGCGATCAGTGGGTCGTCGTGGTCACCCTCAGCCAGGACAAGACCTTTACCACTACTTTCAAGCTTGGAGAGATCTACGAGGAGCAGCCATCTGCAGGTCTCAGCTTTAAAGTAGGTTCTTTCATCGAAAGAAAA
>NW_017305180.1:6120557-6159543 GCF_001594115.1 Trachymyrmex septentrionalis
ATTACCACTACTTTCAAGCTTGGAGAGATCTACGAGGAGCAGCTTCCATCTGCAGGTCTCAGCTTTAAAGTAGGTTCTTTCATCGAAAGAAAAATAGAATTACTTCAATCGTTAAGTATCACGCGAGAATCATATTACATCATCAAATATGAATATTAAATTTAAAAATTAATATAATAAATTATTCTTCTATATTGGAATACAATGTACAGGCTACGTTTAGCAGAATATTTATTTTTCAATTGTTGGAAGTTTTCCTTTTTGCGCTGATTGGATTATACTTTTTGATCTAGAGGAATGGTTCTATATTTTAGCGAAGAAAACTTCCTATAGTTATAAAATATTTTGCTGAATGCAGCAAAGAAGCTACGAGATTCCGAGATTTGATATTCCGGAGAAGATAAGTTAGAAAGAATATTCGTGTGTATAGAAAATCATTAGATAAAATAACTTCCGCATGATTAGTGATTTTTCGTATAACTCACGTCAATTTGCGAGCTAAATAGTGAGTCTTCTTTTTCTATTTCTCTCGCACAAAAGTGCGAGATAATTCAACGATAGTTGAAGAATACAAAAATCTGAGAAACTCCAATTAAAAATTGGCCCCGTTCAGAATGTTTATTTTGCGACTATTAGAAATTTTTTTTTCTCTGAGAGGTAGGACTATTCTTTTAAATCTAAAAAATATGATCTAATCAGTACGAAGAAAAACTTTCAATTAGTTGCAAAATAAACATTCTGAATAATTTTCGGTCAATTTTTAATTTAATATTCTATCAAATATCCATCATGTACTCTAAAATCTTTAAATAAATCTCACTATGAAGAGACTGAAAGTTAAGCAACTCTTCCAAAACTGATTCAATTTTCACTTTGTAGAGTGAAATTCCATTCTAAAGAATTTAAATATCTTACACGTTCTAACATTATTTTTGCAATAAGTATAGTTGATTATTACATCGTTATGTATTCGTTTTATGTCGCAGAGCGTGACCACGAAGGAAAGTAACGGTTTGAAAACGGAGACCACCTTATCCGCAGGTATCATAGCGATCCGAAATTATGAATTCACAGACACTGAAATGATTGTGGTAAGTGTAATTTCAATAATAATGTGTTACATAAACAATGCCATATAAGCAATAGAATATAAACGATCCTGAGAAAAATGTTTGGTTGTATCCAGTTGAAAATAAACAAATCTGAATTTTCTAATTAATCTACTCGAGAGAGAAATCTAATCGAGATAATCGAAATACTGATTGACAGATCCAGAATCTTCTGATTCGTCCAACCAGAAATTTTTCTTAATGTGCGACGATGATGCAAAGTGATAAAGTGCATAAGCCTTACACGTTTCTTCTTTTCCATTTCAGCATCTATCCTCCAACGAGAGCGACGCTCAAGCCAAGCGTATATACAAAAGATTGTAAAGCCGGTTCCTAATTTAAAAATAGCAGTACATAATATCACACTTCATTAAAGAGATTGGAATATACAAGAGTGCTTTTTTTCTTTTTGTTCACTTACTCCATTTCCCCGAGATGAGACGAGAGGTCAATCGAGTAGGACAAGAGGAAGTATATATAATGCTGGATATAACACTGTTCAAACGTAATATTTATTTATTCAATTATTATGAATTCTGAGGAAAAAAAAGAATAAAATGGTGACAAATACGCGTACACAAGAAAGTCGGAATAACATGTATACGAAACGCGCATGTGAAACGCTAAGCTACGCTCCCTCGTTGATGCGGAGCATTTGCTGCATTTTAATGCATATCATATCGAATATGTGTGCGTGTGTACAGGATACATATTCTTGAGAATCGCATATGAAAATGTATAAAAATACCACAGTATACATTACATGTAACATAGATTTTTCTAGTATTTTCACATGCGATATTTTTCGAGAATAAAATTCCTGATCGATAGCGTGGAGCCGCTTACGCAGTAGTCTCATATCCCTTTGCATTAAACGTATTCATCTTAAAAAGAATTGCCGGTCTTTTTAATCCTTGATTTCATCGTGCTTGTGGGAAGGCTCATTTAACGCTCGCGTTGTGGGCGCACATAAAAAATATTGCGAGCATGTATCGATTCTGATAAAATAAGACGAAAGTATATTTCACGATCGGAGGTCAAACAGGATAAAAAAAAAGGGGGGGGGGAACCATTTTCGATCGAAGTTTCCATAGTATTAGACGTCGTCGAGCGCGCGCTCCTACAGTGGAAGTTCGAAACGCAAGGGAAAAGAAGATTTGAGATTTGTGCGGTGCCTGAAAGCTTTAAACGCGCGCACACGACGATTATCCACAATCGATGATCGGCGCTGAGAAAAGCAGGATCCAAATGTTTGGTTAGAGAAGATTTAATAAGAGCAACCAAAATATTATATCAGAGAGACACAGTATGCCTTTGGTTCCGTTTAATGAATTTTCTCTTTTTCACTAAACCTTTGGATTCCTTTTCTCTTTCTCCGTTCATATACATATATAAACTTCTTCTGGCTTCTCTAGTGCATATTATTCGAATTTATTTAATATAGTACTGTAAGATATATCACATTAAACCATAGGGTGCTGTACACATAGATTAGATAGTATTATATTATCATGATTACGAGTCAGTATATATCTCGCAATGAATTCAACTTCAAAAAATAGGAACAAACAAGAATAAATATACGCTTCCCTCTCCTCCATTCTTTTTCTTTTTTGTGATTCGAGTAAAATTATGTCGCGAGTAATCGTTATCAATTATAATTGCGCATATAAAATTAAAAAATTGTAAAAAATCCATATATTTTATCGAGTTTCATTAAAGATTAACATACTGCCATTATCGGAGCCGAGTCTATTTTCAGAAGCCGCCACGAGCACTATCTGAGCCCTCTCAGACAATCTCAGGCCCGCGGATCAGTTGAAAATAATGACGCATGAGAACGCATCCGAATTATATTTACACAACAAGACTATCGATCTTTATTACGATAAGGCAGCAGTTGTTAAAAGCAATGTTTAGGGTATGCCTTGTTCTTGTTAGACTAATATCTCTGTCACATATGTATGCATTCACGTAAGAACAATAAAAAATTTTTCGATTTGACATGCATGTATAAATCCCTAAACACTACTCTAGTGAATGTCCCGACGCGCAGTCGTGCTCTGTCCGTTAAATAATAATAAGAAGGAGAAACCTATATGTCGGTTCACCCGCGACGACGTGTAATTCCTAGGCCGACGTATGTTGTCGCGAAGCGGCGGACAGTTCGCAGCTTATCGATCGATTGTTCAATCGGCGATCAGTTGATTATCGATCGGCATGTTCACCGGCGACGCATCCTTTAGCGGTACGTCGTCCTCGGGCTTGTTCGTTGCTGTTATGACAGCGTCCTCCTTGGTAATTCCATTCTGCAATACCTTGGCCTCACTCGATAATCGCTTCGTCACAGTAGTGGAGGTAGTCCTCGACGTAGACTTCGATGTCAGAGTTTTCTTCGTTGGCGAGGTCGCGGAAGCGTTTCCAGACGATTTCCCAGTCGATGTACGAGTCTTTGCAATGCCAGTAGCTGTACCGATAGGTACGGAAGAGCGAGCACTCGTTTTAGGCACCGATGCTCCAGAACGAGAAATTTGCTTATTGACTGTCTCTTTGCTCTGTTTGTCAATCAATGGCGACTTCCCAGTGGCTGTGATCGTTTTACTTTCGCGTGGCTTGGTTGTGCCACCAGAAGTCGGAGCGGTCTTGGGTCGCGATGCACCGTTAACGCCGGTTGTAGGCTGCTTTAATGTCGATGCGGATTTAGTAGCTAAAGTCGCAGACATGGGTCTTGGTTTTGACGTTACATTGGATGTTGATGTTTTTGTAGCCGTTGACGTTTTGACAAGTGTCTTTGCGGTTGTGCTAGTAGTTGTTGTTCTAACAGTGGTGCTCGCTGGTTTCGTGGTGGCGGGTTTGCTGGCCAATTTCGTGTCACCACTCACCGTTGACTTCTTCTCGATTGATGCTGGAGTACTCACTTTCAACGAGGTAGTAGTGGTGGTGGTAGTTTTTGGTCTCGTAGCGGACCGTGGAGAAGCACTGGTTCTCGTCGCTGTTGTACTTTTGGGTAGCACCGTTGTCTTTGTGGTGGTGGTTTTACCGCTAGCGCTTGAGACTGTCGTTTTAGTCGATCCTTCCAATTGCTTAGGACGAGTCGCGGTACTCGTAGCAGTTTTTTTCAAGGTTAATTGTGATGCCGGTAAAGACGTCGTAGTTGTTCGCATGGTCGTACTGATCGCTTTAGAGGGCGAAGTTGGCGATTTCGTTGCTGCTTTCGTTGTTGTTTTCGTCACGGTAGTTTTTGTTGGACGTTTCGCGCTCGTTGTAGTGGTAGTCTTCGCTTTCGAGCTCGCAATGACGACGGCTGCTGCCGTTGCAACGACGGCGGCTTCCACTGATACTTGCGCGACTTCCGTTTCTTTCGACTTGTCTATCGTTGCGATATCTTCAAGAACTTCTACAGTCTTTTGCAATTCTACAATCTCTTCCTGTTTCGGAGGAATATTTTCAGAAGTAATTTCTTCCTTCAATACCTCCTCATCAACATTAGCCGATACAAATTCCGCAGCCTTTTCTTCTATTTGTTCTTGCTTAATTGACTCATTAGTTAGTATTGTTATCGGTACAGATTCTTCAAACATCTGGTTTTCATGTTGCAGCTCCTCTTCCATAAAATTAAATTTATGTATCGAATCAGATGGTATTAATTCAGTTGTACTGTCCGGTTTGAAGTCACTTTTATCGCTGTCTTTGTCTTCATTACACAATTTTTCGATATCTTCTTGTTTTTTACTATCAAAGAAGGAATCATCTTTGTATACTTCACAGTTAAAATTTTCAGTGTGTAACATAGCCTTTTCCGTTTTACAATAATCTGTCCAATCAGTAGATTGATTTGACTGATTTTCTGTATTGATTAGTGGTTCAATAAGATTTTCCAACTTTTGAACATTATTTTCAAGATTGACAGCGCAATAGTCTAGCTGCGTCTGTAACGTTTCGTCTGGCACCGTGTGTTCTGAACTCACTAATTCTGACAACTTTTGTTCTGAGAGATAATGTTGTGCGGTATGTATTGCATTATCTAAATCTGAATGACTTGTTGAATCTGGAAGATTTGTCGGTACTTCGGATTCCACATTTTCCGTTTCTAACATTTTTGGACTATCATCCAACGACCTCATAATAAAAGCTTGCACGTCTTCAGCATCTTTATTGTCTTCTTTTTTACATAAATTTTTGTCCTCTTCTGTGTCAGAAGAATTTTCTATGTCATAAACTTCTTTGAAGGTTTCTCTGTGTTCTTTTGGAACGTTTTCTTCGGATTCATATCCTTGTATGTCTATTCCTGGTACATTATTGATTACCTTTTTCGCAGTACAGCTGAGTACTGTTTCATGCAAGAATGGATTGCTATCGAACAAACTTTCCTTTTCGTTTATTTTCGTTTCAGAGTTAGTAGTTTCAGAATTTACAGATACAGAATCATCTGGAGGCTGTGGTGTTGACGCGCATAAGACATCGATCGAATTCGTGTCCTCCAAAGAAGGTGTGTTCGGACGATCCTCGTCGTATGCAATCTTCGTAGACGGCTCGGGTGAACGCGGTGGTGTGTTCGCTTGTTCAGCACCATCAGAACTATCGTCCAATATGTGTAAGGCATTCAAATCAACTTTCAATTCGAACGCTTTGAAGCTAGCTGGAGTTAACGATACAGTCATGGGATCGTCCTTGGTGACAACACCATCTTCCAAATCAGAACCCGCATCGTCATGCGCCTTTTCATTCCACTGAGAAGAGACATCCGTCTGCCACTGTGAGGTAGACATTACATGCATCATGGATTCATCATCACCGATTTCAGCTTTGGTCGACGAAATGTCGGATATATCCAAACTCTGCGAACTATTATTCTGTAGCTCTGCATTTTCGTCGTGCGTTTCCTCGCCTATCTCCTTTGGTCGACGACAGACTTCCTTGTCGAATTCACTCTGGCTCGGTACACAAATATCATCCATGATCTGTGTTGTTTTCAGAGGAGAGCCACTAATGGCAAAATCCTTCAAATGTGTGTTGCTTCTATTGCATACTAACGGTGGTGATAACGGCACGAACTCTGCTGCCTCCGGATTCAATTGGAAATCCATACCTTCCAGAATACCTGGATAAATTGGAGGAAAACTTTTCACTCTGAACTCCTCTTTTTTTTCTTCGCTTATCTGAAAAAGCAATGGTATTATTCAAAGTACGTGCTCTTACACTGAATAATAAATATTTAACAATGAAGAAAAGTAACAAGATAGACTTACATCGATGTCGATAAGCTCAAATTTGGGGTCCAAAATAGTCGGGTCGTATTTAATATCGTCCTCTGCTCCCGAAGACTGAACTTCCAAGCTAGCTTCCGCGACAGACTCGGTCTCCTGTGCACTTTGCTCCTCAACGTCTTTGAGGGATTCGTCTGCCGTAACAGCTGTCACTGCAGTTTCCTGCTTGTTTGGATCGGCACGATAATAATCCCACTCGTCCTCGGAATCCTCGCTGTCTGCTACATTATCCGCTACGATCAGTGCATGCTGAAGAGGTTCTGGAATAAACGTAAGAGAAGTTAGACACATTGACAAATAAATTCACTTTGTTACATTTCTCACGTCATGTTACTTTCATTTATCGATAAAAACCGTGTTCACTGATATTATATCATTTCCTTTTTATATCTTTTAAATCGTATCAAATCGAGAAACCAAGTCCCACAACGTGACTTTTCATCGCAGAAAAGTGAATTCAGTGCGCACGTATTTATGTACGAGTAAACGTGACAAGTACGTTTCTTTATCTAATAATTTAATTACTTTCTTGGATTTTTACAGATTCTCTTGCGTTATTTTATGAAGATAGCAATGTTTAGTAGTATCAAGTATATTATATTAAATTTTTTGTATCGAGCTTTCTACAATAAATTCATATGCTTTTTTTTTTTTAAATTATTTAAAACGAGTTTAATATCAAGAATAATCTGGCTAAACTGACAATCCATAGTTTAATATAAAATTGTATTTAAATAGCTCTTACGAATTAGACTTACTTTTCACCTTTACATCGAATATTTCAATTATCGAATTATATTATATTATAGCTTTATTTCACCATCATGTAATCATCGAGAATAATTTATAAAATTCTCGATACTTTCAGCAAAAACTAACGAAAGATAATTTTCGACAAAAATTGCAGGCTAGATAATTTCAGTGTAACAGAACAAAATTCAGAACAAAAGGAAATGTTGAAAACGGTGTATGGGAGCGATATGGAAATACCTCATTCCAGATAATTACCAGCTTACAAAAGAGACATGTCGGTTCCCGCATTCATATTACGGAAATCATTGCCAATAATTGCACGCGACAATGGGACAAGATAGATAGTTTCAGCATAATTCGTTCGATAACTCAAGGAGTATCACCCTCGAAAACCGCACGCTCACTCGCACCGTTCACGTAACGAGACGGTACGTACCTGCAAGGTGTTTCCGCGGTGGAAATATTGAAGGAAGTATGAAATATCGAACGAGTAGTTCTCGGGAATCCGAAGTGGATACGAGCTATCACGTTTCCGTCAATATTCCGCGCGATTATCCCGGATCATTTTACGCGTCCGTACAGCATTGATACGCGCGGAACGGATCTCGATACGGAGAAAGCACACCTTTTATCTCGCGAGCCGAAGTGGCTCCAAAATGAAGAATATCTCCTCGTAGGTGCGATCGCCCTCCGGTGACTAAGAGGTACTACGCCCGCCAAGAGATGCATTATCGATCTAGCCCAGAGAGCCCCCGGAGCACTCTCTCTCCTCCTTCTCCACCTCTTTCTCCCCGCCCCATCTACGCACTGCCACCACCTACCTGTGCACTGTGACAGTTGGAGGAGAATTACTCTCGTCCGATTGGATGTGGACCTCGGAAATTGTCGAATCAATTGACCCGTTCGATACATCTATTCGCGTGAAATACTCGCGTGACAAAGGGCGAAGGGTGCTTTTTCGCAAATGCGTTTTATCTTTCCACCTTTCACATTTGACAGCAGTGGCGAGAGAACGAGGAACAACAAAAGACTTCGACATTTCTATTCCGGCGTAAAAAAATTTTCTGTCACTACGATATTACAGTCGCAGATTAGATTAAATGGATCTAAAAATCGATCCGATTGTCATACTCGATACATTTATTTCTTTTAATATTTGCGCGATTGAAACTCAACTGTATTTCCTTGCATTTTTTTGTTATTTAGAAAAATAACAATTCGGCAATTCTATTCTGAAACCAAGAATTTCCACGAGAACAATTAATGCAATATATATTAATTATAAATAAATCCTTTTCACATCATCATCATCATTATTATTATTATTATTACTCAGTAGACAGCAAATTAACACAATTTTAACTAAAGAATAACAAATTAATTTTAATTAACGTAACGTAATAGGTAATTTAGATACGTAATGAATCCGTACTTATTATATAGACCTATCGTAATTTAAACGAGCTGCCGAAATATAATAACACTAATTAATTATTGACCGTTCATCAATTTACATTATATCTTATTTAATATACTAAATTCACAAATAGAGACAATAAATTTAATAGACGGTGTGCCTTTGTTAAAGAGTTTCACTTGTCGGAAAAATTAGTTGGCCATTTGCATCTTTCTCTCTATCATGAATTTATGAAAAATGTAATTAAAATTAACTGTCGCTCTATAAAAAAATTAAGATTAACGGGCAAGAATATTTTAAATTATAGGCGAGTTTTCTGTAGAGATGGTCGCGTGAAAAACATTGGCTCGCCATTGCCGCGGGATTGAAACAAAATGAGAGCACGTCTGGAGGAAGGGAAGTAGAAAAAAAAAAAATCGTAGAAAGGCGTAAAGAGCAGCTGATAGAAACGTCCGTCGGCCCACCTGGCCGAGGCCGGAAAAATGTTGACGTGGAAACTGGTTAAGGGCTGCGCTGAAAAAAGCGCAGCCTACGTACAGAGCGTTCGCTTAACAACCCGTTCTTAATTTCGTCCCAAGTCTTGGCCACCAACGCGAACTCGTGCCAACTCGCAAGGTTCTCTCCCACGCGCTTGATCGCTTCTAACGCACTTTGAATCCGTGTGGATTATCGCCAAAGAACGCCATAATCCGATTATATATTATGATTTCGGGTAATAATATCCTGCGCCGTTTTTCGCTGCCATATGTCTTGGGAATCTTAGGACGTTGACCTTGCAAAAGTCTTCTCCGAGAGATCGTCGATACGTAAAATCCGCTTGAGATGTTTCCTCCGAGCAGCCTCTTCCGGCAGCTTTCGTCGATATCGCGTTATCCTCTACAAAATTCTAACTACTGTTGGTTCTAATAAACTTCGAAGAATACGCGTAGACATCAATCCTTTTTATTAGTTGTTACACGTTGAAACCATCTGTCGATACAGGACAATAGAAAAATATAGCTTACAATCTACAGTTTTCTATATGCTTCATCAATAGCATGAAAAAGTAGCTGTAGAATTCTTGTAAATTACTACATTAAGCTCTCCTTAGCTCGCATTTATAGAGTTAATCGGTTTCTTTCTTGGTTAACAGACCCCTTTAATTCCCCCCCCCTCCCTCCCCCCAAAATAAATTGACATTCAAGTTACTTATTCTACAGAGTATTATCGCAAAAATGATAAGATTGTTTGTTGTTTCTTATACAGATACAAGCTTGCGTGTAAAAAAATTGTCTGGCACATAAAAATATCTGGACATATAAATTCAGACTGCAATCGTTATAGTCAACGTCATTCTAATATCGTCGTGTTAACGCTGTCGAAATATCGCGGAATTTCTCGAGAACGGTTAAGAAATTCCAAGGAAAAATCCATCTAAATAAAATATCTTTTCTAAAATGCGACCATTGCGTTCCATGAGGCGTCTCTATTGAAAAGACGTCGCGACGAGCGACCAACGCCCGACGTCGCGTCGCGCAATTTCAGTTCGTCGGGAAGCACAGTGGAATCCTCATGGCATGCTCACCATACGAGTTAAGAGAGAACGAAGGAGGAAAAAGGGCGAGCGCGTCCTCTCCTCTCTCCTCCTTTCTCCCGTATTTTTTTTTTTCATTTTCACAGTAAGTGCCGCGTTTCGCTGCGAGTCGCAAAGAGTAAAGAGGGAGAGTTAATTTTAAACCAAAGTCACACATAGAGGATCGCAGGGGCAAACACGTGTATGTGTATGTATATGTATATATTATACATTTTGCGTGTGTGAGAAGAGAGAGAGAGAGAGAGAGAGAGAGAGAGAGAGAGAGAGAGAGAGAGACCAGTTTCTCTTCTATAACTTATATTCTGAGATGTAAGAGATTCTGGTGTATTACGGAGCCGGCGGCGTATGTTCCAAAAGATACGGATATGTTCGAGAATGTAGAACGACGAGATATTTGTAGATTAGATAGTTACATTACGAGTCTAGAAGTTTCAGAGAGGATGACAACGGAAATGGTGAAAATAAGATTAAAGCGGAAACTTCAGGAAAACAAGGCTGAAAAAATTGGAAATTTCTGACAAAAACACAGATACGGATTTTAAAAAAGCATATAAATAATAAGTATATAAATAAATAATAAAGAATTTATAGATTATTTGAGGACAAATAAAAGGAAAGAATGATATTGCTGAAGTAAAATTTTAGGTAGATACAGATCGAGGAATAATTTTGCTGGAATAATTATGTAGGAAACTAAAGTATGCCGGGCAATGATGCGAAAAGTTTTGACATTCTAGCAACTAACTTCTATAATTATTTTGACAACAAATAATTTGTTGCTCATTCAAATTTGGTACGGAGACATTGTCTAAATTTATTGCTCTCGAGATATGCAAGCAACAAATTCGTAACTTGCATATCTTGAGAGCAACAAATTCAGAGAACATTTCCGTACAATTTTAAACAAGTGATAAATTTTCTGCTGGTACTTAACCTTTATACCGCCTACATGCTGAGAAGTTTTTTCGATATTATTTACTTATTTCGTAAGTAACACTGATTCAAAACTTGAATATTTCGATAGCAACAAATTTTTACATTATTTTGAAACGTAATTTATTAAAATATATATATATATTTCTGCTAATCTCTTTCTTCTCGGAACATCATTAAAAAAAACTGAACAATAAATTTCTGTTCTTAGCAACAAATAAAAATGTTAGGATTCCGCTTATTTTGTTCCGTTAACTTATAAGACATTATTTTCAGATCTGAAAGTTAAACTTTTTAGAGACCTCAGTAAAACCATTCTTACTGTGTAAAAGAAAAAAATTATATCCTTGATGTACTTTACACTTTTAGCATGCTCTTTCGCAAAGATGAAGGAAAGAGAGAGAATCTTTAATTATCAATGTCTTGTTCATGCAATTATTTGCGGAACGACGACGAAATGATTGCTTGTAACGGCTCGCTAATTTACATACGAAAACGCCAGGGCGCAGCGGCGCATATTTCACGCCCGAGAAACCAGACGCGGCCTAAAAAGGAATTCCACGGGCTTGAGAGTCGCGATAAATGAAACCGATCGCAAAAGTAAATGAGATACTTGCGTTTGATCGGCGGTTGCCGATCAAGCGCAATACAACAGTTGCGTCGACAAAATAAATTTCTGTACATGTCACGAATCAATAGGTTTCTTCCTTTGCGCTCCAAATCTTTCGAAATATTTCTAAGAAATTTATCAGATTTTCAATAGATATGTCTTTTTTGTCATTACACAGTAGATGAACTGTATTAAACCTTTCCATCTCGCTTTCGCCAAACTTCAAATATTAAGTACAAGTATAACATACACTAGTTGTAAAAATAGATTTAATTGACAGAGCTCTGGTATTCCCTTAAAGAAGTTTTTAAAGCAAAACAAAAAAGTTTTTTAATCTCAAATACATTCCGCAAAGAATTCTAACAATCGATTTACCGGCAGAAAAGTTCAATCAATTTTTTAAATCGAGTTTTGGACAGTCTCTCTCTTAAAAGGTATAATTTTCAATACTCAAAGCAACAAAGTAGCAAACTTCCGATAATTTTTCCTCGGGGAGATAAGGGATGTCTTCCAGCAAGAAACACAGATAACATAGCGTGACACAATGAATCATTTTACATTCCTTGTTGTTTCCAATATTAAATAAAAATAAAATAATCACTGTGTCGCAGGACTTGCTGGAAAGCGTCATATACCTTCCAAGTGCCTGTGCAATTTTCCACAAATGTCCCTTTCCGAAAAAGAGGAACTTATATGCTTTATATATAGAAAGTAGAAATTTTTTTTAAGCAAAAAGATTTCTTCTTGACTCTTTCATTTCGGCGCAAAGAAGCTTAACCTTGGGATTCGCGCGAATATGGAAGACGAATAAGTTGCTTGAGAGACACGTGAGAAGTTTTTATTTTAAGTCGCAAAATGACACTCGCGCGTATACATAGCTCGCCAGAGTGTAAAAGGGAAGGAGAAATTAGAGAGAGAAAGAGAGAGAGAGAGAGAGAGAGAGAGAGAGAGAGAGATCTATGTTAAAAAAAGCGATAGGCGCCTAATAATTATTCCGAGGTAATAAATGGCAAGTTTAATTAGCCGGCACAGGACGTATCATGCCGGTGGTGCAGTTGTTCGTTCGTTCGCCTCGGCAACAGAGAGCCGCCGACGCACATTGCTCGTTACGTAAATAGTTATCCGAAGTAATGACGGAGCGTTTATTTAAGAACAAACGATGCATACGGGTAAATTCTCCGGCTTTCCGTTCAAACCCGAAAGTCACAAAACTCTTTACAATCGTCGCTTTGCACTCTCGTTGCAATCAGAGTTATATATAATCTTTTTGAAAGAAGACATAAAAACTTCTGGTCATTAATTAAAATTTTATACTTATAAAATTACCTTAATGAGAATTGTCAATAAAAAATTGTTTTAGAAATTTTATTTTATTAAGTACATTAATTTTATGTGCATTCATTATTAAAAAAAATTATGTCCCTTGCTTCCCTGGATCATCTTTTTTTCAAAAGTATACATGCACTGAAAAAACAATGATATTATATCAACATTATTTTAATTTAAAATCATTTGTTGATTCATAACATTGTTAATGAAACAAATAAAATTTTATTGAAACAAGAGTATGATGTACGTTTCTTTAATAGTGTTATGTTGTGATTTAAGAAAATTATTTTCAATTAAAATAATGTTGATATAACATAATGTTGTTAATGTAACATCTCTTTTTTCAGCGTATCCTACTCTTTTTTTTTTTTAATAATTTAGAAAACTCTAGTCGCAACATATTTTTGCAATGTCCGCGCGACATTTTTAGAGTCTACTGCATGTATTTTGTAACTCTTAACGACAGTTCGTTATCGTTATATTATCGCTGCGCAACTTTTGTACCATATATAATATAATACATACGCAACGACAATAACAATAGGGACATTGTCATTAAGTATTACAGAAGGCACAGGAAGCCTATTCTTTTATATCGCATACGAAAATCTGTAATATACGTAACGTACTGAATTTTCTTCGTATGCGATATTTATCAGGAATAAGGCCTCAAACGTTTCATTAATTCTGGAAAAATATCGCACATGAAAATACTGCAGTATATTCTACATTTTCGTAGGCGATATAGATTGAAATAACATAGGCTTTAAATCCTTATAAATTTACCTTCTCCAGCTTGCACTCTTTTTGTATGAAAAAAGGGTTTTTGTATGAAACGCGATTTTATATTGGCACTCGTGCTTTGACGAGAGAAAGAAGAGCAGAAAGAAACGTGGAATGCACAGATAAGAGCAACAGACCACGGAATTTGTGATGCGCAGTGTACGGCACATGACGTTTCGACAGCGTTAAATTATAGTTATTAGAAAAACATCTACAATATTATCCGTCTTAACGTTATTGCTACGGTTGCTAATACCGCGAATAAATCCGCTTCAGTGTCCTTCTAAATGTTTTTGCATAATTTCAATTCTGCGCAGCGATAATTTCTACTCTGTATGGTCGCTTTTTTAAATCTTCAAACACTGCGTCGGCAACTGTCTGTTTAAAATTTACAAGATTCATCAATTTCTTCTGTATCGATGAAATTAGCAAAAACTAAATTTAAAAAAATCTTAATCTTAAAATCTTATCTCGAATAAAACCTTTCCTGAGATGGTGAATAATTACGCTTATTATACAATCTTATGTACAGAAAACTCGCGGATATTTCGCTTAAATACTATCGATAAAAATAGAAAAAATTAATTTATGTGGAGTTTCGCCTTAAATAAAATATTGGTGCGAAGAGTCGAGTCTTGTTTCATCATAATCCTATATACAGAAACTTCGCCGTTACTATTGTTTGTTTAAGGCTCGTCCCCACTGGCGATCAACGGCTTCAGCGTAGACGAGCCTTTACGTTATAAATTTTTATTTGCATTCTTTCGAATTAGAAAATTGTGCAGCTGTGCACAAGGATTAATATTATTGTAGCAGTTTGCCGAGATTAACGCCGCAGCCTCCACATAAGCGTTATTTCTTGAAACCTACTCTTCGCTTTTTGCGCGGCGCAGCGATAATTCTTGCCATGTAAGCTCACTCCGAAAAAGAAAAAAGAAAACTGCGCAGACGCTTATCAATCAGATCGTAGGTTTGGTTTTTTTTTTGGCCGTACTAGTCGCACCCGTTTTTCATCTTTTCTCTCGCCGGAATACGTTCATTTTAATCTTATAACCTTCTTATAATTCTTATCTTATAATTTTAATCTTATGCATCGCGAAGTTTTGTGCGAGCACCCGTCGAGAAACGGAAAATTGGCAAAAATCGTAAAATCATTCAAAACGATAATAATCTAATTTTTATCTTATTTTAATTTTAGTACCTAATGTCAAGAGAAGTTTATAACTGTAGGCATCGAGGTGACTATACCTGAGCAAAATAAAGTTTAAAAATAGAATTTTTATCTTATTTCAATTTTAATATCTAATGTCAAGAAGGATTTTCCTCCTTTTTGAGAATAGAAAACCTTCTTGAGCTAACGGTGGACTTCATTTAATAATAAATCTTATTATTATTATTATATTATTATTAAAATAAACTCTTAATATATTCATTCTTTTTTGTATAAATAATTTTGGTTTGGTTCCTTGAAATTGATTAGTGCCTTTTAGTCAGCATAAATTAAATTTCACAGATCCAATGTGATCACTGAAGTTCAGTTTTTCATTTTCTGGTTAACTTATGATTAGACTTAACCTTATTCAATTCGATGATAATACAAAAATTATGTTTCTGTAGTTATGACCAATCAACTACACTGATGATTTTGTAGTGGTAACTTTAAAAGTTAATTACTACAAAACTATTAGTTAAGTGATAAACCATAATAATTACAAAAATATTTTTACATTATTATCTGATTAACTACAACTAGATAAAAAAACCAAATCTGTGTTACATTTTGACCTTTGTTTTGGAGGGTTAAAATTTATATCGAGCAGAAATTAGATCTGAACGAAAGAAAGTTTAAAACCCTGATTTTTATTTTATTTCAATCAATTTAAGTCTCCATCTGCAATCTGAGACTTTATTGGCACAAGCAAAATTCCACTCTGAAATTTCATCCTTATTTTGCTCGGAGGGAATAAAAATATGATTGCAGATAAAGAGTTAATGCCAAGAAGATTTAAAAGCTTGGCATCGAGTCAACTGTACCTGAACGAAATAAAATTAAAAATAAAATGTTAAAAGGACAAAATACGAACAGATTGCGAGGTATGATAATGTGACAAATTTACATACGTGCATCGTGTTCCGCGTTAAGGTAACTTGCTTAAATTCAATGTCAGACGAGACCGGTAACAGTGCTCCCAAGCGTTGGCGATAGATCCGATTACCTCGCACCACGTTCAGGGATCACCTGAATGTTTAGTTACGAACATCGAGACGAACGCGCGCTTTACTTTCGAGTCTATAAATATACGTAGAGACACAACACGCGACGCAACAACACGCGATCGGTGAATTAATTGCATCATCATCATCATCATAAAGCTAGGAACATTTTTCGCCAAAGCGTCGCGCCGCTTGGTTATACTATGATTATACATATGTATATTATTCGCACTGATTTCCGCAATTATTTCTCGCCCCTGTCGCCATCGATTGTCGGTCCTGCGCTTGTATACATGTCGCACGAGATAAAAAGAAGCGTCGAATCATGAGGCCGAATTGTAATCTGTCTGTCAACGAATTTCGACCTCGGCTCTCCCCTGTCTCGTATTCGTTCTATCGCGTTTGAGACAGACTTGATAAAAATTTTATAAAACTAGATAAAAAGACTTGATAAAAACAGAAATTTTAATAAAAAATTTTAGAATGTTGAACATGTACTCTTCGTCTTTTTAAAAAATTAATGTTTGAGACTGATTGTGAGTATGGTAAATTTGAATAATCTCTGTCATAACAAAAAAGATGTTAAATAATTTTGATTTCATTAGCATCATTGAAGTCCAAGAGAACCAAACTTGATTTAAAATATTCTAAAAATTTCATGTTACCATGATTTGACTTTTACAGTTAGATTAATTGAAATTTAATAATCTTAATAATCGTGCTATATATTTTCATCTTATTGTTAGTAAAATCAGATTAATATTCTGCAACTTGAGAATTTCCTTACTCTTTCTTTCTTTTTAATTTTAAAAATTAAGCATTAAAATTTTTTTGATTTTCAAGGAATTGCTTTTAAAAGCTCTTTAAATATTATATAAGCGCTCACCGCGAAAATAATTGTATACTTATTATTTAAGTGCTCGGGCCTTTGTTTTGTTTTTGCTGAAATGGTCTTAGCATTGTGGCGTAGATTCGACTTTTTAGGAGTTTTTATAATACATAAATGTTCTGCGTACTGCACAAAAGTACTCTGTATACAAAAAAAAAAAAAACAGCTGTAGCTTAAACGGAATCTACAATGACATTTTAAGATGCAAGACTTAAACTTTAAGGTGTAAGCCTTGAGCCGTAAGAAATTGACCAATCATAGTTGAAAATGGACAAATTAGAATTTCCTTAAACTTGTTATAATCCAGGTTGAGATAACGAGAGTTCTGGTTGATATATAATCAGAATCTTCTGATTCGTCCGTTTTTTTTCCTCAGTATATGAAAAGAGTAATTTACTGTGATTGATCAATTTCTTATGGCTAAAGTTTAATGAGTTTTATACAATAAAATTTAATAATCAGAAATCAGGTTAATAATAGATCAGAAATCAGGAGTGAGTTATAAGCGAGTCAATAAGAGAGTAGTATGTTATAAGACAACAATAAGTTAGTAATCAGTGATTGCGTAGAAGTGAAATTCCACTTCTTACAATTCAAAACTTAGATTGCGTTATGAATGACCAATCATATAGTATATTATTATTTCCTCTGAAAACTATCAGCCTTTTAAATGGTTGAAATATTGTGACGTAATAATCTAATATAATTTATTCTGGATGTAAGTTTCCTAAGATTTATGACTTATCATTAGTATGCTATGTGATGCTGAGTGGTGACTAACACAGCTTATTGTATATAGAAAACCTGCAAGTACTATATGTTATTTGATATTTTCCAACAAGACATAGTGTAACACCGTAATCGCTTCATCTTTGTTTAACATTGACAAACAAAGATGTAATGATTCACTGTGTTACACTATGTCATCTGTGTCTCTTGGAAAGTATTCAAATACCATTTTCCACTGGAAAAATTAGTGCAACACTGATGCAATGAGTACAAATCGATTAATACAGATTTTCAGTATTAATACATAATTTAATCCTTTTAAAGTAAGTTATCGCAAACAAAGAGTAAACAATTTAATAAGTCAGCGATATCTTACTCTTTTTTTTTGTATTTTTCTGGTCCGCTTTTAAAAAGTTACTGACTTATCAAACTGCCCACATATGTAAATAAAAGGGTCAAATTATTGAACACTGAAAATATTTGAATTTATTTGCATTCAATTGCATTCAGTGTGTACCAGTGTTGCACTAGTTTTCCCAATGGAAAACATTAAAAATGTCATTGTAGACGTTTCCGAGTGACTCACAGTCGAAGAATTGTCATTTTTTAATAGCACCGTGATAATTATCGAGAACCATCACTATCGAAAATTTTTAAAAGATAACTATCGTCCGATATAAAATTTTAAATTTTAAATAGTTACATAACATTGTAAAGTAAAAAGTGCGTCATTCAATGCACAATCAGTGAGATTATTTAATCATATTCAACGATATTCTATCGCTATAGTAATAAAAATTATTAATTACACATGATAAGACGTACAAAATTCGCTGAGCAAACGTGTGTTTACTTTCGAGAAGCGATTTACGAAATTTTCCTTGTTTACGATGGAAGAATTTGTATGTCATTGAATTAGGTTCAAATTGATCCTTAAAATCAGTATAATTTCGATATTAGGGAATTTTTGCAATACCATGTATTCGCATATATATGGTATCATAAAAATTCCCTATTAATAATTTCCACGGAATTTTCTAAGTTTTCTATTAGCCGACAGAAAGACGCGAGAAGACGAGAGGCGTAAATTCCTTCACCTCCAACATAAAAGATTAATTAATTTATCGAAACTGCATCAAAATTTGACTGCAAAACGAAGCGTGAATCAATTTGACAAATCGCGAAATGCGACTTTGTTTTCTCAGTGCAACGACGACGATGACGACAAATACACAATGCGATTTCACAACATGTTATTTTCGGGCACGTTTCGCATGACGCGAGACACTGCCTTTTTCTTTTTCCCTCTTGGACTCTAGTCCCTCCATCCTGAGAACGCTTCTTCTTTCTCGTTTGCATGTGCTTACGAGAGACGTAAACCGAAGAACTAAATTCATCGAATGTTCGAGAAGGATCAGGCAGAGCAGGCCTTGATTTAAAATCGACGCAATTAGTTCCTACGATCACCACGAGGGAGAGAGAAAGAGGGAAAAGATATCAGAACCGTAACGTTCACCTATACCATTCAGAAAGAGAGAAAGTGAAGGAAAAGAAAAAGAAACAAAGAGTGGGGGAACATCGACGTAGTTTAGAAACCGGTATACCGTCAATGGGTTCGGTTTTTGCTGTAGATAACGAAAACGATCTCTACGCTTATTTCTGATAACGGCGACTATCGCGTCGTGCGGAATCGTCGTCGGGGAAAACAACGGCGGTTTTTCGACAGCCGATCACCGGCCGGCAACAACGTGGTTTGTTGTCATCGCCGCGGCCTATTCTAAGCGTGGTAGGACTTGTGAACAACGCCGCGCGGCGTCCCCCGCCACGGCGTCACTTCCAAATTTAAATACGCAATTCAGGGTTCTGCCCGGATTCCTTAGCGATAACCGACTGCGAAGGAACACGAGCGCGCAACGTACCTCGGAGAACGTATCTCTCATCCCTCGTCCGCGTCGTGTGTATCCTCACGTCCGAGAAACGCCGGCGGTAACGGTGTGCCCGGAGCCGACGGTATATATCTGGTGCAAAAGCCGGCGATCGCGGATCGGCACGCGAATCAGCACAATCGTACCAGGAAAATTCACACAAGAGAGAACCGCAGACGCGCACTCATAACCGTACGAGCTCGAGAGGAACTGCCGGAAGCCCCTTCCACATGGCCGGCGACAATTGGCGGCACGCTGCCCAATTGGCCGCCATATGACGAATCAGCGACACGAGCGCACCACGACGACCAATCGCGACGCGGCGGCGCGAGCCCTCGGCCATTGCGCGCTCGATTCGAATGTATATAACGGGACTAAGCGGGCATGCGAGAGACACATGATGGTACTTGTTAATTAACTGAAATTGCTGCCGATAACGATAATGGCGAACTGTTGTACTTCTGTATCTGACGATTGCCTGAAATGTACGTGGCAAATTAATTATCAACCCTTATCGCACATAAGCACATTTCTCGTTTCTCAATATTTAAAAATATAGTCGTTAACAGAGTGGTATAATGACTTTCGTTTAGCCCAGAAAAATTTCGTTTCCGCGTGATAGTGATGAGGGTTTAATAAAAAAAAATAAACTTAAAAAAAAAAACGTAAAAATAAAAAGCAGAATATTAAAAAAAAATAGACGTTATTAATTTATTACTCTTATCGCGCGTAAACACGGTTCTCATTTCTCAATGTTTAAAAATATCTTCATTAATAGAACGGCAGAATAATTTTCCTATAGTCCGTAAAACATCTGTTTTTGTATGTGATAATGATGAGTGTTTAAGGGGATCTTCTACATTAGGAGGCTGAAAACGAGATGATCTTTCGTAATTTTTTTTCCATATGGAAAATTAATGTTTATTGATTTCAAACTTTTTGCATGTTTTAATATAATTATTGTAGAGTACGTAAAAATTTTTATGTGAAAAAAAGTTATTCTAACTAATAAAAATATAAACATTTAGTTTATATTTTTCGCCACGACGTAACAATTTCGTATACATCCAGCGGCTGTAATTCTTGTCTGAATAAAAAAATTAAAAAAGATTTTTAATTTGTATAGAGAATATCATTCTATGTAAACCTAAATAATTAAAAAAAATTTATATAAATTATAATTTTGTGCGACTTTGAAGAACAAAATTACGATTTTCATTAGATAGTAGCCGTTTGTTTATGCAAAAAAAATTGTTAATATTAATTTTTATTTAATTTTTTTGATTTACATAGGATGGTTGACTATTAGCTAAAGAATGATCTCTAAAAGAAGTCAATTAGACAAATACTTTTTTCTCAATCGTGTATACAAAATTTAAAAAAATGCAAAAAACGATTTCGAGAAAAATGCGTTAAAAATTTGATGTATATATATACACTGTATATATAGTCTGTATAAACAAGCGCCAATTTATACCGAAGGATTTCGAATTTCGCTCTAAAATTTTAAGGACATTTTCGAAGAGTTGTATCGATTTGTGGAAAAAAAATCGAATTTTTTGACCTTCTAAGGTAGGAGACCTCCTTAATAGGGAAAGCAAAATTAAGAAAAAAAAATTAGAATTAAAAATAGAATATCAAAAACATACGTTATAGAAATAATTTTGCTTTAACAAATGCAAACATTTTTTGAGAAATAATCGTTGTTTTCTATGTTTGCAAATTTGTATCTAAGATAATACGCTGAGCAATAAGCAATCAATTCATACATCATATATCTTATTTTAATATCTAACTAATTAAACATTTCGTTTGTAAAATGAATAATTTTTCCACTATTTTTTTTTTCAAATTTAAGATAACATAATTTCTAATACTAAAGTTACTTTGTTATTTTTCATTAGTTTAATTAGCGGATGAATAATCTTTATTTATCTTTTAATTTTTCATAATTAGAGTGATATATATCACGTTGATTACTACATTGCTCTGAAACAATATTATCCATTTTTTGTCATAAATAATCACGATTTAAAAACTTTTCTTTCGTTTCTAGACATAATGAGCATTAAAAAAATTGCTTGTCTAATAATATAAAGATTTACAATGCCCAGTTTACGTTAACGAGACTCATTTGCCTGATATTCAACGTTTCCGCTTATCGAGAAAGCGCATTAAGAGCGTAAACGGTGCTTTTTATTACCCTTATTGAACATCAATTTCCATTTTTCGCAATGCTACTGATGCGGGTTAAAATCAATTTCAAAGTCAATTATAGAAACAGGTTTTCTCGTACGGTATATTCATTAGCATATCCGCTACTTCCGTCAACTTGCTATCTTTCGAACTTCCATGTTCATTAGACTGTACATGAGTCACAATAATGAAACTCATTTTCCATTTAGCGAAACCCAACTGATCTCGATAACGATTTAAAAATTACGATTTTAGCGCCATCAACATTTTTAAAACTGCAGTTGATTACAGCTATGCTTGGCACAACGACATGATGGCATATAGGTCATTAATAAAGATAACGTATCTCCGTGACATAAAAAAACGGGAGAAACGCGATAATTTATCTACGTGACATTCTACCGACAAGAAAATAGCAACTCTGACTAATCTCGAACTTTGTTTATCCATGTAAGATCACGGATGTAACGGATGATCGATGCTACAAGTGCTCGCTGTACTTCTGTTACCAAGGCGAGTAGAATGAGGAGGCCATTTGTGGATCGTAAGTACGAAAAGCGGGTCATTACAGGATGTACTCTTTAGATTCCTAGTCTGTAACTCTTAATGATAGTATCGTTATGTTGTCGTTGTGCAGGTATTGTATATGATAAAAAAAAACTGCAGTTCAACGATAGTACATATAATGGTACTAACACTGTTGTTAAGAGTCAGAGAATGGAGATCTTAGTCATGTAAATCGAATGTACTGTGCATTCGAATGCATTTCAATTTTACTCTTATGCGATACATTTGCATATGTAAGAAATGTGATATGAAAACTATATATAACACGCATCTACTAATAGCTGCGTACCTTACAACAGATTTGTTTTTTTGTACTCTCAAAAAAAGCGATATTGTTAACAAGCGATACTGTCCACTTTGCTGGGCAAGGAGTTTCTAGAGCTATGTCCCCATTGCAAATTTTAGTAACGAAGCATTAAGAAACATCAAGAAACTTTTGGCAACAAGCGGTAACTTTTATAAGAAACATCAATAAAAAGTTCAGGATATAATATACGAGTATAATATTTTTTTCAATGTAATTTTTTAGTTAACTTAAGTCATGTAATTATCGATTAAAATATATATTGAAGAGGACTCAGAAAGGTCGGAACGATTACATTTTTTTTTATTTATATCTCTCAGATAATAAGTTTTATGCATGCGAAGTTTCTCGTTGTGTTGCAGCAATCGGGACATAGTTTAATGTTAAAAATATAGCGATTTCAGCATTCAAAAAAAATCGAAGATATTTTGCAACGTTTCTCAAAGACACATAAAATACTTCGTACTGCGGTATGTATAATAACTAGCGCAATCTTATCCCAGAGCATACGACGATGATTACATCGCGTTATGCGACGATTAATCCGCTGACATGTCGCTGACATGTACATTTCTCGATTTCGTCCGTTTCGATCCTCTTACGACTTCCCAGTATAATCTAAGATGAAACCTCCGAATCATCTCTTGGGAGGCCGATTAAAACGCCAAGATACGGCTCACTTTCTACGTAGACCGAAAATGTGAGCGGCGAACGAATTCGAGATGTAGTTCGCCAACGACACGAACAGATTGCTCACCGCGTGATAAGCGTAACCGTATACCAGAGCGGCGCACAGCCGGGCCCTTACAACGGACAAGTTGCACTTACTAGTAGTTCGCGGCGAGGGTGGCGACTCGTCATCGTCCACGACGGTATGCATGCCAGCGGTCTCGATACGCGCGACGTCGTCGTCGTCGTCACCGTGGTCGCGCAGCGTTTCGTCGTCCGCGCCACGAACGTCTTTATCATTCGGTCGGACACAATTGTCTAGATCATCATCGTTTACTACCGAGTCCACCGGGCAGACGTTCGCGTTTTCGCGGTTAGTATAATCGTTGTCGTTCTTGCCGTCGTCGTCGTCGTTGTCGTTGTACTTCTCAATTTCCATCGATGGTTTCTCGCTCTCGGGGGTGGGATCGAGCGACGACGATGTGGCGAGGGCCGGGTAATTGTTGTCGTGCACATCCTCGCCGGCGTCGACATCGGTCTCCGGACCTATGTCCGTGTAATCGTATTCAGCATCGTCGTCGTTCCGGTGCTTGCCATTCCTGTTCATACCGCGCACGGAATTTTTCAAAAGTAAATCGAAATCGGGGCGATCTATGCCGTCGTCGATCAGCTGTTTGATGTAGGCCGGTTTTACATCGAATTCATCATGATTCGACGGGATCGGATTATTCGGATCCATGTTGTTTAGTAATAGACCATTCGGTGGTTGATACGTCAGAAGCGGATTCGAGCGCGAAGCGATTCGAACGATCTCGATCGGCGGCGTCAGGAACACCACAATTACCGTAATATTATCCAAAGAACCCCCACGCTTAGCACTCTGCAGCAAAGCCTGATGCACTTGTTTCAGGTCGCCTGAAAATACAAAATAGCGTTCGTTAGAATTTTCTTACGGTTGTACTTTGGCATCGATTATGATTACATCTTATGCCCAATTTCTTCACTTTCAGATAAGTTGCGAATAACCTGATCCAGGAGATATCTCCATTGTACTCTGAGAGATATCTCTTGGATAAAGTTATCTAGAGATGAAGAAATTGAGCATTAACCTCCCCCCTCCCCTCCTCCCTCCCCCAAAAATATACTTTTCGATGATAAAGGAATATATGGGTTTTTAAGAGATATTGAAGTTTTTGTTGTTAGTTTCTTTTTAAGAATTCTTTAAGTTTAAAATTGTGACAAATTGTAAAACATGAAATTATTACAAATCGTGATTATTAAAAAAAAATCTTAAGGTCACCAAAGCTCATATGGCTGGTTCCAGTTATGGATTAATTACTATTATATCGTCAAGCATAAATTGGAAACCGTTGCGTGGTCTCATTGTTAAGCCTTCTACGAAATTTCGCAGAAACATTCCGAAGTAAAAGACTTGATGCGGAAGAGGGCAAAAATTTAACGCTGAAAAAAGAGTAATAGTATAACTAGTATAAGCAGCTATTAAATGTTGAGTGAAATAATTTCCAAATATTCGATTCATATAACCACAAATTTGTTACATTGAACACATCTCACGTGTTCCAAACGGTCCTTAAATTTATATGTTTATTTAATACAAGATGAATATATTAGAAGATAACAGAAATATCATTTAAGAAGATAAGTACAAAAAAGGTGATACTGACACAGTTTGTAGATAAACTGTGGAAGTATATTTTTTTCAATAAAATTCATATTTATGATATGCTAAATTAATATACTTTATTCATTCATCTTAGAATTTATATTTTGAATATCATTTTTATGTTTGTCCACTTGTCATTTTGACACTAAAAAATGTTGAATATTAATTTAACACAAAATCTTTAAATAACATAATCACATTATGTTAAATTAATAATCGAATGTTCAACATAAAATTTTAACAAATATGTGAGCGGACCGTTTTCAACACAAATACAAAATATTTTTTACTATGTGTTATATTAACCGAACATTTTATTGGAATTATTTCACTCAACATATTTGATAGCTATTATCAGATTTTTTTCAGTGTAGAAATATTTTTTATATTGCGCTGTTCCATAGACAATTAGTTTATTGGCGTGAGTCATGGTAATAAAAGTACGGTTTATAGTCTGTGAAGTCAATGGCTCGTGAATAAATCGCGCTTGAAGATCACGCGATCGCGTTGAAGACCTTCGTCATTCAGCATTGCGATATTGTTTCCTACAAAACACAAATTTATGTAATTGCATAATTCCTCGGGATCACTGCAAAGACAATTTGCAGAATTATTATTGTCACATTTTTCATCTTTATTATAAACTGAATGTAACACGATCCATTATCTTTTGCCGGATCAATGGATTTTATAATATCTCTTGAATAAATGTCTCATGTCATGCAGATTTTTACGGTACTTTTACCGAGTACTGCATTTACTTCTTCAAGTGACAATTCAACCACTTCCTGTTTCTCACACGCATGGATATTCATAAATTTGAATGTTCCGTAACTCTAGATTACAGGACACTTCTTTATATTGCTGTTGCTGCTACAAAGACGTATTTTATATGAAAAAACTGTCATGAATATAAATTATATATCGTATTTTTCATTAACTTTTTTTACTGTTATATTTTTTCTAAGAGACAGAAAATCCAGGGAAATACTCAAACTACTAGGCATATATAGTCAGATTCAGATTAAGCAAACGAGCGCGCGGATGAAACACAAATGAACAAGTTGCATCAATGAGTTCAAACTGCGTTGTTGATATTCCTGGCACCTTTCACATTCATTGAAGTAAGCTATTGATTCGCGTTTGTTTGCTTAGTCTGGATCCGGCTTAATGCGTCGTACTAAATTCTTTTTTGGAACATGCCTTTCTCAAATAGCAATTTTATTTCACATTTGACGAAATAGTAATAACAATTATAAAGTTTGACGACAAATATAACCAGTTTTGTATGTAGAATTAATGTGCAATTGAGCAAACTGTTTTATAGTTAGCTGCATATAAAACTTGTTATTACCTTTACAATTATCATCACTGTGTTTTTCTCTGAGTGCAAATTTAAAAAGAAAGCTTCAAACTGTTTCCTTTAAGTTTAAGAAAAGAGAAGACAAATTCTACAATGCATTAATCATAGACTGATACCAACCATTTCTTTTTTCATTTTGAAATTAAGTTCGGACACGTCTTTCTTTTTCTTTTTGTATTTTCAAATTTGTATGCAAGGTCCTTTCACACACGTACGCTTTTCATACATAGAATATCAAAGGTTATCAAAATATCAAAATCCAGATATCGCATGTATTCGAACGTCAGTCAAAAGGGCTGCTGATTTACTTCAAAGCAGGGTTAACAAAAATTAATGTTTTCTTTTTTTAAAGAATAAAACATTGTATTTCTTTTTAAACATGTTTTTAATGCTTCAAACATGCTTTAGTCTTATTACGAACATATTTAAAAACATGTTAAAAACATGTTAAAAACATTGATTAAACATGTTTTAAACTATTCAAAACATATTTTTTACTGTTTCGAAAAGGCTTCGATATTCAAACTTCAAAGTTTCTGCATTAAAATCTTCATAAAAGTTCGAAAGCATTGAACTTTCGAACCTTCAAAACAATCTGCAGAACTTCCAAGAATTAAAATTCTACAATTACTAATAAATCTATCGATTCATGCCATTTTGAGTATAATAACTGCGAATTGAATCTGTCTACCTGAATCGACTGTCTTTAGTTGATCTAACTTTAATTGTTAGTAATTTAACTAAAGATGGTGTGGTGTGTGCAAATGAGAAATCGACTTGTTTCGGAATGTGCAAACGAAAATCTATCGATTGAGTTAAATCTATTTTCCTCGTAGTTGGAGGGTTAGTGTGAAATTAGCACCCTATAAAATTGTTTTTTAATAACTTTTCCATCAGAAGTATGCAAACGAAAATTACATGTACTTATACATGCAAACGATGAGCAATCGAATGAGCTATAGAAATTTTTTTCAAAAATTAGGAGATCAACACAGTTTCTCGGTTAGCTTAACCAAAGATTGGCGAAAGAAATCCTTATGCCCGTTTCTACCAAATGTAGATCAGCTTTAAATTTCGATTTATCTTACTCTTCATCTTTTTTTAATTCTTAAAATTGAAAAAAGATGAGTTGTAGCTAAAACCAAGATTAAAATTAAACTACATTAATAGAAACAGGCATTAATATGCTAACAAATTTTATGTTCATTTAGATTATTGTGATAAATCAGGTGACAAATGTCATTCCTCCTAGGGTTTCTTTCTTTTAGGATCTCTATAGAGAGATTAAAAATTGGAATATCCCGCAGAATTTGCAACATCTCGATTTGGTCGAATTTTGATCATCCTGATTGCATCAGTCATTCTCGGATAATGATTTAGGAGGGTGGAGATCTCGTAACATCGCGCGTAGCATATGGAAATTTTACGATTGCAGATTCGCCGAATCAGGGAATGTACCAACCAATGCGGCAATATATTGTGCGGCCCTGGTAGAAAGTACGTTGACCTACGCGCTATGCAGCCTATCGACGCCTGCGTAGTCCTCCCTCTCATCCGTCGCTCTTTCGTTCTCCGCCTCGCCATCATCCCCTCCAACCCCTCTCTCTCTCTCTCATTTCATTTCTCCCCTTACCCCGTTTGCCGCTCACCTAGCACGCTCACCTCTCGTCTTCTCTTTCATTCTCTTGAATTCGCGCTCTAGTGACTTTATTACACCGCAGAAACGTTCGCTCACCATCTGGATGGAGGAGGAGGAGGGGGGGGGGAGGAGGGGAAAAAGGATATTAATTTTCCATCACTTCGTTTTTCGACTTATACCCGCTACTTATCCCTACTGATGGTATTTATCCTCCAACAATATCGTGTTTCATCACGAAGAAAACTCATTGAAATGATAAAATTTCTTTCAATTTGAAAACCAATATATAAATCAAGGGGGAGGGGACAGATCACTTCTGTAAGACTATGTTCTAGTTTTGCTATCACAAGCATCTCTGAAACTTAAGACTGAAAGAAAACTTGTTGATCCTAGATTCGACATTAATCTCTACAATATCTCTACACTGAGAAAAAAATTATGGTTAAAAATGAAGCAGAAAATTTTAATCATATCAATCAAAATTCCGTTTTATCTCAATTAGAATAATAGATTCTATCAGGAAATTCTAATTTGTCCTTAACTAGAATTCCAATTAATGCAAACTCTTTCTAGCGTAGCTCAAAGAGGCTATACTTAATTCTTTCATAGAAAAGTTCTGCATTTATCTCACCTAGAATTATAATAGATTCTAACCAGAGAATTTCGACTTGTTTTTCCAGCCAGAGTTTCAATTAATGCGAACCTCTATTTCCAGAGTATATATAGTTCAGAGAAGCCCTATAATTCTTTCATAGAAAAATTCTTTACACCAACGGTATAAACACCATCAACGCTAAGGGTCATTGGGGACATCCGGATATGGTGCGCTGGGTGACGCATTGGACGACCATAGGGACCTATGTCCCATCGATCGATAATCGGATGTGTCCACAATGAATATGTACGAGCTGATGGCAGGTGCGATAATTGGCAGGTACCTATCCTCGACGAACACGTGCTTGCAA
Organism: Trachymyrmex septentrionalis; assembly: GCF_001594115.1. Lineage (NCBI taxonomy): Eukaryota > Metazoa > Arthropoda > Insecta > Hymenoptera > Formicidae > Trachymyrmex > Trachymyrmex septentrionalis. The sequence continues at coordinate 6,149,476 of NW_017305180.1, forward strand.
ATCGAATCGTTGCGTTGCCACGGCAGCGTAAAATTGCGAATTTTGTTCGTTTTTCGAGGAAAATAATATTATCGAGGAAAAAGCGAAAGAAAAAACTTCATTACGTGCACCATCGATTGTTCAGGGATTGAACGAGCGCGGGTCTCATCGTTAACGCAAAGAGGGAGGGTGTGAATGAAGGAGAACGTGAGCAAATGATGTCATCCACCGCCGCAGGACGATTATCCCTCTTTTATCTTCGCCTGACAAAGCGATTGGGTTTTTTTTTTTTACCTAGGTCTCCAATATTCTTCGCGTTGAACCATAAAAAATAGAGCAGATATCATTTGCTCTCGAAGAATGTATTTATTCCGTTTGTATTTTCCCCGTTCGATATCATATACTAAAAAAAATATTAAATTTTAATAAATATTTGTTCGAATAGTTCTAAGTAAATATTTAAATTTCAATAAATATTTCTTTGAATAGTTCTATAAATATTTACTAAATATAAATATATATCTGTTTTATATAAAAATTGTTAATTTTATTTAACTATCATTTTTTTAATAAATAAATATTTATTTACTGTAAGTTGATATTTACTTAGCACTATTAAAAAATATATGTACGTATTCAGTAAATGTTTTTCGGTGTATAAATAATATGTTTATTTTTATATTATGTTTTTATACAAAATTTTAATAAAAGGGAAACAGTTTACAGCTACGGTAATATCGAATAAAGAGTTCATTGTGACAGAAAAAAAATTGCCATGAACGAGTCTGGGTGTCTTTTATGCGACTGTCAAATAATCTTGCTGTTATAGAGGGTCAATGAATTTTAATTCCCGTCTTTTTCTCATCTATTCAATGTGATGACAGAAGTGACTAGTCAAGGTCACTTATAGCGACTGTTCGCATACATTGATAGTGAAGCTACGATAAGACCAATGAATGAAAGCTTCGTGCAAAGATACCTAACGCTACCTAACTCGAGGGGCTGTGCACGCACACGTAACATAACATATCACAACGATCCCACATGGTGAGTTGAAGGATAGCCTTACAGCCCTAAGCGACTGTATAGATAGCGTTAACACGCAATACGATAATCAAATTGTGGATGATGTTTTATATCTTACATTACATTAAGCTTGACAGAATCTCCCTAAGGCCGGAATCAGACTACGCGTTGAAGAATAAGATTGAAGATTGAAAGATTGAAGTTTGACCAATCAGAACAAAAGAAGCTTCTTTGTCCTTATTGGTGAAATTTCAATCTTTAATCTTTAATCTCAATCTTCAATGCATAGTTTGATTCCGGCCTAAGGGCCTCTTAAACATATCTATGGGAATTTTTTAATTAATAAAATTAATTTAAGATCATTAGTGGTTTTCTTTCAAGTTTTGGAAACACATGCAAATATAGCAAAACTATAATAAAATTCAAAAAGTTTAAAAGTTACAAATATATAGTTACTTATTTATATAAACTGTTAAATTAGTTTGTATACTTAAAGGGATAATTAAAAATTAAATGTCAATAATTTTTAAAACAAAATAGTCTTCATACAATTTCCTATTAAAATCGATTTTACAAATGGATAAAAAAATCCATGAATCAAAGAAAATGCGTGTAATATTGTATGTCGTTAATATAAAATAATGATGATAACATAGGAAGAGCATTGACGTCGAGTGAATTTTCTGGATCGATTTTTTTACGTACTATGAAGTCCTGTTAGTTTATAGAAAATAAACATAGAACCGTATCGTACAATGGATATCACACAAATAAAATATAAATATCTATTCAATCTCTATTTCTAATTTTTTTATTTGTAATATTTAATATTTATTTCTGTTCCTATTTTTTTTATTATATGCAGGACAGTTAATGAGTTCGTGATCCTACATTTTTCCTCGTGATTATCATTCAACTGCACAAACTCACTAACGAGGTCCCATGTATGAGAAATGCGCAATCAGCTCATCGCCAATACCATTTTTGAATCATTAATACCACCGCTAAATACGCTGCTTGAATCAATAACTTTCGAAATATTATGACTGCAATCGTCGCGAGAGAATTGCTCATCTGTAATTTTAATCATCCACTTGAAATCATATTTTTATTCCCTCCGTCTGCAATCTGGTTCTTTTTTATTTATCACAAGTTTTTTTACTGTTCTAGAATTAAAAAAAAAATGTTGAAAAATTCAGAATGCTTTTCAATTACATTACATTATTCTATTAAATACATTACAAAATAGATATTACAAATTTAAGAAAGAAACCGGATTCCAGAGGATTCCCTATTTTATTTCGGAGAAATATAAGAATCATATTTTGCCTGTGCCAAAAAATTCCAGGGGATCGATTCGTTATACATTTTACATTATCCGAAAACAAAGTGCCTTTCATATGATCGATTACGAAGTCTTGCAAAGCCAGGATAGACGCGCGTGCGGACTTTACAGCCAACGGCGATATGAATTACACGGAAATATTGAATTACGCATGTCGGTAATCCATGCGGCAGCGCGACAACCGCGAGGAGAAAGAAGGAGACTACTTGAGATTCTTTTACATCGGTCGTCTCGTTCGGCCGACCGATAGGAATTCGCACGACGATTTGCCCGTCTCGGTCATGAGTTCTCGGCAAAACATCGTCCGCAATTTTCTTTTCCTTTTTTTTCCTCTCCTCGTCAAAATGGTTGCTCTCTATACTGATATGAATTATGTAGGTGGCACACACGTAGGTATCTAGATTCGCTCGCGGAACGATCGTTGAACCAATGTTCATCGGAGCCGACTGCCTGCGTCCGCCTAAGGTTTACTTTGCGCAAGTACTGAGTAAATCAACATTTTACTCCGTTATCACGTGATTTAAAAAAGATCGCGGAGAATCTCGACATACTACGGATTTGACAATTTCTAATCCAACGTCGACTTCACGGTGCTGCATTTCGATGCTCGGCCGAGTAAATCTGAACCATTTTCGTAACGTCAGTACCGAATCCGAAGAGAAAAAAACGTTATGCTGTTGCACGAAGATTGAAATGTACAAAAAAAAATTACATATCTTATTTTATGCATAATATAAGAATACTAAGTGTACGCTGAAAAAATTATGTTAAAAATGTCTGGTTGGAAAATGAACGAATCAGAAGATTTTGATTGTATTAATCAGTATTTCGATTATCTCAATTAGAATTCTAGTAGATTTAACCAGAAAATTCTGATTCGTCCATTTTTTTCAACTAGAGTTAATTCCAATTAATCCAACTAGATCTTTTTCTCAGTGCGTTATTTTAATTGAAAATAATTTTGTTAATTCAACAATAGCATTGTTAATGAACAAATATATCATACTTCTGTTTTAATAGCATTTTATATGTTTCATTAACGCGTTTTTCATCAATAAGATTATTTTCAATTAAAATAACGCTGCTGACATAACATTATTTTTTTTAGTGTAATATTCCCGAATGCGCAGTTTGTTCAAAGAAATGAGTACTTTTGTGGCCAGAAATTTGTTTCAAATATTAAAGATCAATATTCACCTCTTATTAATATGCACCTCTTATTCACGCGCAATGTTATATCTGTTATATCTAATGTTCTGATGTCATGAATTCTGATCTCATGTATTGTCAATGAGAATGAAAACGAATATCTTCTGTTCCTTTAATTTTTTATTTTGCACGTATATTTAACTTAACACAAGATATCTTATGTATAGAACAAAATTTATGTTCTATAAAATTGACTAGGCATGATTAAATATAATTTTTGAAGTCCGTCAGACTCAAATTACAATAGGATTGAGGTTGGATTGGATTTGATCAATTAAAGCGAAATTTATTTAAATTGATATTAGTTCTCTTTTTGATTGGATAAATTGCAATTCAATGCAATCGTAATCTGATATGAGATTTATATATAGCTAATTATAAATACAAATTTCTAAAATATGTGCACAGACAATTGAATTCGCAACGTATAATGAATTTGTTAAATAATAGCGAAATACTTGCAAAATGTGTACTACAATATTGAAAAATAAGATATCATTTCTTGTTGCTGGGCAAAAAGTGTAGCTTTATTTCTTTATTATTTCATCGTCAATATTTTTTTGGAGATTTTGTACTGCGCATAAATTAATCGCGAGAAGGAAAAAAGATGTATACATCGCGCTTAAAAGAATAAAAGATTCTTAGTTGCCATGCGAATAGATTTTTTTTTTATCGATTCGAGCCTTCATGATTATCGGGCAAATTTTTAATGTTTCGTGTTCAAGATGTTTGAAGACTCGGTTAATCTGTATTTCTATCTATAGATTAACTTCAATCTCGGTTGAATGTTCTTTATCTTTTACGCTTAGAAGTAAAAAAAAGTAAAAAACAAGTTAAATTGAGATTAAAGTTGAGATTAACGTAGAAATAAATTAGAATAAGTTGTTTTGTTCATGGAATCATCAGGAGGCAAGATTTAATGTTATCGATAAATAAATCTCGACAGTTTCGCAGATGTTGTAAAAAAATGTTTTTTTTTTTCAAATAGGATTTCTTCAATCGTGGAAACAAGAGTGGCTTAAGTCCATCTTTCAGATGAATTTTATTATTGATACCGAGATTAGATTAATCTCGGTGTAATTTAGTTTTTATCGTTTTTAATTCTTAGATATATAAAGAGTAAATAAAAATCAAGATTAATATACATTAGTAAAAGTTGACAGAAAAAGGTACGTTTTATTTGATACTGGGCTATGTTCAGAAATTTCACCCGGTTACACCCATATTTTTATTAGGTCCGTTCACGTTGTTAGAATTTTGTACACTCAGCATTTTCGCTTTTCAATATATACGAATATATATTTATTTAAGTATATACATTTTTGGAGATTTCAAGTAACGCGAACAATCCTCTTGTTTAACAATAATATACCTTGAATTTCTGAATGCATTCCCTGGGGATATTAGTTTGGAACAATCTCGAAAACGTGTGCGATCAAAAAAATTCGAATAATTAAACGGAATATTCGCTCGAATATTCATTAATTTATTAAATGCGAAGATCCTGCTCAAAAATCGTCTCGCTAACCAAATATGAGACTCTAATGCCCATTTCTATACCAATGTAGTTTAATCTCAGTTCAATTAACTCTTCATCTTTTTCTGGTTCTTAGAAAAAGATATATACTTTGAATAATATTTTCTAGTTCTCAGGAAAAATATATTTTGAATAAAATTTTTCTCGGAAAGGATATTTAGGAATGTAGTCCTATATGCCAGTTTTGAAGAATGCAGATTAATTTTAATCTCGGTTCAATTTACTTCTTATCTTTTTTAATTTTTCTAAGCACTCTGTCTTTCCTAATTCTTCTGAGAGCTTTATTGTTTTTTCTAGTTCTTAAAAAAAGATGATTCTTAGAAGAATTAGAAAAAGATAAGTAAGTAACTGAGATTAAAGTTAATTCATATTGTTAGAAACGTGCATAGAGCTACATTTCAAAACGCTCCCTCCGAAGAAAATTTTACTAAAAAATATATTATAAACTATATCGGGTTTTTTTTCCATTTGATGACAAAAGTTAACACAAATATCGTTCTTTGTTCTATTCTCTGAATGTCAAGATAGATAAAAAAAATGTTTGTCTACTTGTATCACAAATAGAAAACATCTATTATATCCAGTGAAATTTTTTTAGAAAAGGACGTTTTGGAATGTAGCCTTTCTACGCCTTACTTTTCGCGAGCCCTTCCAGAATGTTTATCTTTTTTTCCCCAACAGTCCAACGCGAAAAGATAAAAAGAAAAGATAAATCACAAAGAAGTTTAAGGGGTCAATCCTGTAACTTTTTCTAGGACGGTAACACGAAGAGTGAAAAATTTTTTTACACGTATGTGTGTTTTATACACGTACATACATACATACATAAAAATTTTCACTTTTCACGTTTCACGCTCTAGTGATCGATACTCAGCGAAAAAGAAGAGATTTTTAAATATCCTTTCCGCAACAACAAAAAAATCCCTCCTCTCCGTCCTTTTCTTACAAAAGATAGTATAATTATAAACAAAGAATCGAACTTTCGAACGTTCTCGGGAACAAGGACGGCAAGAATCGCGAAAGGGCCGAGCGAAGGAAAAGTAGTTGCACAACGGCAATGACTCACTCTGCCAGTAGCGACGAACGATCCCGGCCGACTCGGGCCGATTGCAGACAGCGGAATCCGCAACGCACCACTCGTGTCACCGGAAGCTCGATCGGCTGACGTGCTGTCGCGAGGACGTCTGTTCCACTGGCGACGAAATCTCTCACCGGCGTAGCAGGCGCGCGACTCGAACCGGCTTCCACCGGCTCTCCTCTCGCGCGTTCGCGTACAACGATCGCGCGGGGCACGTAAAACGCTATTCGCTTCGCGCACAAAACGGGACGGACGGGCGGACGGCGATCTCCTCTCGCAGGACCCCGGCGCGGGTTACAGGTGTTCCGAAAACTTCCGAAGCGCGTTTCCCTGGCGTTCACCGGCGTCGCGCATAGACGTTACTACGCTCGAGATGCTGGTCGCAACGTTAACACCGGGCGTGGCGGATCACGACTGATTTTCGCCGGGCGCTGTTCTCTCTCCCTCTCCCTCACGCTCTCGCCGCGCCGGTCCGCCGCGCCGCCACGTTCCGCCGGATGTCGCCACCGCCGGTCGGCACCCGTCCAATGCCGAGCGATGACTCACGCCAACCCTCGTGCGTCGGCCAGCCGGCTACCCCCACCCCGTCATTTGTACGTCTTATACGGGGTGTTCGTTCGGTAACAGGCAAGGTCTGTTTTTCTCTGTGGCTGAACCAGTACTTTTGGAACTTAAAGTGAAATAGTAGCGGATTGCTACAGTTTGATATTTGTCGAAAGCAAAAGAAAGAGAGTTCTAGTGCAGTCTGGTGCAGGAACAGAAAACAGACCAATAGTGTGCGCTGGTGTGCGCTAAGCGGGATTTTGGAATATTTAAGTCTTTTTCCGAAGGTCTTTTCGAAACCGTCTTGGAGCAGGACAGTTATGATAGCGTCAAATAATGTTAAAATCACATTAAAATGAATGGAAAAGTGACTTTTAAGGAGGTACGATCGATATTTCAAAATAAGAGAACTATGAACAGATTATAACATTATTCTACGTCTCATTTAAAAGTAAACAATTTAGCGGCCATTTACTATCTGGATCGAAAGTTATTTCAATATACAATAGTATATTTTTTATCTCTATGTACGTATGTCTAAAAGAAATGTATTATAAAATACCAAAAAAAATCTTGATTTTTAAAAATATAGTTATTTTATATAATCATTTAAAGTACAAACATTAATATATGTGCGATTGTATTTTCTTAATAAACATTTTCTTAATAAACAATTTTCAAATAAACATTTTCTATATTTTGACACTACGCTGTCATGACTTTGGCTGTGTTTAGAAAAAGCAGCCTTGCAATTGTGCTGTAAGAATTTTTAATATATGATTAGTTTATACATTTAGATTCAGTGAGGAATTAAAGGGCAAGACTAATCACATTCAAGAATTTTACAACAGTTGCAAAGCTGCTTTTTCTGCTGAACGCAGTTTTTCTGTTTGCGAGCCTGTGTCTCGACTCCTTTTAATCCTCACAGTGATGATTTTATACTTCGATAGTGTACATACAAACATTTCAAATCTCAACAGATTTCTTTGGATTTCTTTTTCTTTTTTTTTTGCTGCTACGATATTTTGCCAGAGAAAGATAGAGAAGATCCAATTATCCCTTTCACAAGAGACTCGTTTTATTTGTACTTTCTATATCCTCCCACAATTTCCTTCTCCTCGAACTTGCCCTCTTCGAAGTCTGAATGTGCACGTTTATGCGGAAATTTTTTTCTGTTATCCGATATTCTTAAGGACGCCGCGATGACTCAACAGCCACCCTCGCCTACGCTCGTAATTCCCGTCTCGTCATAACGAAGGAAAACAAACGTCGGGATATTATGATTTGGATATCGAAACGAAATTGCCGAGATCTTAAATTATTATTTAGATCTCAATGCTCCATAGATACACGTGAAAATAATCTCGCTACGTTTATCGCGTCGATCGGTGCATTTTTCCATATCTGCAATATCGAAGATTGAAACTCATCAAGATTGTTCTATGCTGCTTTCACCAGCGCGTAGAAAGTTTCCTTTTTAACGAGTGCGATCGCTTTTACGTCGACGAGAGAGCGTTATTTAGTGCAAGCACGGAGAAACGCGAAGGGTGTGAAATGTATAAACGTCTCGGTTTTTGTTTATATTTAATTACGTACGTAAACAGCAATCTTTTCGCCCCTTACCCTTCCTTAAATCAGGAATGTGCAATCAATAGGCGAGCCCGCTGGGTTTAAGAGATTTTAGGAAAATGATCGAAACGATTATTGCTATTTTAAGAAAAGGCACTCAAGGCATCAAATTACTACGTATAAAGTATAGTAATTTTGTTATTTTTGTTACAGTATTATAATATTACATCATAATATCACATTAGACATATATTATACTATATCAATAGTAAAACACTAAAACCAAGAGAGAGAAAAATATTTGGTATTTGCATATTATAATTGCATGACAAAATAATTACGATTAGGATCTCCATCTTTTTTGGCTGCTATAATGTTAATAATAATAATTATTTATAGTCTTATAAAAAATATAAAACTGGCATCGTAAATATCTAGAAATTATAGTAATAGTGATCATTTGTTTCTCTGTATGAATTATAATATTGTATTACAGTGTTACACGTCCGTAGGATTTTCTTTCAACATAACTCTTAATGAAAAATTTAAACTCTTAACATTATTTTAAATAATTTACGCGTGATTTATTCTTCGCAATTTATTTTAACGTAAAATTCACCAAGCATACAGCCACAGCGTTAGCATTAACCGATATGGAGAGGATGTATTTAATAATCTACGGATATACATTGTGCAAGAGAGAAATACGCTCGCGGGCATCCAAAAATATCCACCGTGCATTTATCAGTGTCATGCGAGAACAGGAAATATTCGCCCTGTCGATCTCGTTGCCCTGCAAAGGACGTCTTAAGCGGTACCCACTTTTATGACCTTTCTTCCTGGGCTGGGCTATGTCGTGCCCGAAGTAACGACAGCATTAATTAACGTAATAAACGTGCTATTTTTGAGAATTAACCGCGAGACATGGAAGAACGAACGGGGTCGTTCGAGTCTAATGGACAAGAAGATCACGGACCGGCAAACAGCTTGACCAAGGACGCGTTTAAAAGCGTTTGCGTGGAATTTAATATTTTCTACGTGATGTGATGAATCATAGCTAACACTCCCACCAGCTTGGAAAGAGCTCCCTCTTAAATCACGCTCTTAAATTATGTAACGTTGCGACCGACATCGCGAACGGCTACGAACGCTTTTTACGGGCGAATTCAAAACAGGAAGCAATAAGTTTCATATAAATTGAGCACAAGGAAACACGGTGTTGCGAGGCGCGCATTTTCTGTTATAAAAATTTCGTTCGACAGGCATTGATCTTGCCGTAATATTTTTAATATTTTTAATATATACATATGTTAAAAATCAAATAACCGAATATTTTCTTATGGAGACTTTTAATTCCTGTCGTAATGAAAAGAGTTAACATGCTTAGTAGTGCTAGTGTATGCACGAAACATAAATCTCTCGAAAATATTTGTGGAAAGTACACGTGTGCTAATAATAGTAGTGCTCTAACTTTGAGCTAATTATAAAACTGCGAGACATCAAGAAGAAAATATTATAAGACGAACGGTGAAAGATACGTTAAGGACATAGTCAAGAAAAAAGAGAGGCAAAAAACAAATCTATAAGATTTCCATTCCGTATTGGAAATCGAGTTAATTATAAAACCGAGAGATTAATAAATAAATATTGTAATTATAAAATTATGTTTAATAAGAAAATATAAATAATAAATAATAAAAAATTGGGATGATGGATCAGTTAAAGATAATTATTTATAAAGAAAGAACTGCAAGAAGAAAAAGTTGCCAGCGCGAATCGAAG
>NW_017305180.1:6159643-6160877 GCF_001594115.1 Trachymyrmex septentrionalis
CACTTAAAAAAGAAATGAGGAAAAAAAAGCTGTTACAACTCGGAGAGTTCCCATTCCAGTTTGCGCAAATTGCAACTGGAAGGGAATCGAACGTACTAATTATAAAATTAAGATTTCAATAAAAAGATATTATATAATTGTAAGATAATATTTAAATAAGAAAATATTATAATTTACAGATGAGCGATGATTGACGCGTTAGATATTTATATTTCTTTTTTTTTTTATGAGAAAAAAATGCGAAGGTTTTCCGCTTTACCACCGGAAGGAAGTTGAACGTGCTAACAATAAAACTGTGATTGTGAGAGATTTTAAAATTGTAAAAATATATTGTAATTATAAGATATTATTGAATGAAAAAAAAATATAAATAATGTTGGACGACGATAGATTATTGAAGATAGATTTAAGAAAAAATTAATGCAGAAAGAAAGCTGTCAAGCGCAAATCGAAGGTCTCGTTCTCCGTTCTCCGGTTCGTGCGAATCGCACCGAGAATCGAATGTGACGCAACCGCAGCACATCGCGCGCGGCACGCATCCGGGCGACTTCCAAGGAGGTGGAAACGACGGACGAATGGAAGGAAGGAGAGAGAGAACCGGCGAACCGTGTTGCTGCGGACGTACCGTGGCGTCTCCCCGCGTCTTTCGCCGATTCACGAAGCAAAGCACGAAGGAGTTCGCTGTCGCACGTAGCATAAAGGTGATTCCAGACTAAGCCGAGAGCGCGAACGAACGAGTTGCTTCGATATCGCGCCACGAGTACGCACTGGAAAAAGAGATTGCTGGTTGCATCAATCCGCTGGACCATCTTCTAATATGGAAAATGGGCAAATCAGAATTTTATACACTGTGAATAAAATTTACTAAATCTTAATACATATTTCTTCGAACAGTACCTATCAAGCGAACATTTGCTTACATTAAATAAATATTTATTCGATAAAAGAATGATGGTGTTAAATCAAATTAATGAATTTTATATCAAATAAATATATGTTTATACTCAGTTAATATTTACTTAAAGCAAATATTTATTAGAATTTAGTAATTTTTTTTTAGCGCATTTAAATCCGATTAGTACGATGATTAGAATCCACTGATTCGTTCATTTTCTAGAAATTTTTCTCGGTGCAAAAATGAGTTCAAGTTTACGTCCAAGTAAAAACCTCTTGACGATACAGTCTTGTTAAAAAAAAAAAAAAAAAAAAAAAAAAAAAAAAAAAAAAAAAAAAT
>NW_017305180.1:6160977-6174269 GCF_001594115.1 Trachymyrmex septentrionalis
TAAGTTCATTCACAAACGTTCGTTCGCGATCGTTCACAGATGCTCGCTCCTCGACCGGTTTGGATTCACCTTAAAGCGCCGTACAGAGCGTGAGCGTTGCCACATCATCGCGGCATTCCAGCCGGTATGAATCACCTGAGTGCCTAACGTGGTCCGCACATGAAAATACGCGATACACCGCGTACGGTACATACACGTTGCCACGCGACGACAACCCGGCCGATTGCGCCGGCCGATCCGGCATAATCGCAGCATTACCGCGGCGAGGTAGAACGACGCATATCCTGGACGCATTAGTACTTGTCCGTCTAGCGGATTCCGTGCTCTCTCACCGCGAAACACGTTACCTTTAATCGAGACACCAAATGTACAGGGTGTCCTGAAATCCAATCGTTCAATCAAGTTTCAAGCGGGTAGGTTTTGTCGTGTCTGAATTATAAGGAAAATAGTACGTACTATCTTAAATTCTTTCAGGGTGGAATCTGTGAAGAGTGAAAATTCAGCCGATCCTAAAAAAAAGTGGCCTTTTAATTTTTAAGAGTGAGATTTCACTTTCCAAACAGTGAGATTCGGTTTAAAAGTTTTCAAGAGTATGTACTTTTAAAAAAGATAATGATCCGAAAGCAGAAGAAAGCGGTATACTTTCTTTAAGTGTTAAATACGTTATATTTTATGAATACGAAATTTTAATTAATTAGTTTTACGAGCTCGTAAAACTAAAAGAGTACATGTACGTTTTAAAAAAACGACCGGTCAACCTTATAATATTCGTGAGTCTTTGATCCAGAGTCATTTTTCTCGATTTAAAGAGATCCAGCTTTATCAGCTAACATCGAAAAGCTTCTCACGAGCTGCATACGATTAAATACTAAGATCCTATTATTCATGTAAAAATTCAAATGTATAATAATCATTTGATATATTAATAATATATATTTGTAATTTCATACACACACACGCACACACATACACGCACATAATAATAAAGACTAACGTTAATCTCTTAACGGAAAATCAATTCAAAAATACTATGACGCTTATAACGATAATTTGATGATTGATTAAAGATTAAAGATAGGAGGATTGTCTTGAAACTGTATTTTTAGCGACATTCGTTAAAAATATTTCAAGCGCCAATCGATCGGCGGGAATGACTCACGCAGTCCGGCATAATTGGCGAATTATGGGTGCACGTCAATACCGGTATGCCAGCTGCAGGCTTCGTTCTGGCGTGCAGGGCATCGGTTGCGGTAGTTTTCGCACGCAAAAATTGCAGTCCGTAGTCAGAAACACGCTCGTAACTCATTATTAGCTCGTAACAATAAATCGAACCGAGTCTTGATTAGGCGACAAACTGGCAACGCGAATTGGAGTCTGGTATCGAAACGTGCGGAATATTGAATTTTCACGTGATTTGATAGCTATTGCAATTCACTGCAACATTGCGCGGAAACCGTTTAATTCCACGATACAATACCGCAATGTATTACAATCTACTATTGCAATGTATCGTTCGCATTGGGTTCAGCCCTCCGATTTCACTTTAGAAGTCAAAATGACTGTACGATGGCTGTGCAATTTTCTTACAGCACTTACAAACGTAAGAATACCGTTATACGGATTGCTCCATAATCAGCAATACTTAGTACTGTATTCTTTTAGAAATTAATCACAATAAAAAAAATTTTATATAAGAATATTTATAAATATTTAAAAAATATTTATAGAGATTGGAATAATTTTGAAGTAATAGATGATTAAAATTAGCCAATTAAAATCTACAAGATTTATTATGATCTATATTAAAATAATTTCTATAACATTCACAGATTCATCACCTCAAGTAAAAAATAATTTGGCATTCATAGATACGACGGGCAGCGTCAAAGTTATATGACTACGTGATTTGCAAAATATTAAATCCAGAATTTACCTAAATAATATAAAAAATATTTAATATTCAAAAATATGAAGTGCGGCACGTCGAATTCTTTCGCTTCTGTCTAGAAAATATTCACTAATTATGAATACAAATATGAATGAGTTTTTTTCATTCATATTTTCAATTTTATTATTCAATTTTCGCTTAAAATAATTGTAATAATATTCGAAGAAAGTTCCTTTTTTAAGTACAGGTATTAAGATTTCGTCAATACATTAATTACGTAATTCCAGTGAATATTTCCGAGAATACTAACAAAGATCTGTACTCTACAATTACTTTTAAACAGAGTTCCGGCTGCAATTTTTTTCAATTTTTAGTTTTTAGTATGAAAATAATTTAGCACAATATTCTAATAATATAAAAAAAAATAATGACGGTTTTAGAAATATTTTTTAGGTAGTATAGTTCTACAATTCCCTATCAAAATAAAAAATGTTCCGCATTTTTTATACTAAAAAAAATCAAGCTTGAAAATTCGATTGTGTTAACTTCACGAATCTAGCATATTTTCTTTCTAAAATACAAGAAAAAGATAAATACTTCCACTTTTTACTACAGATCTCATTAGTATTGCTTGAGTTTTACGAATATATACAAATTGAAAATAAAATTCTAATAATTACCAATTTTAATACACTTTAAATACACGGCAAATAAAATGTATAAATTACTCACCTCGTGGATGCTTCGCCGTCGTTCAAGGCTTCCTTACTTCCTCTACTGTTTCTTGTTTTCACTCATATTCGCGAAAACATTATTAATTATATGTTCACACTTACCATTAAAATACAATAATTGCAGGGCACTCTCTTTGCACGACACTTTCGGCGTTAATCACACTCAACCCGCACTTGCGTGCGGCAGAAGAACGTGAAAATATTACAATCGCGTCATACGCTATGATATATAGTATTTGACGCACGCAAGATCTCGCAAATAAGCGGACAAATTTCAAACAGCGTAGATTTCCATCACTAATAGGGTGTGATCCACTTAACGCTGCGAATACTTCGTTGACCAATCAGAAGAAAGAATTTTACGAATTGACCGAGCAAAAAATGCTTCGAAGCATTGATTTGCAGCATTGAAGTGGATCGTACCCATAAACAAATGCCAAATTTATGCCACGTACAATTGATAAATACAGGGTTAATCACGACTACATTTACTAATTAGACGCATTGTAGCACTGCTCGATTCATTTTTCAGTTTATTTGCTACGTAGATGATCGAAAAATTCGAAAATAAGAATTTTATTCTGATATTGTGCAATAAACTCGAATTAGTAATTAATTAAGATGTTCTAAACAAATTTCAAAAATATATAATAGAAATTCAATATTTATGCAACGTATTTTGAACGCATAAATATCCCACAATCACACATCATTAATAAATAAGCGACGTATCATTGCTTTCCATTACTCGCTATTTAATTCAGTGATCGTGTAATATCTTTAATTCATATTTATAATCGTCTATTCACGCTTAAACCAAATTATATTTAAACAAACTCCAATTCAATCGGAGAAAATCATAATATGACGCAAAAAGTAATCAAATTCAAACATTGCTGAGAAAGCAAGTATTGCTCGTAAATATCGTAATAAGGCGATAATAATTGCCATTCTACGTCGTCTTGATTCTTCGAAATAATTAAATAAATTGCGAGAAAAAGCTTCAATAAATACCTGTTGTCGATATACATATGTTCATAAATCACTATTCATGAGAATTAATTAATCACGCGAGATTATCGTTGCTAATTATTCAGAAGGAATGATCGCCTTTCGAGAGATAACGCTGTACACGAAACGACTCGTGCCGTATTGTTATCGGCTCGAGTGTGTCGCACGAATAACACGAAGACCGCCGTAAACAATACACGCCGCCGTCTGTGTACACCGCGAAGGCTGCGCACCAACGTGTGCCAAATATAATTTTCCAAAATATTCAACAAAATATTAAAATGAACAAGTATTTCAGCTGTTCTTTCGTAACGTTAAATTTGAATATTATTAAAAGTACGCGGACATCTGTTGTGTATTATCTGGCTTTATTTGAACATCAGATTCTTTGTAACATCCAAATCTTTAATAATTCATATTTCCACGAAATATAATAATAACAATAATGAATTATGGAGCAAATATATACCGAATATTCTAATTCATTTCTTCGTAATGTTAAATTTAACATTATTGAAAATACACTAAATAAATGTCTATTATGTATATAACATTTATTTTAAGATTTAATTTAAGATTCTTTTTGTTCGAATTTTTAATCATTCAAATTTTTCAATTCGAAATATTCGTAATGAATTATAGGTAAATGTATATACCGAATATTCCGTTTCTTCTTAATGTTAAATTTTTACATTATTTTAACGTCACTGAAAATATGCAAATATCAATTATACGAATCGCTAAATTAAATAATGGAAAGTAATGACATATCGATTGTTTATTAATTATATGTGTATTTTACGGAATTAGCAATATAGATGCATTTGATTTTGAACGCATCCATCGCAACAGTTATATACAGATAATAACAAATTTCAATTATATATTTTTGAACAGTTCATCACATTTTAATAAACCAACTCGATTTTCTCGCATAATATCAGAGAGAAGCTATTTCTGAATTTTTCAATTTATTTACATCGCAAGTAAATACGACTCCGAAACGAGCGGCGTTTCGAGGCATTTAATTACAATTGTAACCAAGCTTGTATTTCATATTTTTCAATTGCGTAGCATAAATTCAACGTTTATACATTAGTGATTAAAACCGCTTGACGTCTACCTGCTAATTTGCGAGACACATTGCGTGCGTTGAACGTATCACTTTATTTAATCGTATTTCTTTCGTGTTATTCTTCTATCGCAACATAGTATAAAATACATGTCGCATGTGATTAACGGGAGTGCTATACTAAACGGCTTAGCTATTATCGTATTTTGGTAATTAGTGCAAGCACGTAATTAACAATGGTTTTGCAAGTGTTGTATGGATGTCACAAGAAAATGAGAAGCAGTAGAGAAATTAGAGAGAAGAAAGAAGCCTGCAAGGTATTGAGCGGAACAACCTCAAGGCAAATAATTAACTTAATAATTACTTACATGTATCATTTACCGAATTAATTCTCTTTTTATTTTAATGATCTAAATCAGAAAGCGACTTATATTTACAGATTTTTATAAAAGTTTATATTGAAAAAAATTATGCAATGTTCCTTGAAAATTATATAATTACTTTAATAAATGTTAATTGAAAAAAAAAAAACGAAAAAATTCTGTATGGATAATATTCTTTTAAATATCAAATATTATCAGTGGATGTTATATAATTTTTTATTTTAATTTTAGAAAATATAGATAATAAATCTATGAATTACGTCTAGATTTAAAATTTTTTTATAAATCTGTTTTCTCTCTCGAAATAGACTAATACCTGTTTCTACCAATGTAGATTAATCATCTTACTTCACATCCTTTTTTAATTCTTAAAACTAGAAAAAGATGAAGAGTTAGTTAAACCAAGATTGAAATTAAACTACACAGACAGAATTATCTCTTAAAATTTAGCCTAAAAATATGATAGTTGTGATACAATATTTTAAAGATTTTTACTATGCACTTCAATAAAATTAATCAAACTTATTATATATTTTATTGTAATTTTATTAATAAATGAGAGAAATTTACATAAAATTCTTTGAAATACAATGTGTTCCATAACTATCACATTTTCAGGGTAAATTCTAAGAAAAAATTCCGTGTACATTGGTAGAAACGGGTATAAGAGAGATTAATGTAAATATTTAACCCTGGGTTATAACCATTCATCAATCCATTGTACACACAAGAATGCACAATAGAATATATACATATAAAATTTGTGCAAAGAATAGACCTTATTGTTACTGATACTTAAAAATGAGATGCTGACATTTCCGGCATAAAATTTTTCCATGTTTTTTGGAACAACAAAGGCCAAAATAAAATATTAATGTATTTATTACGTGCAGTAAAAATAATTTAGTGTCTATAAAGTAAATTAATAGAAAATCCATAAAATGTTTGTTTAGATAGATAAAGTATTGACTTTCCTTGTTTTTTCTTTCTAAATATTTTTTTTCATGTAATCTGAGATCTGCTCTTCTGACTTCCTTATTATCTCTTTATCTTACAGAGTAAAATATTTAATAAATTACATAAAGCAATAAATTGCAGTACACACGTCGCAAATAAATAAAAGTACGATAACAAATCGCAATCTAAGATTTTAATTAACTTTAATAAAATACGCACTAATAATCATAAATTGTTTTTGTTCAGCATTTATAGGAAGTTTATTGCAACCTTTTATAGTCCGTCCATATCCATATTTATTTCCCGATTTGTTTTCCACTTTCTATATGTTTATAAATAGTACGAATGATTCTTTTTTATGAAACACAAATGTAGACTAAGAAAAATAGGTAGAGTACATACATGTTGGCGTACTTGAACATTTAACCAAGCAAGCTATTAATGTGTTATTCACGGCCCTGCGTCGACTAAAGAGTCTATAAAACTGGCTCTAATTTCTTCTTTTTTTTTTTTACATTAGTGAAGAATTCGAGAACCGCGCATTCATGGCCGAGTGAATAAGCTTGTCCGAGTACAGTCGCCTTTCTCCCAGCCGTTTGCTTTGATATTATTATTCTCCTAACTTTTTCCCAATATACCACCGAGTAAGTTTAACGTAATAGCGAATGCAAGAATTCGGTAATTGAGAAAACAAATGTCAATAATAATCGTTTACCAATAAGCGTCACGTTTGAGGTGAGGCGACTCTTCATGCTTTCTATTTTCTTATACACGGAGCAATTGCATGACTCAATTTGTGAAACTCATGTGAGCTCATCAATTTTTTTTAAGAAAACTTTCTTGGGGAGGGGCCTAATTATAATATCAATATATTATCAAATAGAATCCAATAAATTAGATCGTTGATACGGATTTTAATTGCAATGTGATGAGGGTGTCATTCCCAGTAAACACCAACTAATAGTAACATATAACATCAATATTATAATTTCACATTTAACAATATAAAAGTAATATGTTGTACATGACATTGCTGAGTATGAAATTATTAAATCGTTACACTGATAGTTTGTGTTTATTAGGAACGATGTCTTGATCACATCTAACGTGCAGGCGCATGTATAGTAAAAGAGTAAATGCTTGAGTTAAATAAAAGAATATTGCTATTCGTTAGAAAAAAATATTGGTTTAATTATCGTTGAACACAGAATCTGTGTGCGAAAACAGTAAGTTTAAATAGGTAACATTTACAATAATTAGCTTACATTTAGATTTAGCATCTTTAATAGCTAACGCTCGAGAGATGCTAGAAAATCGACGTCCTCGGCGTATCTTTTTAAAAGTATTCTCCTTCAGAATCACGAAGAGATGTATTTTAAATCCGTGACCACCTTGATCCATCGCGGCTCTAAACACGCCACGTTCTACATTATCTCCGCTGAAGAAACGATCCCGACCTAAACTACAATGAATATGGATCATTCTTGTTCGATCTCCATGGAATGGAACGATCGCGAACACGATCGTACAAGCGTAACGAACGCTCGTGAATCCGATGCGCTCGACTTTAAGTGACTTTCTCGACGATAATCTACCGTATAATTATCGGCCTCGGCGTGTTAAAATCGCGCTTACTTACACAATTGCATCGTCGATGTTTATTCGCGAGATAACATTCTTTATTTCGAGTTTATCAAACTCATATATATTACTCGACGGCCGCGTAATTACCCCGTGATTGAGGTGCGTATTTATGTGCTTGGAAAGCACTTTTCGTAGCGAGAAACTGGAAACTCCGTGCCTTAATTCGCCAATTTCTGGCTTTCTCCATTTATGAGAAGCCGCCCAGACATGACGATATTTTTTTTCTTCTACGACGAGTGCATCGTTCGAATCGGCGCGAATAAAAAATCGATTATCGATTATCGTATATCAAGCGATTTATTTTATAAAATAATATTATTTTGCTATTAAGATTATGCCGTACAAATTTTAATATTACTTTTTCATATAAATTCATACCAAAAATAATATATTGTTACAAATTTTTAATTATCTCTAAAAATATATAATTATATATATGTTTATATAATATATGTATATAGTTAATAACACACAATATATAATTAATATATAATTAATATATAATTAATATAAATTTAATTATGCGTAAGAAGATCTATTTAATTGTTCGGAGTTTTTTTTTTTATTCAAAATCACAATAAATAATAACTATATAGTGAAATAAAAAGAGCGTATCATATAAAGAGAGATAAAAATAAAATAAAATTGTAATCTCGCCATTCACATCGTGAAGAATGTATAAAATTTATATTCAAATCATTATACAAGATTATGATAAACGAGGCATAATCATGGCCTACTCTCTCATATTAATAATAATTAAAGAAATTAAACAATATCGCGTGTTAACAATTAGGTACATACACCGCCTAAAATTCCTAATTACTCCAGCGAAAAATTTCACGCATGGTGGGCGTGGTGCGTTCTATAAAGTGGTAGTTGATGCTTCCTGACCAACGAGGAAGTGTACCAGATGGCACATATCATGTATACCGGCCACACGCATAATATATATTTTTACACGCCTCGTGACGATTAACCACTCCCTTGATAGACGCGTCCGCGGGTGACATCACCGCGTTTATTATCGCCATAAGCACGAAAGTTCGCGCCGCAAGTTACTCATTGCTTCGGTGAAAATGTTAGAAGAGAAAATTTCTCTCTCTCTCTCTCTCTCTCTCTCTCTCTCTCCCACGGAATGCGCGGCTATTATTATTCAGGATGTTAAGCGCATTCTAAATAAACATTCGCGGCCGAGTTGCAGACGGAAGTCGTTAATAGAGTATTCTCGATAAAACCCGCAAAGCCAGTTAGAATGATATAACGATAAACGTGACGTAAGAATACAAGTTGAGCAACTGGACGATGACATTCTGATTTAATATTAGCTATTGAAACAATCGAGGATCCTTTTCATACACAACGCACAAACTCAGTGTATAGCAATTTCTGGTAAATGACGCGTTTTCAGTCAATTATTATCTTTTGAGCAGCAATTCTATTTATGATCGGAATGTTTATTGATACCTTGTAACAAAATTCCCAGATTTTTCAAGTATTTTTATTAAAAATTCTACGTAGAATCAAAGAATTTTTTAATGCAATTTTGAAAGAAATTAGAGTTTAAGCAACACAAATTACATACACAGCCTTGGCTGTAAGTATAAAGTGTAAATATAAAGCATTCCCATAAATTTATATGGACGTATAATAAATACATTCTATATCTATACTGACTATCTACTATATCTATACTATCTACATATATCTGTTAGATATCAAAGGAGCGAAGGTAAGTTCAATCCCCTAAATTAAATGACATTTTGATATTTTAAACTTTCATTTGTGTCAAAATATAAATCAGTCATTTCTGTGATTAGTTTCAAATTAACATTATCTATATTAACGTACGCACTTAATAAATAATAAATTAAATTTGAGTCAAATTTAATATTCCATTTCCTTGAGTTATAAATTTTAATTAATAAAAAAGTTAATTTAACGTCACATTCGGTAGTTTTTGCGATCTAAAGAAATAATTAAAAACTCAAACTGGATATAATTTGATATTACGAAGTTAACGGTGTAACAAAAATAAATAAAAAGACAATTTTATCAAAAAATAATGTTAATTATGTAATTTTTATAACAATTTTAGTTTTCCTTTTGGATTTTATTGCCGTCTTTTTCAAGAAAATGTAATAAATGGAAGATACGTACTTTATACTTATGGCCAAACAGTAATACATAAGTTAGTAGAAGATCGGGATTCCACGAGGCTACATCTGTCCTTTTTACAATCGAAGCCGTATAAGATATAAAGAAGGCTTACTATATAGTGAGTTATTCTCTTCTATTGTATATTGTCTTCTAAATAAAAACTCACGAGTCATACGAGAATATGCCTGAATGTATGCGGATGTATATGCCATACTTACTGCTAGTTATCACACTGGCATTTTATGACATTGTGACATTTTGAATTATCAAGAAAAAAATGAAACACACAAAGAAGTAATGTTTTGAGAAAAAGGCAGACATTTAAATTCGGAAAGAAAATTCTTAAAGTTTCCTCGATCAGCAATAAAACTCTAGATTAAAAGAGAAAATCTTTGAAAGTACCAAGTAGTATTTTTCCAAATAGTAAACACCTTATTATCCCGTTAAAAAGTAGCAAAAGCAAGAAACTTCGTTGAATTCATAGAAAAAGAATAAACGTTCGGTATATCGATGAACGAATATCAGTGCGATTCGTATCGTTATTTCAATAGCTTCTATGATACTTCAAATAAAAAAAAAAAAAAAACCGAGAAAATCGCGGACCGTCGTCAGGTTGCGCAGGTCAGTACTACTCGAGGAACCGAGTTTACGACACTTCGGGCATTCCCAACGAATCGCTCTCGGAAAAGGTGAGGTCGTCGACCTCGGGCGTGTCGCGTCCTAGGACGAAAAATGCCTTTCAGCTGTTAAAATCCTTCAAACGAGAGACTATGCCCAAACGCGAGAGGCGGTCGTTATTTTTAGCGCTCGTCGGTGACACCACGGGGAAGCGATTTTCAGCAGCGTCATCTCCGCCGCGCCCATTTCCATCTTCCCGTACGGCGGATCAAGCTGCGATTTCCTTCGGTTATTCTCTCCGGTAGAGAGAGATTCTCTAACGTCTCGCGACGATTGTCGCTATTGTTAACTAGTGTCTGCCAATGGCAAAGACGATCCTGAAAAAAAAAAAAAAAAACAAAAAAAAAACGCGACCCTCATTGACTCTAGTTACATTGTTGCTAGTTAACGATAATTATCAATAAGACGTTAGAAAACCCCTACTACGACTTTCCTCATCGTGATCTCTGCATCGTCCTCCTCACGTTCGCCGGGAAAAAAATCAAATTCATCCGGCGAGCGACGCGAGGAATGTCGCTGTGAGTCAGATACGAATGTCCCGCGAGCGAATGCTCGCACGCTACACTAAAATTGGAACTCGCTGGCGTCATAAGCGTAAAAAGCATGAAGACGCCTCGCCTCTGTGCGGCTGGGTTTTGTTTTCGACCGTAATACTTGGTGCGATTATATCCGGCTCGGTTAACGTTTTTGGCGATGAAAGCGTTAATGACGTCCCATCGCGAACCGTCTTGCAGCGACGGAATTCAAATTTACTTTCGACGATCCAACAACTAAGAGCACCTAATGTCTTTTCTAATCAAAATATACGGAATTCTGATAACTTCTTTTCTCCTTCAAGTCTCGTTTAAATTAAATCGTTCTTCATTAAAATGTTAAGACATATGGACTTCCGATGATAAATGATGAAAATACCTGCAAACTTTCGGAGGTATATAATTAGTTTAACCATATCGTCCATTTAATTTTAAACGAACCATAATGTTTTGAGAAGATTATATTTCAGATTAAAGTACTGAGATATCCTAACGATGGCTTCTCGCCGAAGAAATTTTTCCTCACGAAAAGATCAATTATCAATTCGTCATTAAATTTATTATTAAGATTAAGATAGTGTACGCAAAGGTTTCACACTGTAATCTCGTTTTCGATTATACATAATACATATAATGATATAATACATACAGGGTGTTCCCGGTTTAAATCATTAAATTTAAAATACGAATTTAGGATAGTAAGTAAAAATTTTCATCTGCAAGTTTACTCGCAAACGCTCGATTTAAAAGATATTGACTTTTTAAGTTACATAACTACAGGAATAATAAGTAATATTGATATATCTCTTAATTTTGTGTGAAATGCCCGTTAATGATCTTCAATCAATTAAAACGAACGATAATATAAGCGTGTGAAGAAATTACAGACGCACACAATATCAATCAGCCACTCCTTCTCTTGTTGATAAGTACAAACTTGTTTCAGCTGGAGCTATCATTTTGAGCAAATATTTAATAATTACATTTTCATTACTGTAAATCTAGATTATTTTGAGATCATTTATTCTTACATTGGAAAAAAATGTATTAAATTTTAATAAATACTTGTACGAATAATACTAAACATATGTTTATTAACCGTAAACATATATTTATTTGGCACATCAATTTGATTTAAGTATCATTTTTATCGAGTAAATATTTATTTACCGTAAATAAATCTTTAGTTAATATTATTAAAAAATATATTTATTTAAAATTTAGTAAATGTTTTCAGTATATAGTATCTCAACTTAAAAAGTAAAAAAAAAAAAATCTCTTGAACAAAGCGTTTGTGAGCAAACTTTCGGAGGAAAATTTTGTTCGAGATTCTATGTTGATATTTTAAGTTTGGCGGCTTAATTCGGGAACATCCTGTATGATATTATACAGCCGGCGGCTGTGATAAAGAGACCGTTGCTAAGAGAGATATCGCGGAAGACCGGCTTTTAAACTGGCGTGGCGTACGTGCGAAAGCCAAAAGGAGGTGTGCGCGCGATATCGAGGGATTAAGACGGACGATTCCTCCGGGTGATTCATTCACCGGGTCTGCGGTTAAATCGCTGCCATAGGACGACCGTTGTCGCAGTCAGCGATTCTCATGCGATGAAACGCGAGAAACTCGTTACGCAGGACAATTTCCATGCCGATCTTGCGCGGGAACAACGAGGCGGATCGATGCTTTTTTGGATGGGAAAAAAAAAGGAACGATCGGTCTCGCTGCTCGATTGCAGCGTCAACGTTGTGGACCCGAACGGTTGGAAGGAGAGTCAAGATACCTCGGTCGATTGTGGCCTTCGACCGATCTTTTTGAGGACGAGGTTCGCCGCTGCCAGACCGGTCGGATACGCCGGTGTGCGTGGAGAAAATAATCACCACCGATATTTCGTTCGGCCTCGCGCAGCGCACCAACGTCCAATAACGATCTCACTCGCGTCGGTTCTTCGAACCCTCACTGTCGTGATATTTTTTTAGTAGCTTCCCTTTACAGTTTTCTATAGATAATAAGATATTTTTTTCTGCGAATGTAATAAAAGGAAAAAGCCGCTCGGAAATTATAATGTTACATACTCAGTTAAGAAATACAGAAAATCTATCTTATACGAAGGGCAATTAATGTTAATTAAGCTACAGTAATTGATAAGCTTAGAATCGATCAGTTTTAATAATCGGGAATAATTCTTTAATATTAGTAATTGTTAATTATTAAATAAGAAAATTCCTATATATATA
>NW_017305180.1:6174369-6179789 GCF_001594115.1 Trachymyrmex septentrionalis
GAACAGAATTGGAATAATAATATCATTTATTAAGTTGACAAGCAGTTTGATAATTGTTTGTAATGTTAATAAGTATAATCTTTATAAGAGTATTAATAATCAGATGTTAATAAAA
The DNA here is from genome assembly GCF_001594115.1 of Trachymyrmex septentrionalis. Classification (NCBI taxonomy): domain Eukaryota; kingdom Metazoa; phylum Arthropoda; class Insecta; order Hymenoptera; family Formicidae; genus Trachymyrmex; species Trachymyrmex septentrionalis. Next base: position 6,174,485 of record NW_017305180.1, read on the forward strand.
ATCTTAAATCTGCAAACAATTTTATTGCACAAATATTGTCTCAGCCAAGTCAATCTTTAATAAGTCTGTTTAAAACATGCTTAAAATTTAATGTTTAAAATTTAATGTTTAAAATTTTTTTTAAAGTTTTAAACACACACACATGTTCTTTTTATAATATCGTCAGCATGTGTGAAACATTAAAACATTAAGAACATATATAAAAGAACAATGTTTTGGTTCTTTCAAAAAAACATTATTTTTTGCCAACCCTGTTTAATACATCAGGATGAGAGCAGGGGGAGGAAAGGGGGTGAGATGTCTCAGAAGGTGTCGTTAATAGATCGGGTACAGCACGGTAATGAGGCGAAGGACCTGGTGTAACCCAAATTTCACCTTTCGTGCGATCTCTTGTGAATGGATACCCCCTTCCTCCCACTTGGCGTCCCTCCCTTCTCCTTATCCTCACCCATTCCTTCGGAGCCTCGTTCTCCAACGAATCCTTTCGAGACGAAGAAACGCTCCAGGCGTTTCGCTTCAGTAACCGCGGTCTTGGTTCAGCTCCTCCCGGATTCCTTTGTTTAATGCCTTATTGCGATCTTTTAACGCCGTTGCACTGTTGCCATGCGCCGAGAGGAGCCCGAGCTACGGCTGCGTTTGTTCCCAAAGCCAATTGTTCAATTAGCCGAAATTAAACGGAATCGGTTTTGTTAACCATTTATTACCTCAGAAAGTTGTCAACCGCACGGCAATCCGTTGATAAAAAGTAAAGATTTAGATTTAGTAGTCCCTGATTACAAGTAGCAAGTCCCTGATTACGTCTATTGATCAATTTGAATTGTGACATTAAAGCAATTCTTATTAATTAATTTATAACCAAATGAACGTTTATTAGTTTAATTAAATAGAAAAAAATTTTATATAGCATTTGAAAGTTAATTTTGTGGAATCAAATCAATTATCAAAATAATTATATAGGATATTCAAGTTGGTTGTTAAAATATCAACATTTTTTGCAGCATTGCTTTATTATGCTTAAGTTTTTAATATAATTACTTTAATGATTTAACAAAATTATATTCAGATATTTATTTAACTAAATTTGTAGATTAATATCTCAGCAAAATCTTTCTTTTGGTCGTGATAAAATTCTGCATCATGTAAAAAATATGACGATGCAAGTAAAATTTTTACAATCTAAATAGAATTTCCGGAATGATTTAATTTTACGATAAGCCAAATTGGTAAGCAAATTAATAAAAATATTTTCTATTTCTCTACTGTTCTGCAAATAATAAAATTAGAACGATTTCGTGACGTCGCTTATGTAAATATAAATTGCAGTTATTTCGATTTTTCAAAATTTCTTTATTTTAAACGTTAAAATAAAAAAATGTATAAAATTGACATTCCGGGACATTTATCATATAGATTAAATAATATAACTACTGTAACGTAATAAACTCGTCTACGTCTAACAAGATACTCTACGACAAATATTCCGTCGCGACAAATTGCACAAGATTATGCCCCGGTATATAAGCAGATGCGACTCACGTACTGACGGCTATGCTGTCATCGTAGATTTAAGCGCTATGCGCCCCCGTGTGATTCAGAACGTTATTTAAAATAAGGAACGAACTATGTCGGAGCTGTATGTGCAGTCGTGTCAACGATGCGTCAGAGCGTGACGGAATCTCCGACGTATTTCTTCGGGATGCTGCGTGACCATCGCTGTCCGCTCACTTGTCAGCCAAGGCTTTCTTTCTTTCTTCGCGATTTCCAAAAAATGTCATTGAAGTCAATTTTAAACACGCCGCACGACATGTACAAATTATCGACGCGAAGATAAGAAACCGTCTGTCCGTGGCCTCCTCCTTGGAGTCTCCTCTTTTAAAAATATTTGTAGAAAACGTAATATGGACTTTTAATATTTCTGAAATACTTAATCGTAATTTTGATATTTCAAAAATATTTTTTAATCTGAGAAACTCTTATAGATATGAAAAAAAAAAAAAAACATTGATTCTATTACCTATGTTATTCTTCTTTTGTGTTAATATAAATTTAAAGAAAAAACGTTTTATAAATTATACATTTAAATAATATGTTTTCAATGTAATAATTAAAATAATAATTTAATGTTATATCGTTTTATATTTAATCTTAAGGAAAAAATTTCTACTTGCAGGCGCCAATGGCCTTCTTTGACAAATTTCTAGATTCGCCAATGCACTATTCGCGCTATTCGCACGAATCCGCTTTCCCGAATTAACAATTATGGGAACGTGAGACGGATGGAGAAGATCCTTAATGCTACGCACGTTGCGTTCTCTCGGTTCTCTCCTTCCAAGTTTTCATTGTATATAAAGGCATTGGACTTTACGCTTCTTCTTACAAGATCCGCATAAAGCGAGAAGGGATCGGCACATCCCACCGATTGTCACATATATCGCGTATTCTCAATTATTTATTAACTGAGAGATCAAGATGTACATGTGACTTGGTCTATTTATCAAGACGTACGTTTAGTCTATTGATTGATGAATAATTGAAGATCCGAATGAATTAAGTATTCCAGACGGATAATCAACTTAAGTCGTTAATCTACTATTCATGATTGTCTGAGCGGTTCTATATAAACATTAAGGGTATACAATTTAGTTTCATGGATTAAATACTTAAATCACTAATCTATCGATTACAATTCTTGTATTTTCAAAATCCATTCTATCACTCTTAAGAATGAATTTACAATCATGAATAGAATAAGTGCGCTATTTAATTTTAATTATAATAATCTACGAGTAATTAAATTAAATTGTTTTCTCTCTCGACAATAATCGAAATAACAATAGTTTGTTTTCAATCGATCGCGAACAAAAGACTTCAATTGGACAAAATGATAATTGCACTTTATTTAAATTAAATTAAATTTAATTTAAATACACAAGATACAAGTGCCAAATCTACTACAGCTAAATTCGTGAAAAGCGGAATTTTCTCTCTGAAAAGCTCTCTAAAAAATTCTCAATCGTTTACAATTGAAAAAAAGCTATTGTTGCTCCGATCATTGAAGAGGAAAAAAATAGATCGCTTTGAATCGTGTTAAAAATTGCTGTGTTATTACAACAAATATAATTGCCGATAATCGCTAATTTTATTCAACTCTGTACAATTATATTACTTTGCGACAGAGAAAACTGACTGTCCGCCATATTACGGCGTGTATTTGCTGAATAGGTGAAATTTTTATGTTTTCAAATCTTTTTCTTCCACGCAGTATTCCTATCTAGTGCAATGCGGCCTCTATAGAAATTGTGGTGGAGAATCTACGTAGCATTTACGTAATATTTGAATTCCTTGTGCGAAAAGCGCGAAAGAAAGATTACGTCGGCGCGGAGGATGGCGACGATAATCGCGCACTTCCTAACGGGGAGGCATATTTTCGCGGACGCAACGGACGATACGGTAGTTTCGCGAGAGGGGAGAGATTTCCGGACTCCTTTCGATGAGTGTGCACGATGCCAACGTACCGTTGCTGGGAAAACGTCTGTCGCGCAACGACAATGCCAAGCAGTGTCGATCGCTCGATTACTTTGAGTTTCTCTCTCTTTCCATTTGCTTTGCTCTTACAATCAGAAGACAGAGTCGAATTGCATCGTCTGATGCGCGCATTTAGTCGCGATTGTTCGCGATTTCTATGCGCATCACGCGTACGGACGCAATCGCATGATGTCGGTGCCCGTGATCGATGGGCACTAATTTCGAAGCAATATCGGACGCGACGGAGCCTTCTAGAAGATAGTCGGCTTCGTGCCGATTAAATAAGCGAGTTGACTGAGCAAGCAAGAGATAATTTCCCGATGATAAAAGATTAGCAGTTATTATAGACGTTTTTGGAAAAATGACGAATAAAATAAATTCGTTTAGTAATTTTTCAATTATTTCCCAATTAAATTTCAGTGTTTAATTTCTATAAAAATAAAAATTAGTAACTACTATTACAATTTTTGCATAATTATAATTTTTAAAATTAACTACTAATTTTATTAGAATTTTTGCTATTCAGTAATGTTTTCACACAGGAGTGATAAAATAGGTTCCGAAAGTACGGAAATCGATAAAATAATAAAGCTTTAAATTAGTCTTAATCATCGATTAGAAATTATCCATTCTTATAAAAATCTATTTTATTTAAAAAAAATTATTTCAAATTATTTATAATCAATATTATAATAGATTAATGACTTAAGTTAATTTGTCTGACACGAGTTTCTAATTTATCTGGCTCTTCAATTATTCATTAATCATAATAACAATTTCTTAATGATAATTTTTGCTATTCAACAGCTTTTTCAAGAACTTCTGTTTTCTTGTATGATTTTTTAGATAGATTAGTAGAGCTTTTAAGGATACTAAAGAGACTTTTTTCCTTCCCTATTTACCATTTTTTTATCGTTGTTCGCGCTTGACAGTCAATTGATTGCGGATAATCCGTGACTTACCGGGGCGAATTTGTACGAAGGCAATCGATCGGACTCCTAATATTCTCCTCTCGAGGTCTTCCTCCTTGGAGGCACTATGAATCACTGTGAACCACTGAGTCACCAACTGAGAGACGCGAGACGCGAAGTCGCGGCGAAAAATCAATCGAAGAGAAAATGTCCCGAGGAAAAGGCGACGGGAGAGAGAGACGGCCGACCGTGTAGATGGATGACGAGCAAGTGAGAGAATGATCGGAGGAGCCGCCAAGCTTGTGCCGATCGGCCTGCTTGTTCGAGAACGAAGGAAAAGGCGAGCACCAAGTTCGCGTTACATTCGACAGACCTTCCTTCAACACCAGTAGGCAAAAAAAAAAAAACAAGACGTAGCAGTCGAGAAGAAGACGTCTACAGCGTCTTCGAGACAGTGGCTTGTATTAAGGCGAGGACGATGATTCAATTACGAGTTTATACCGTAAAAGAAATACGCCGGTTTCCGGAAAAGATTTATCGACTTTATTGCTTCCATCCGGTTGAAGATTGCTATTACTCGGAAAAATATCGTTTTATCAATAAGTGTCAAACATCAAGTCCACGTGATATCGTATCAATTATCTCAAATGTACCGAGTGTTTCAGACGTATTCCATTTTTACTGCACAAGTCTTTGATTGATTAGACGAATAGACTTTTCTTTCTCGAGAATGTTTAGACTTTAGGTACTATTCATTCGTAATTCATGCAGAAGGTGATCGATGTTTTTGTTAAGATAAAAACTCAAAATTAAATAAAGAATCATAAGGAAGATTTTTATTTATGAAACATATATATATATATATATAT
>NW_017305180.1:6179889-6191417 GCF_001594115.1 Trachymyrmex septentrionalis
AATTTTGTGAAAACGCAGCTAATACAAGCTGTTTTTTATTTTTATCACATTTCCGGAGAAAATAATAAAAATAAAATAAAACAATTTAAGATTTAAAATAAAAAGTAATAAAATAGTAAACATTCAGATTTTAAAAATAAAATAATTCAGATTTATGCATTTCAAAGTGCGCATCAGCAACACGGTCGCTCTGTGACAACACGGTCATCAGTTGTAATATATTTTCACGATAATAATCATTACACGGAAAGAATAATTTTTTTGAAATATTTCAAAATTTTTAAATATATTTGAACGATAATAATCATTACACGGAAAGAATAATTTTTTTGAAATATTTAAAAATTTAGGTAGATACAGATTTGAAAATAACTTTCATTCGAACCATCAAAACAATTATGTAGAACACCCAAACTAGTTGCTAGAGTGCTAAAATTTTTTACAGCATTCCTCGTCATATTTGAGATTCCTACGTATTTTAATGGCCCAAACAAAATTATTTCCGTATCCAACTAAATTTTTTGCATTTCAGCAAAACCATTCTTTACGTATAATAATGTATTATAGTTATTACTATTGAAATATTTTTATATAACTGGTGACTGTGTTGTTATGTAATTGCCGATATATTGTTGTCATTTTTTAAATACTTAAATCTAAATACTTTATTTTATTACTTATTTTAAATCTAAATGTTTCATTTTATTTTTATTATTTCTTCTGGAAATAATAAAAATAAAAAAACAGCTTACGTCAGCTGCGTTTTCATTAAATTGTGGCAATTTCTCATTCACCTGCTGCTTCAGCTGTTCATATCTCTTCCCGCTTTCCCGTCTCTTATTGTAAAAAAAGTAGTTCAGCTTACGCGAGAAAAAGAATCGATCGCCGCACAGTATGTATAAACAGTGAAACTGTCATATTTTCTCGCATGCATTGCAGTGTATCGCATATTATTTTATGTTAACGATTCTTCGTGCACTGATAAAAGAGTCTGCAGGTAATAGCTATTACCAAATTTTAAGAAATAGTGCCAATCAATATTCGATTAATATAATTCTATTTTCCTAAATATTTTTTTTTTTTTAGTAGGTATTACCAAATATAATAATATAACCAACATTTAATAAATATTGGAAAAAATAAAATTTAGTTTTTATTACATTAATCGGACATTTGACTGGTATTATTTCACCCAATATTTGGTAGTTATTACCAGATTTTTTTTCAGTTAATTTCGCGCAAAAGCATCAGGAAGGTCAACCGATCGGCAGGAGAGAGCATCGTGCAAAACGCTATACGCAAATTTTATGTCACGTCCGTTCCGGAAATCGAGGAAACAGAGCATAGCAAGTAAATGCTACGAATATAAAGAGAGAAAGAGTAAGAAAGAAGAAGACAGAGAGAGAAAGATTGGATTACAAAGAGATTCGTCTTTTCTAGCACAAATTCCCCGACGAAACGACATCGTTTCCCCTACTTTCTCAAGTATCGCAGTATCGTTGGAGCGCTACGAGCGTTATGGCAATGGAAACGATTCGACTTGAATTTCCTGTAAGAGCATGCTTATCGCTTAAAGTACGTCGCATCGATCAATGTACGTTGAATACGTGCGTGCGGTGTACTTATCTAGCAGTGATGTTCAATGGATTTTCTCCTCGTTACTGCTCGGTAAGAAATTTCTTTCACAATTTTTTAAGCATTTACCCATGAAAAGTTATTGCGATTCACAAAAAAAACCACAATTTCTTAAGTTGTATAAATTATAAAAATAATTAGTCGCGCTTTAAGAATGTTCTTCATTTTAAATATTTTACCACTCTAAAGATTACTTAAAAATTAATTGAAAATTAAGTCTCTGTAGCGCTTTCAGTCTTTTAAAAAATCTTCAACTCTAATGAGAGTTAATAAGAGAGATAATAGCGTCTTCTTTCAGTTGATCATATTAAAGTTGAATAACCAGGAAAATGTTTGAATGAATAATATTCGCAGACGCAATAGAAATGAGAGAAAAAAAAAAGAATATGTATAATAGAAGATATACAGCGGTTACCAAACATTTCTGGCAATATATAATTTTACGATAATTTTTATCAATTTATTTTTTACTTTATATTATAAATAAAATTCTTATTACAATCAATTTAAAAATACTGATATTTTAAATACTGGAATATATTAAAAGCACATGCCTAATTATCAATTAATTTTTAAGCAATTTTTAAAGTGGTAAAAACGTTCAAAACAAAGAACGTTTCTTAAAATGTATTAAAAATATTTGTATAATAGATCTTTATTAAAGATTATTTTTATCTTTAGTAAAGATTATTTATCCAAACAATACAATAAAATTACTCATTGGTCGAAAGCTTTTAGCAGCCACTGTACATATTAGTTCACTGTCAACTTTTGTCAAACAACACTAGCGATTTAAACATTTTTAGTGAATTCAATATCACTTACATTAACGTCTAGCTGGCCCTCCACTAAACCAAATCTTAATGAATAAATTATATAATAATGCGTTATTTATGCGCTTTTAAAATCCGCGAAAAAAATTTTTGCGTTCATTTCGTTTAGCTAAAAAAAAATTTCTTGTGGAGGGGCTGAGTAAGCTATCAGCCAGTCCCTCTCCCTCCCCTCCACGTGTTAATAACAACCGATTTGGAAAATTAAATACACAGGATTTATGCGCTATTTATGCGCTTTCATATTCATTTCATTTCACTTAAGTCTCTTAAGGCTTGCAGGGCAAAAAATCAAAATTGCTTGGAAAAAGTAACGTATAAATCGAATATATTTTGTATAGTTAGATTATTTTGTATAGCATAATTTTGCAATTTTAAATAACTTGGGGATAAATATGACTATTTGCTCTAAAAGGAAAGTGACTTAAGAAATGCAGCGCAAAAATTGAAACTATGTGAATATGAAAGTGCATAAATAGCACATAAATCCTGTGTATTTGATTTTCCAAATCGGTTCTTATTAACACGTGGGAGGGGGCTGACTGACAGTTTACTCAGCCCCCCATAAAAAAATTTTTGTCTAGCTAAAATAAGCGCAAAAAATTTTTTAGCGGATTTTGAGAGCGCATAAATAGCGCAATATTATATAATTTATGCATTAAGATTTGGTTAAGTGAGGGAGAGGGGGAGGGGCCAGCTAAGCAAACACCTAGCTCTTATATTACACTGAACTAGTGCATACTAAGAGTTGCTATATATAAAATTAGCAAAGTTAAATGCATATAAAAGCATATAAATATTTTAAATAATTAAATGGTCAATAATGATATTATCGTTATTTAATAGAATATACATATATTATTTCATTATTAAAATTGATATTATGCCATATTTAGATACTTTAGGTACAAAGCAGCCTTTGTAATATGCACCAATCCAGTGTAGTTCGAATTCATCATTTGATTAATTATTGAATTAAGTGAAATTACGTTGTACTCACAGGGATTTTGCAGCACCTGCCGGTAGACACGAAGCGCCGCGGTTCTCTGGTCGACGTAGTCCCACAATCCGTCACAGGCGATTATGAGAAAATCCTCGGTGCCGTTCAGAGGTACGCATCGAACCTCGGGCTCGCTGCTGACGTACGGTTTATACGGGACATCGCCTGGAAAAAAAAGAAAATGAAAGAGCGCTATTAGAAGGCACGCGTTCGCGGAGGCTTACACTAGGCGCGAACGCGAAAAGCGGAAAGGAATGTTCAGCTCCGAAAGTATGAGATTAAGATTGAAGCGGAGGCAACTGTTACGGTTTACCCATTGGTAAAGTCCGTAATTCAGATATTTTACACGTGAAAAACACGCCACGCGGCGCGCAATTAAGTATAATTAACTGTTTAATGAATAGCGCGGCTAATTTAAATAACGACGCCACTGCAACAACGCCGCGCTTCCGGTTATTATGAATCTGAACGCCGTTTTTTTCTTCCATACTATATTCTCGAAACCGCGCCGGAGCTTGGTGTGTACACACACATGAGAAAATATATTTGCATCACGCAACTGAATTATCTCACTCCCCATAATACAAATTAATTTTTACAATTTCGTAATGAATCCTCCGAAGCTTTTATGTTTAGGACCTGTTGCGTTAACGTTATTGCGTTAATTAATTTCAGTTAATTAAATTCTCTATGCTAACGACGGCGAGTCATTAAACCAGGCTTATACAATCGCTTGATACAATCGGATTTTATACGACGTAATTTGATGAGGAATAGAGCAACGCAAATGTTCACGTAAATAAAAAAATGTCGCAGTAAAAATCTTTTACAGATCGTGCATGGTCATCTCTGGAGCACGTCGGGAGATCAAACGCCGATAAACATTCGATAGATCGCGGCTCGCTAGCCCTATACGCGTCTAAAGACAAGCAAGAATGAGAGAAACAGTCTTAATTATTCCGAACATGCGGTTGTGCGAGCCACACTCGGTAGAGCGCTCCCGGAGCGTAACTGCACGTAGTATTGTGTCAGCGGGCGAACGGAACTAACAGGATACCCAATACGCGGCTAGAATTTTTCTTTCCTCCTCTTTCCTTCTTCACCATTACAGGTGCCTTGAGCCATAGTTGGGCACGGGCTCACCTGGCCATCCGTTCCTTACTTGGCTACACTGCATATTGCCGCATTGAGAAATTTGTCATTGCGCCGCAAGCGAAATTTTTTTTTTTTTTTTAAGATCAAATATGAAAAGATAGAGTATTAAATTATTATTTTTAAATTATTCCGTTAAACATGTATTATTTAAATGTATAATTCATAAAACATTCTATTTAAGATTATATTAAAACATAAAAGAAGAATAATATAATGGAATATATTATTTTTTTTATATTTAGGAATTTTTTTTTAAATTAAATTTTTTTATTTAATTTAATTATTTATTAAAAATATTATGTAACACTTTGCTATAGTATTTAAAAAAAAAAGACTCCAAGGGAGTCCTTCGTGGTCCTGTGGATCCGTCAGTGAGATCTCGGCCAGTGACATTACGACTTTGTTTCGAAATTCTACGACGGATTATTTGCGACCAAAATACCGAAAGCTCGATGTCGAATGATTTTAATTCTCCAACACGAAAAAATCTCGTATCGATTATGTCAATCCGAAAGTAGCATTTCCAACAAAAACGGATTACTTCCGTCTGCCGTGGTAATTCGAATCCGTCGAAAATAATGTCGATCTCAAGATTAGTTGCAAATCACGTTTTCGACTACGTGCGTAGAATAAAGAATTCACAGACCATGAAAAGCGAAAAAGTAATTTCCTTACAATTGCCTAAGAAAATGAAGATAAATAACATTTCCGTACGAAGCGCTCAAGGTGCAACCGTGATTTTATATATTTTTACAGAAATGAGGCATGATAAATTTCAAATTTGAGAAGATTAGTTTTTAGCTTTTATTTTTATCCAGTTGATAACTAACTAAAAATAACATAATGTCAATTTATTATAATTTATTATAATTTCGCATTTACACGGAAAGAATGATTTTAAAAAGTATTTAAAAATTTAACTAAATATATAGATAAAAAAATAATTTTGTTAGACTATCAAAATTGTTATGTAGAACGTTCAAATTGATTGCTAAAATACCAAAACATTTTGCAGTATTGCTTATCATGTTCGAATTTCCTATATAATTATTTTTAAGTTCAACAATATTATTTTCAGATTTGTACTTATCTAAACTTTTAGATATTTCAATAAAACTCTTTCTGTGTAACAATATAAATGTAATGTAACATAGTGTTACATAACAGTGATATTGTTGAGTGCGAAATTGTAACATTGATGTTACGTTTAGTGATGTTGACTAAATTAATTTTTAGAAAAATTAATTAGATTGTGGTGAAACATTAATCTGCAATGCAATCTTACGAAGAAAATTTTTATAAATTCTATAAAGTTATATGAAACTCTGAGATTGATTTCTTACTTCGCGTTTCATACATATAGAATTCTTAACGACGTATGAGCATCGTTTACTACACTATATCATGATCGACCACACTGTCTCCATCTATACTTTCATATCGTACTGAGTCTTTTTCATATCATGGTGAAGGTCGACTGATAAATTCAATAGAAGTTTTATCAAAAAATATTCTAACCCTTTTAAAAAGAAGCGACCTCAAACTAACTTAATCATTGATTAATTCAATCAGCAAAACTATGAGAGTTCTAGCTATAATTCTAAGTTCGTCTAAGTTTTTTCTCATGTTAAACAATAAAAAATTTATAATAATTAATAGAACTGTCTTGTATCAATTAACAAAGTACCGTAGAAATTATTTAACGAATTAAGCGTCAATTAAGTTAATCGAAGTTTAATCCAAGTCATTCTTATCCTAGCAGAATCTAAAGTTATCATAACAAAAGGAGATAAACATAATTCTAAAATAATTATTAAAAGTTACTTTACGATCCGATTACTTTAAGATTCAGTTTAACGTTAAAATGATGTTATCATGATCTAATATTGATGATAATTTTGCTTAGGTATGTCTATTTCTATGTCGATTAACTTTAATCTTGGTTCAACTTATAATCTTTATCTTTTTCTAGTTCTAAAATCTAAAAATTAAAAAAAAATAAAGAATAGGTTAAACAAAGAAAGTTAATTTATATATTGATAAAAACAAGTATTAAATATTTTTGGCGTTTAATTATCTAACAGTAATTAATTATATTATCTAGCATAGCAAGCCTATCTGCGAATTTTTTACGGTGTCGGTTTGCAGCCAAAAATATAAAATCATATTTTCTATTCTATGTAAACGAAATAAAGAAATTCACATTATGCGAAAGATTTTACTTATTTTTGAAAATGGTCTTCTGAAAATGAGTCTCCTTAAAAAAGATTGTACTTTTATATCTTTGTAATAAAAACCTACATATTACAATCACTTACCAATGGCTCGAGATATGCTGAGGAATCCGTTTACTCGCAATGCACCCATACAATGGGTGACGACTCCTCCCAAATTGCGAATCCGTTCGTCCTCATCCTGAAAGAAAAAGATCGTAACATATAGTAAATAGGACACATCACAGCCAGCTTGGATAGAGTTTGCACGTGGCAACGTCAATAAAAGCGAGTCGAGCATAACATTCATGTGATAACGTATAGATGTCAAACGTGTCGATATTTCGATACTCTCGCTTGGATTACCTTTTGGATTCACATTTCATGCGTTTCGATTGTTCATAATACAAAGCATTCTGAACGTCCATGACAATATAAAATTACTGGTTTAAAAATAAAATCTTCTCTCTCTATCTCTTTCCCTTTATAAACATGACTGTCATTGGAACGCAGACCGACAGCGACAAAAGATTACTGAGTTTTCAAAATTATGAAGAATATTTAGACTCTCTGGTGACGCCTGTAGATATCTCCTACCTCAAAAGCAAAAAAACCGCGCGCCAGTTGGCCGAGCTCGGATACCGCTGCATCGGCGAGACTTTGAACGAGGAGAACTTTTATCGTCGCTTACGAATCGTGAGAGATCTAGTATTTCCCGTTCACCGGTATTACGAACTCACTTCGGAATTTGTGTCACCAGTCGGTACGTTAATGAAGGAACTTGCCCTGCGCGAGCGAGCCAACAGATTAAGGATTCTATCGACCATCATATTCGTTCGAAGCTTCAAAACAAAATTACAGTTCGAAGAATCAGCTTATATTGATTTTTATGATCGGCTCAAGTCGGAAGATTGGTTACCATATTTCCAAGGAGAGAAAAAATTGTCGCCACTCAAGCGAGATCTCACATACTATCATTGGAGAATAGGGAAGACGTGTTTGAATGAGACCTGTAATTACGTACCGATTATAGATTGCAAACGTGGACTGTTGTTTAAAAATATTCACGACAGACAGGTGATTACGGTCGATCCGACTGCCGCATCACCTGGTGTACAGACGACGCGAGTTCGGATACGCTGCCCATTTTATGAGCACGTAATATTGTACGATCATGTGGTTCGAAGCAAAATTACATATGACAATTAGAGATGTCAATATTCAACAATTAGAGATGTCAATTTTATTATTAATTAAATTTTTAAATGATTTAAAATTAATCTCCATAATTTTTATCTTCCAAGGAAAGAAAATATAATAACGGAAGATTTAATAAAAGTTAAAAATATAGTCTCAAATAAGCTTAAAAAATTATTAGACTGGTGAACTATTGATTTAATCGAGGGGCTAAATGAGTTTCGTATCAAGAATTATTAACGTTTGGCTATAAATATGAATTGGAGTTCATCGCAAGATTAAGATTTTTTTTAAGAAAACAACTAAATACGCGATTTAAACAGAATTCCGTCAAAAATATAAGATTATCTTATATTTCGAATTCTATTCTAATAAAAGAAGTAGAAAATTCAGGTTACTTACTTTTCTCGCTGGTCGATGAGGATTGACCAATTGTTTCACGTGTCCGTTTGTAACCAACGAAGCCATGGAGTCACCAACCCAAGCAATGTACAATTTCTTATTTATCAGCAATGCGCAAACCGCGGTGGTTCCGCCACTTAATTTCTGTAACGAAATGACGAATCAATAAAGTTATCGGTAGCGAATTATGCAAAATAAAATATAGCATTTTACGTAAGAAACATTTACCTGCACACTCGACTTCGCTATGAATTGTGCATCGGTCGTCAGGAAAGCATCGCGCAACGCACGTTCCGGATCAGTTGGATAGTGCACACTCTCGACCAAATATTGATGCAAATGTGTTGCGCAATATGCCGCGGCGTCTTGTCCACCGTGGCCATCGAATACAGCGTAGTAATCCACGATAGTGTCATCCTGCAAAGTATAAATTAACGTATCAGCTCATATATTATTATTAATACGTCAATAATGTCAGATGGAACTAATTTTGAATATAATCACTAATAAATTTTAACGCGTAAACGTAAATCAATATTATTTATTACTTATTATTTCAGCATTATATATTATTATGATTGCAAACAATTAGCGAGATCTTTACCTGAATATTAAATATGGTATTTAAGTCGTGCAAGATCATGTGGCGGTCTTCCATTTTTCTTCTAGCATTTCTGATGGCACCCACTGTCACTTGCGGCGTTGATGAAGGCGGTGGCAAGAGGGCTAGCCTGCTGTTATCTGAATACCGCTTGCAGATCTCGTTTACTGTGTTTGTGATGGCATGCATGAGCTTCAAAGGCGCGTACGCTGCGAAAAAATTCATCGAATAATTTATATATAGAATATAAATAAAATCATTGATAAATAAAAAACTCTCTGAAAATGCATTTATATTTGAAATAAATGATTCATGCAACGATTAAAATAATAATTTATATGGAATTATAATAAAGAAATTATTATTTTAATCGTTTATAAATTATTATTTTGATCGTTGCGCATGAGCCATTTATTTCGAATATAAATATATTTTCAAAAATCTTTGATTTATCAGAAATTATTATTTTCATTAATTAATCGCGATTAAAGTCTCACTACGAATGCTTTGAAGCATTTAAATGACCAATCGGAAGAAAGAATTTTACTAATTAGCCAATCAAAGAACGCTTCAAAGCATTTATAGCATCCGTTGATTGTACGTTAAAATTATAATATTTGGAAATTAGAGATGCTTACATCATTTTTTAAATAAGCAGTTTGTATTTCGTTTTTTTGCGAATATTTATTAAGGTGCTACGAAATTATGAAAAAAAACTTACTCTTTTGTTGCTGTCTTAGCCCGCAGATTTCCGGCTGTGCCTTGCATGTTATCTTGATCGCTTGTATTGCGAGATATGAAATATAGGATTGTAAGCTTGGTGGACAATATCTGAAACCAAACGCATGGCTTTTATCATATTTCTTACTTCCGAGAAATATTTACAAGGCGATATCAATTTCAAAAATACAGACTCTTCTCTCGACCAGTTTTTAATTTTTTTAATAAAATAAAATATGAAGATATTAATAATTTCTAGCGATAGTTTTGTAACTGCAGTTGTAATTTATATCCAATACTAAAACTTTATATATATATGCTTTGATCACTTGAAGTCAATTTCTTTTTTTAAAAAATATGGAGATGTTTTTAGTGACAGTTTTATAATAGTTACAATTAATATCTTATGAATAATTAAGTACATAAAACATTCGCAATTAAGCCTTCTAAACGAGAAAGAAAGAAAAAGCATTTTTTTCTACACTTACAAAATTAAGAAAATATTATTTTAATAAGTTAATATAAATATATACCTTAATCTTTATTCTTTAATAAAAAAATCTATCCTTTTCTCATTGTATTATTTACACTTTTCGTACTAAAAATAAAATAAATAAATACTCAGAATGTTTTTTACAAAAGAAAAAGAGAAAAAAGTTACATACACGTAAGGAAATATATACATAGAGTGCAAAAAGAAACGAGCTTAAATATTTTGGTTATCTCTCGTTTATCGTGTATCGTGTGCATAGTGTTTTTCCTTTCCGTCTGGTTCGTGATAACGATGGGCGGCGATAGTCTTGTAACTCTCGTGAGTTTCAGTTAAAATAAATAAACGCAACGGCAGTGCGGAAGTAACTTTCATCTCGCGACGATTCGGTTATTTCGCGCCTTCAAAGAACTCGCGATTCGAGAGGGCAAATTTCTTATATAATCCTACATACATTTCCTGCTCGCGTGAGGCACCGAGCAACTATGCGTAACTTTTTTGCGTGTCGATTTTTTTCCACGATGCACACAATATTCTCGCGTCTTTGAAACAGCTCGAGTATCTTTGTGCTATAGATGCAATATAAAAATCGCGTTTATTGAGAATTACAAGAGAAAATATTTCGTAACTTTCCCGGCTTTCTTCTTGTATAAAAAAAATAGACCATTGCAATAGTGTTTTCATAATATATATGTATATAAGGTGTCTCGAAAATACTTACTTTAATACTTCGGTTTATTAGATTCGTAAGAGGTCTTTAAGTTTACAATTTTACTAATGCAATGGTTAATGAACTTGTGTTTATTTTTTTATTTTTCGAAAAACAACAAATTATATATGAGATAAACAAGAAAATCCATAAATTTAAAATATTAATTTTAATTTTAATACGCGAAAATTTGTTGAAAATGAAACAAATATAATTTAAAAATGTGACGACATCAAAACTAAATAAACCATCGTTAAATAATTTTCATAGAAACCTAATTTGGAGGTTTGGACTATGTCAAAAGAAGTGAAAAATTAAAAGATTTAAAATTAGCGCATTTTTTGTTTTTTCATATGTGTATTATATAAATAGATCGTTTGATTTTCTTATTTTTAATATTGCATCTGTACGTCGCAATTTTAGTTCTAGAAAGTATCATAAAATAGTGCAAAATTAGTTAGATAATTACAAATAATATTTAGTAAAAGCAACTCTCTCGGGCAACACACACACACACACACACACACACACACACACACACACACACACACACACACACACACACACACACACACA
>NW_017305180.1:6191517-6193193 GCF_001594115.1 Trachymyrmex septentrionalis
TGAAAAGTATTTCATAAATACTTAATACATACTTTTTTTTCTTTAAAGTACTAAGTAAATATTAACTCAATAAAAAATTGTTAAACCAAATTAACGATTTTTGTATCAAATAAAATATGTTTACATGTTAAATATTTACTTACGTTAAAACTATTTAAATAAACATTTATAAAAATTTATTTTTTTTTCAGTATAGAAAAAAATCTGATTGATGTGTCAAATAAGCGAGTCAATATAGCCGAATTATCTCAAAAAATTCCCGTTTCTGTAATTATTTTTGTAAAATAAAGTAATAAAAATTTTGTGTCAGAAATTATTTTCATTTTAAGTTTACTCGCAGAAGCGAGTCTTGCCGTGGGAAAGAGTCGCGAGTGAATAAATCCAAACAACACAAAGTCTAAAATTGTGATATAAAACGTCTTTAAGGACGCAAAAACCATCTTACCCGATTTTAAACACTTTTTGCTATCTGGGTATGGACAAGAGGACTATCAGCATAACAACAAATTTTAAAAGAATTTATATAAATATTAGTAAAAATTGATTGGAGTTTAAATTATTGCGTCTTTTTCCATTATACAATAAACACAAAGTATAATACATAAAATCAATGTTATAATATTACACTCAACAACATAATTGTTACATAAAATATATTATAATATCTGTATATTGTTGAGTGTGAAATTATGACATGGATGTTATGTTAGTTGATGTCTTATGTACAGAAATGATGAATCATCAATCAAGCCTAATCAGATCTAACGCTTACAGAAACGATTCAGAGGCAACCAAATACGTGTTTCTCTAATTTTTCTAGATATCTCGAGTTTTTGCCCAAACATAAAATTGTCTCTACAAATACAAGAGATTAGAAAAACGACGTATCTCGCGCTTCACGCGGACGGACGCAGGCGCGAAACCAATGCGAGATTTCGGCATGTCGGTACGGAATGTCAAATGCAAACTCACGTCTACAATTTGTACACATAAACACGCACGCAAAAAGAAAA
The DNA here is from genome assembly GCF_001594115.1 of Trachymyrmex septentrionalis. Taxonomy (NCBI): domain Eukaryota; kingdom Metazoa; phylum Arthropoda; class Insecta; order Hymenoptera; family Formicidae; genus Trachymyrmex; species Trachymyrmex septentrionalis. The sequence continues at coordinate 6,192,531 of NW_017305180.1, forward strand.
AAACGCATGACAGGGCATCACACCATTCCTACGTGACGATCAATCCAAACAACAAAAGGCGAGTTTGCTTACATTCGATTGACGTACTGTAGAGTCACGCTGACGATCTCACCGACGAGCTCGTTCTCGTTGACGTCGTAAACGCTCACCTTCACCGGCAGCTGATCGTCCGGGTTCATCCTGGCGACGAATTCGGCGAAGAATCGCGAATACTCGCCGAGATAATTGCCGTCCGCCACGCAGTTCGCGGCCATTGTCGCTTCGTGAGACGCTCGTATAAACGCGCACGTGCTACGGAGGAGCGACGCGCGACGCTAAGCCACGCCACGCCACGGCAACGCACGCTTTGCTCCGGCACCGCTCCGCTTTGCTCCCAGCTCCCGGCGCGCCCCGGCCCGCTATAACGCGTCTCGTTCCGCTCCGCTCCGCTCGTAGTGCGCGCCGAACTCGTAACGTCACGGGATAATGCGGATCCGATTATACTCCACGACACCGTTCTCACCGACTCCGATTTATTACGAGTTAAGACACGTCAACCACGCGATCCGATCTACGCAATATTTATATATCTATATACAAGTTATGTCATTCATTCAGCGGAGCGTCCGTCGTTCACCGCGTCGCACACACTCGCCAACCACTACTTGGTACAGACGCGGAACA
>NW_017305180.1:6193293-6196466 GCF_001594115.1 Trachymyrmex septentrionalis
CAAGTTATGTCATTCATTCAGCGGAGCGTCCGTCGTTCGCCGCGTCGCACACACTCGCCAACCACTACTTAGTACAGACGCGGAACATGATTCGGTTGAAACTCCGACGCGTACGGCGTACGTGTGTACACGCACGCACCTATGAACGTGTCGCACGTATGTGGAACGGAAAGAGCGGTGTAATTACGAGGAAGGTCGGAGAGGGGAAGAGAGAGAGAGAGAGAGAGAGAGAGAAAGAGAGAGAGAGAGCGAGTAGAAACAAGAGTGGAAGGGTCGCGCGCCGCGACGTTCGAAACACTGGATGTTCCACTCGCTTCGTTTGCTCGCGTCTCGCGATCCAGCGATTTTTCTTCTTCCATTCGGCGCACGAATCGACACCTCGGTGATGTAGACGCCGTTAGGAGATTAGGAAGATCGCCAGGCGACGTGTCCTCGGACGACCACGCATGTCCGACATCCGCGACCTTACCGACGCAATGATCCCGCGTCGTTCCGCTCCGGATGATTCTGCGCCATCGCTCGCGGCTGGTGATTCGGTTCAAGGTGAAAACAAGCGAGTCTCGCGCATGCGCAGCTCGCGCATCGTTACGTTCAAAAACCGTTGCTCCTCTCTTTCGCGGGCAATGAACTTTCGCGGGAAAAACTGAAAGAATTATCTATATTGAAATATGTCTGTGAATTTTATCGTTCCCTTGCGGAAAAATATATTATTGAACTTAAAGAATACTATTGGATTGAAAAAATAGAACGAATAGTTTGAGTATGATATTCAATCCAGTAACTTTCAAATTATTCCCAATCGTCTTTCGTAAAATTCACTGAAAAAATATTTACTAAATCTTCATATATATTTCTTTGAATAGCATTAAATAAGTATTTACTTACAATAATATGGCTGGATTAAAGACGATAATTTCAAGAAACTGAAATAAGCATAACTCATATAAAAAAGAAATGAGGATTCTAAAATAAGAAAAAGATGAATTCTAAGTATAATAAAAATAATTTTAGTTTACAGATGTAACACAAAGGAAATTGAATTGACATTTTTGGTAAAGGGATTTATAATTGAGTGAGTCCATCTTCGGCTATGGAGAAGCACAATGAAATCAAGGAACACAAATTTCCAGGAATCACACATAGTTTGGAGCAAACGTGAGGTATTTAATCCTATGCCATGATCGTATATTTATTCGCAGACTGCAAAACTTTACATATATATTATTGTACACATATGACTTTGAATAATAAATACATGTACAAGCTACGTTTAATCTTAAGATAACATAAGAAATCTGCTGTTACAATATAGTACATTTTGTATCGAGAGGAGATACCTCTACGCCCTGCTTCATCTCTTTGCTTCGTATATGCAGATACGAGTTCTCAAACTCCTTTTGCATCCATTCGGGCAGAGGAGTGTTCCAGTTCTCTGGCGGTTTCTTCCTCTTCTCCCAGACGTCATTCTTATAATGCGCATACAATCGGTTATGTCGGCGTTGCTTCTCGCTCTTGATCAGCGCGTCCTGCAAAGATTTTGTTTCAGTATTGTTTTACTTTACTGAGAGAAAAATTTTTGATATTTGTAACTGTAATTACTATAATTACGATTATAACTGCTATAATGTTAATAATGGATTTTTCAAATTGCAATATCTCTAGATTTTCGTGCACACGGCGACACAAGTTGTGTTCTATTTGTCGACACAACGCTATACATCTGTATTCGAGAGTTGTGTAAGCTTGTGTTTTCTAATGACAATTACATGTTACTAACTGCGGCGGCTATAAATGAGGTTTGAAGATGTTGAGTGTCTGGCTCAACAGCATCTTTTATTTTTTTTTATTTAATACAGGTGGAAAAAGCTACATTTAATCTAACTCTATTCTAAATGGATTTCAACCATGCACAGCATATACATTCTGTTCCAATTGAATCATGCACAATGATACACTTTGTGCATTCCTGTGTACGTTTGTTTAAGATGTGTTAAACAACTGGAAAGTACTCAATAATAATATGTATAGTTCTAAACAAAGTTCAACAAATATATATAGTTAACTATAGAAAATGACTATTAGCGTTTTCAACTGTAGTGGATTTTTAATTCACCTGGGTTGGATTAATGCTTTATTATTGATTGACATTACAATGCTCTATCAATAGTATAGCATCATTAATCCAAATCGAATCAGTTCAAAACTCGTTACAATCGAAAATGCTAATGATTACAGTTACTATTATCATAAAAAATGTTGCAATTATTATAATTTAATTACAATTTATATTAATTTTTTAGAAAAATCATTTTTTAACAAAAAGATTATAAATTATAATAACTGCAATCATTTTTACAATAATAAGTATAATTATAATAATTTTTGGTTTCCACTATATATATATATATATATATATATTTGTAGTATAAAAAATTATTATTAACATTATAGAAGTAATAATCATAATTATAGTAATATATAATTAAAGTATTTATAGTTACAAATATCAAGTTTTTCTCTTAGTATCCACCAGAAATTCAGACGTGTTATCGTCAAAATGTTTATGGCAACCTGCATACATATGCCTCTTCCGATTTGTATTTTTCCCATTGATAGCAATTGTGATAATCGGTGTTCCACTGGTTGCAGTCGACTGTTTCGCCGAATATAAAGTATTGATTGAAACGAGCCTTTATACTGTTGCAATCGTCATACTCATCTTTGTACACCATACACGGTCTAATCTAAAGGAAATATACAAATATAAATTGAATTATAAATTGAATATCCAATGGAAAAAGACATGAATACAGGTGTAATCGCATACCATCCACTTATCATAGCGGAGTGGCGTTTTCTCTTCTTTTTTCGCTTCGCTCATATTCGCTAAAATATATCAATATCTTCTAGATTACACATAAAAAATAGATTTGTCTATTTACTCGCCATATACGTGTTTAATATACAGCACAATACACCACAATTGATAAATACCGCAACTAAAAGCGATATTTTAGATAGGTTACAGATAGGTTAGATATAGATTAGATTTAGGTTAGGTTAGACACGCATGATGCATTCGGAACGACAACTGCTCGCTCGACATGAATACGTCCCTAAATAATAATAATTCCCTAAATGTGCGAACAGAGTGACAGTTAGGGAAATCGAAA
>NW_017305180.1:6196566-6204363 GCF_001594115.1 Trachymyrmex septentrionalis
AAAATAATTCCCTAAATGTGCGAACAGAGTGACAGTTAGGGAAATCGAAAAATACAAGTGTATTCAAGTCGAAGACGCTGAAATTGGTTGAATTGGTTGAACTGCTGAAGTTGATCGCGATAGGGAGTAGAATCGCGGGTGTTATTAGAGGTTCTCGGACTTCTTGGGTTTCTGCCTCCTGTCACCTTTCCTAACCTCTCACTGCTTTCGCCCCACGGATGTCCCGGTATCATTGGTGCCGTGTAACTGGTGCAATAATTGATTACCGGTGATTTAATCGCGCGTGAACAATAACATGATGTCGCGGTCAGTGCGGGCGGAGACTCGTAGTCGTGCCAAGGATGACATTAAACGTGTAATGCAAGTAGTTGATAAAGTTCGTCATTGGTAAGTTTCCTGTGTTGTGTTCGGAGGGAGAGAAAAAGGTGGATAAACGAAATTACCAGATCTTACGTTTGTCATTTATCGCTTGTTTCGTGGAAGATACTCACGGATCGTACGAAAGAAGTGAAACAAGTGCTCGTGTTTTGTTTAATTGTCAGAAGGGCGTGATATTTGATGTACGTATTGATGAAAGATTGCGAGGCAGTTGCTAATGTTCGAAGTTAAAATACCCGTTTCGAGTATCAAAATTATTAAAAATTATATGAAATTCTGTATGACAGAAGCTTTTAATCTATTAAAAACGAAAGTTTAGATAAGAATATTATCAATTCAATTGAAGATTTCATAGCTGAGCTTTGGATAGAGTAATAGAATTTGTCATAGCAATAAAGACGAACGTATACTTACAATTATTAGTAATACATAGGCCGATATTCATCGTCGGATTCATCTTATATTTAAAACTGTCTTAAGTACAGTCTTAAGATGTTATGAACCAATCAGAGGGCCGTATTAGTGACTTAACACATTACTTAAGACGATCTTAAAATAAGAACTAATTATGAATACCGACCATAGTTCAGCTATGAAAACTGAAGGATCTTTCTTTTATTCTTTATTGAACAATGAATGTTTTTGCTCCTATATTCCATTAAATTCGTTATTTATATAAAAATAAATGGATAAAATTCTGAATACATATATGATCGCAGGGAAAAGAAATGGGTCACAATAGGAGAAACAACTATGAAAATATATAAATGGGTTCCAATTTCGACACTCGATCAGGTATTTTACACAAAAAATATGATACATGTTGATTAAAATTAACCAAAACAAATAGTTAAGAATAAATTGTTTTATTTTATAGAAGAAAAAGGGAAAGACAGTTTCCGACAAAGAAAACGGTTTACCAAGGAAAGGAGGAATAGAATCGTCAAATTCCAATTTTGGTCTTACAGAAGATTCCAATACGTGTGAGTTTGATTTTAGTAATTTGTGAAAATTATTGTCATTGATTAACATAAAATATGGATTTTTTTACATACTAGGTTTCTCTACTGTTAGTGATTCTCAAGGACTGACAGATTTCTCTGCACATTTGGGCTTTTCAGAAGACTCGAATTCACAAAACAGCGAACCTGCACCTAAGAGATTAAAGACTGACTAATGTTTGACCTACAATCAGCATCACCGCCAATACGTCGTATAGGGATTGACATTTAGGAATCTATCTCTTTCGTGAACTTGCACTTAATAATTTTTTATTAAGACGTACTTTTTATGAATGGATCACAAGAAAAGTTTTTCTTTTCTGTTTCATTCAAATTTAGTGAGATATAAATTATATATATATTATATATACATACATATAATTATATAATTGCAAATACTATCGATCCTATGAAACGTTTTGAATTATGTATAATGGAATTTATTTTTTCACATTATGAATTTATTACAAATTTCCCCCTTGAATTTAGAAACTAGAAATAACGATTGGTTAATTGAATAGAATAACATCAGCGAGTGCTCAATCCGTTTATATATGTATATTGTTTTTATATTAAATATTTAATCCTTAAATCAATTACTTATACAATGCATATAGATTGGAGCTTGGAATTAAACTTGAGATCTGTTGATTACAAATCGCCCTTGAGTTACACATCATCCCAATCGGTTTATTAAATTCTTGTTTCTATATAATCCCACTAAAATGTGTAGTTTAAGTAGAAGCAATTAATTCGTCAGTAGGTTCTGAGTTCAATCTCGATCCTCATTTTATATCTCAATTTATAAGAAATTGATTAAAAAATTGAAAGTTTTCAGTGAAAGAGTATGAGGTGATTGTAACACGTTTCGGAAACAATAAAATAATATATATGTACATGTTCCACTCTTAACTTAAAGATTCTAGAGTATGAGATTGTAAAAGTGATTTCAAACATTGAAAAATGCTTGATAATGAAAGCGGATTGTACATTCGCGGCGATTAGTAGCTCACACTGCAGTATTATTTTTTTTCGAAACTATATTTTTCTTGCTATAATGATTATTCCTACATCAAGAATTATCCGTGCAAACTGTTGGAATATTATAATATTAGAGTATTATAATTAGTTTTGCAAAAACAAAAAAGTGCTAAAAAAACATACCTTTATACACAGTTCACGCTTCTGATAGTCCTTAAAAATCATTGTACATATCTCAAATATCTTTTTTTTTCATTAATACTATAGGAGAACTTGCATTCCTCTGCGTTATAGCACCGTGACATGTACAAAATAAGCTTGAACTCATACGAATAAAATAGTTGATCTCTTAATCAGTGCATATTATACATCTCTTGAAAATATTATAAAACATTTGTAGTATATTTGTATAAAGATATAAATGTTAGTAAGAATATCTTTATATTTAAAGATATTTTTACTAATTGTTATACCGAGTATTCCAAAATGTAAAAAAGTGCTTGTGATTTGTGGAAATATTTAATTTGTAGGAATATTTCCACTTAAATTATGTTTAACGTGAAACATTAAGTCAAAATTTGAGGGAACGAGTCATCAAAAGTATGAAGCATATTTTTTGTTTTAGAGTTTGTTTTCTAATTAAATTATATGTATATTTATGATTTTTTTTTACAAAAACGATGTATATTTAATATTAATTTAAAGTATTTAAAAATCCATATAAAAAACATTATGTATAAAAAAATTCATTTATTAAATATTTTACTTGATCACTATTACCAGGATAATATTTTACCATCATACTGCACAAAACAACCGGTTTGTTTTTCCGTTAATGAGTTTAAGGTATTCAGAATGCAACTGACACTGTTGTCGACGTCCATTGGAGCGTTGCTACCACCCAGATCGGTTCGCACCCATCCTGGATGCAAACACGCTACCAATATCCCATCTGCTTTTAAATCGATGCTCATTGATTTTGTCGCTGCGTTAAGCGCCGCCTATTTTGTAAGATTAAATATTTTATGAGATTAAATAAGATTTCGCAAAATTATCTCAAGTGTTTAACGATACAAGATATACGTATTGATTAATTCCAAAGTATAATGTAGGTTTTCTAATTTTAAAACTTAAAAATTTATAAATTATATATATAGTAATATACTCTACAAATTTTATCAAAACTCAATTTTACATTTCAATAAGAATGTACAATATTAAAATTTTACTACAGAACAAATTTTTCTACAGAACTGATGCGAAAATAACATTTGTGAAAGATCCATTTAATTTATATAATTAAAAGGCACTAATTTCAGAGAGTTAAAGTGACACTAATTTCAAGGAATTAAAATGACATAATACCACAGTCTGTGCATTAATACGTATAAAAGAGAATGAACACCAAAATATATAAATGTGTTTAATAAGAATAATCCGAATGTAGATATGACATAAAGAAAATTGAATTGACATTTTTGATAAAGAGATTTATAATTAAGTGGAGTTCAACAGACTGTCAGTTTCAGAAAGTTGAAGTATTACCTTGCTGCATCTGTAAGGGTAAAAACCGCCATCACCGTTTTCGGTAATACTGCCTAGGATAGATGTCATGTTAATAACTGCTGCTCTTCTTACATTTAATCCCGTTTTATCCTCGGAATTTTTCGCAGCTGTTTTAAGTAGCGGCAGGAAAGCCTTGAATCGATTATTACTTCCGTTATGAACCGACGTTATTCGGCAATTCACGAATGTAAAAGGACTGTGAGTGTACCTTTGTTAGCATAATCGGTGCCACGGTATTTATGAGAAAAGCGTCGGTAATCTGCTGTTTCTTTACGAGGCCAAGACGTGTAAATTTGCTAGAAATACCAGCGTTGTTAAAGAGAACGTTAAGACCAGCGCCATTTACCCTTTCATTCACCGTGTCTACGACTCTCTTGTAGCTATCCGTATCCGTTAAATCTGTAAAAAGGCAGTGTAAAGTTTTTTTCGCAAATGATCGATGCTAGAAGTTGCTAATCTACATGTTTGTGAAAAGAAAGTTCAGTTTTGCGCGATGAATGTTTGATAAATCTGATTCTCTTGTATTATACACAAGCATTTGTCAAAGCAGGTGTGTATAGCATATGTCAAGGAAGGCTTACTAATACGACGTAACACAGCACTTTTTATATTTTCATTAGTCTTTTTTATATTTTCACTAGACTAATAAGATTAAAGAAATTTTGCTCCAATTTTACGTGATAAGATTACAATTTATAATTTATTTTCAATAAAATAATGAAATAGATATTAGTACGAGTTTGATATCACATTAATTAAAATTTATAATTCTTTCGCAAAAAAGAAAGACTTGAAAAAATTCGTCGTCTTGTATTTAAATTAGTATATATTTGCTCGTTCTAATGAATACGTGTTAAAACTATATTTCTAAAAAAATATATATGTACATAAAAGATTTAGCCACTTAATTATCTTTATTTCACTTTAATATCTATAGAAACAAAGGAATAAACAACGGAAATAAGTTTATCTATTTTTAAAGATTTCTAGACTGTTAAAGTGCTAATCATGTTGCAAGAATCGTTCTTCTTTCTTAGCGGAATGCTAATTATAAAAAGGCCACGGCAAATGAAGCGTGTGAAGGAATTAAAAGAATTTAAAGAATCATTCAATTTCGCAATACACTGCTCTTATTTATTAAATTATTTAAGAAATACGAAGAACATGTGATATATGTTGTTATCTCGTTGAGTATTTTATATTGATCGATAAAATTATTACATTATACGAGAGATATGACGTAGAGATATTTCTGTGTGTCATGCATGAATTTAATTTTCCCAGTAATGCGATGACTCTCATTATCACATTTTAACGAATACGAGCCACATGTCACTCCTCGATAAAGAATAAAAAAAATTGATTTCGTTATCGCGTGCAAGAAAGAATTAATCTTTGACGTTTCTTAAGTAGAAAATTTTAAAGCTAGATGGTATCAGATAGCACATTGATTAGTATCGATCAAGCTCAGCAAAATGGTGTCTTTTTTTCTACGATAGGAATGTTCGCGACGTGTTTCGCTGTAGATATTTCGATTGTATTCGGATTTTATTTTTCTTCATTTCGCATCTGCCTGGCGCGAATATGAAAGCACGTAAACTGAACAAGGCGAAAGCATGGTTGGTATGTTGCGAAAAATCGCAAATTGTTGATTCTGATTCGAGCGATCGAGAAGTTGAGGAGCATAAAGCGCGGAATAAAACGAAGAAGCAACTGGATAACAAGGGAGAGAACAAAGCTGAGGATAAAATGGAGAGCGATGTGGAGAATAAAGTGGAGAATACGGTAGAGAATCAGGCAGACAAGACGGAGAATAAAGAGAGGAACAAAACGGAAGGTGACGTCGAGAATAAAATGGAAAACAAAGTGGAGAACAAAGTAGAGAATCAGATAGACAAGACGGAGAATAAACTGGAGACTAACACGGAGGACGATGTCAAGAACAAAGTGGAGAACAAGGTAGAAGACCAAATAGACGAAGTAGAGAATAAAGCAGGGAACAAAAGGGAAAGTGTTATCGAGAATGAAGTGGAGAACAAAGTGGAGAACCAGATAGACAAGACGCAGACTAAACTACAGGCCAAAACGGAGGATGTTGAGATGGAGAATCAAATGGAGAACCAGGTAGAAAATAAAGAGGGGAGCAAAACGGAAGACGATGCCGAGAATGAAATAAAAAACGAAGCGGAAAGCAAAATGGAGATAGACAGCAACGTCGATAATAAAGTGGATATATATAATCAAGAAAAGCAGAAAAATATTCTTCCCACGTCACACACAAGTAAGATCTTAACATTTTTCTTTAACCGGGAATTTAGACATGCTTCTGTACGAATACTCGATCACCATAACGGGTTCCTATCTTAAAATTAATCTGTTGAAATTTTGTTTATGTCATTGTTTTATGTCATTGTCGTATGCGTTATTTCATCATCGCGTTATAACTGGTATAACCAGTTGTACATTTTTTAATATTAATATAAATTTTACGTGCATTTTTTAGCTATTTGGTCAAAACGTGATTTGAAGAACAGTACGATTCTCAATAAAATTCAGAAAAGAAAAACGAAATTTTTACAATTCGAATTCTTTTAATTGCAATCCAGCTTGATTTTTAATTTAAATCTAAACAACTTTCACTTGATTCAAATTCATTGAAGTTTATGGTGAACAAAAGAAAATTAAAAAATTCAATTTAGAATTATATAATTGTTGCAATTACATTTGAATAGAATGTTATTACAGTGTAATATTCGTTTTTGATGACAATGATTCGCAAACGAAATATTATTATAAGACTAAACCCTTATTTATGCTTTTAAAAATTGTTACAAAATTAGATCTAGGAATGTTAATTTACAAATCATTTTCACCATTAAATATTCTAACAAGGATTGGAATTTCAACGAAAATATTGAAACTTTATAATGATTTTATTATCCTTGATATTTCAAAGGACCCAACATTCTTAGGCTGTATTCCGTAAAATGCATGATGTATTATTTGATCCTTGCTGTTCACTTAATATTAAGTAATAAACAAAGATAAAATAATACTTTAATGATACTTTGTGTATACTTTACAGAATCAAAAGTTAATCGTACAATTGAAATATCAAAATTTCAAAATTTTGAGAGATTTCATCAGATATAATTATTGCAAGTCATCTCAATTCTTTTTTTACAACGTTTTTTAAAACGTTTTTTTCGCCATGATAAAAAATAAGATAATTCTTCCCGTCGAACGATTCAAATATTTCAAAATTCTCTCTGCTAATCAGCGTGAATTTAGCAATTAATGACCTAATTTATACCGTTTAATTTAATTCGCAATTCATAACAGAATAGTAAGAATTTTGGCTTACCTATCTCGATGATCTGTACGGCCGACGATTTGTCAGCGAGCGCGCGTAATTCCTGTAAAGATTTCGCTCATTTTTTTCCTCTTTTCGTTTAAACGTAATTCAAACATAGACGGCGAGGTTCGCGCGATTATCTCGACAATACTTTAATACGCATACAATATGATATAGCATGAAAAACCGACTCGCTTCTATCAATGTAGATTAACTTTAATCTCGGCTCAGCTTAACTCTTCATCTTCTTCTAATTTTTAAAATTAGAAAAAGATAAAAAATTAATTGAATCGAAATTAAAATTAAAGTACATTGGTAGAAACGGGCATCGGGCATTATTTCTATCAATGTTGATTAACTTTAACTTAACTTTTTTAATTACTCAGTTGTGTATTCACATTTGCGATCTTAAAATACTTCGTTAACTTTAATCTCGATTTATAACTTTATAAATTTTTTTTTTAATTCGTAAAACTAGAAAAAAAAAAGAAGTAAATCAAGATTAAAGTTAATTTG
>NW_017305180.1:6204463-6212016 GCF_001594115.1 Trachymyrmex septentrionalis
TTTTTTTTTAATTCGTAAAACTAGAAAAAAAAAGAAGTAAATCAAGATTAAAGTTAATTTGTATTGGTATATAAAATCGAGCATAATTTGTAGAACCAGAAGAGTAAGAATTATAAGAAGATTAATTTCTACCAGTGTAGTCTCTACATTTTTTAAAGTGGAATCTCCACTTTAAGTAAGATAACTTTATATGTGACAAAAGTAACTTTAATTTTAACTCTTGAAAAAGAGTGGCTTAATTTTCAGTCCTCAAGAATGAGATTTCACTTTTTAGAGTGTCGAGATTCTCTCTAATGCTTGTTTCTACTAATATAGATTAACTTTAGTCTTGAGTTAACTTACTTTATCTCTTTTCCTGGTACTAAAAATTAGAAAAGAATAAATAGTACGTTAAATAAGAGTGATTAATCTGCCTTGGTAAAAATGGACGTCGGTCGACTTGCGCAACGATATTGAAATCGAGTGTTACGGAGTGTTGCGTTCGTTGATTCATAGCGACGTTGAGAGGGGAAAAACGTGGAGGATGACGAGGAACGTATAATAGATGGCGGTAACGGAGGAAACTTACAGTTACGAGGACGCGTTCATCGGTGACGTAGGCGATTCGTGGTGTCAGTGTGACTTAACCATTGCTCGCATTGTGATTTCAGTTGGGTCAAACAACAAGAGACTTTAAACAGTTTGACATTCCAGTGACGCGTAAGATAAATAGTGGGAAAAATTTTTTCTTTTACAAAAGGAGCAAAAAGAGTCGCGATGGCACCGATCGGTAAGTATCGTTTTTTCCCTCCCCGCAAAGTAGGTAAGTTGCGTAACAATTAGTCAGACAATTAGACAGATTTCTTTTTCGATTCGAACAAAACGGAATGTATACCCCCCCCCCGTCCCACCCCGCGATCTTACCGTCGCCTTGCTTGCGTCACGGCAAGTCGCGAAGATGTAGTCCGGCGGTCTCGGTGAGTCGACCAGATGTCTCACCAGGCCCAAACCCAGACCGCGGTTGCAGCCGGTTATAAGGATCGATCTCATCGCGCTCGGTTGCTCGGTTGCCGGATACCAAGATCACCAAGACTGATCAAGACCGGCGTCGTGGTGAACCGCGGATGAGGAGAGCGCGGGGGGAGTGTACGGGGGGCGCGGTTAAGTCCGACGACACGCGCCTCGGAGTCCTCACTCTCGTCGGTGCGCAGCGCGGAACGTCACTGACGGCTGACGTCACGTGCTCCGACAATCGTGAATTGCATGTCGCCGATGGTCATGGCGACACTGACGGTGTTCGCGCGGCTCGTTTCATCTCGATGCGCGCACGCCAAGTTGCTCAGGTTAACGGCAGGTCGGCAGCCGCTCTTTGCCGGATGCGATACCGGTCTCGTCTACGGCAGAAGCGCGATGGCCTGCATGTGCAGTGAGTGTTTAGGGAAATGAATGTGAATAATTAACGATTGCGATTTGTTACGTAAAAAACATTGCGCCACTTGCGGAGTTACGCGAATTCGAAAGGTTTCTCACGACTGTTTACTTTCATTTCCAAGGATAAGAGATTTTCACGTGTCCTCTACGCGATGCTTTTCTAGAAGTTTTCTAGTCCGTGTTGTCTATGGAAAACTTTTTTATTTTCTTGCTTAATTTTTTTTTTTTTTTTAGAATTTACTTTGTTGAAAAGTCTTCCTTGATGATATACAGTTGAAATTATCTTTCAGCGGATCATGGCTATGATTATGATCTCTTGGTCATTGGTGGAGGATCCGGTGGCTTGGCAGCAGCTAAGGAAGCTGTTGGACTAGGGGCGAAAGTCGCAGTTTTGGATTATGTGACTCCTTCTCCTCTAGGAACTACTTGGGGTTTGGGTGGTACCTGTGTCAATGTGGGATGTATACCGAAAAAACTCATGCATCAAGCTGCGTTGCTCGGTGAAGCTATTCATGTATACAAACGTTCCTAATTATTATTTACTTTCCATTTACATTAAAACTTAGATAATTCTCATTTAAAGTAACTCGTTTATTTAATTCATTGAATGCAAGTTTCTTTTCTGAAAAGTGAGAGTCAACTGAGTTTTTACCTATAATCTGCATGAACTTGGGACTGCGTGTTTTACTGAATTTTATTAAATCATGTTAAGAGTGAGATTATAAACTTGCGTGTTGTTATGCAATAACTTTATCACCAAAGTAGTGACATCATTTTTATTTGAATATAAAATAACTTTAGTTTCATATCAGTATCATTGAATAAAAATGGAAAGCTAATTGTGATTAAAATGATGTAAAAGATTCATGTCTAATCTGTGAATCATCGCGTTTTTAGGAAGCAGCAACATTTGGTTGGCAGTTGGATCCTAAGTCTGTGAAAATCGACTGGGAAGCCTTGAGAACCGCTGTACAAAATCATGTCAAGTCTGTAAACTGGGTCACTCGTGTTGAGCTTAGGACAAAGTTAGTTATTTATAATTAGAAGTATTTTCTAATTTTTCTGTTTATGTATCAATTAATGGCCATATTATTCATTTTTATGTATCAATTCATGTTATTCATATCTATATTATTTAATTCTTGTTTATTTGATCTATATGTAATTACTTATTTATATTAAATATTTACTTATAGGAAAGTTGAATACTTCAATGCTCTTGGACATTTCAAGGACGCACACACAGTAGTTGGAATTACCAAAAAGGGGGAAGAAAAAATTCTTACAGCTAAAAATATATTAATTGCAGTAGGTGGTAGACCTAAGTATCCCGATATTCCTGGTGCTAAAGAATATGGTATAACTAGCGACGACATCTTCAGTTTGGAACGCGCTCCAGGGAAAACCCTTATTGTCGGTGCTGGATGTATCCTTCAACGGCATTTTACGCGATCTTGTTTTTAGATTTTCTATTGTAATTATGCAGAAACGTGCAGATTAAAGATTTTTTTTCCTTAATAATGAAATATAGATATTGGTCTGGAATGTGCTGGCTTTCTAAATGGCTTAGGTTACGATATAACGCTAATAATTCGATCGTTGGCGTTACGTGGATTTGATCAGCAAATGGCAACCCATATTGTCGAAGAGATGCAGCAACGCGGTGTGAAGTTTAATTATCAGACAAAGGTTAAAAAAGTTTCTAAACAAGAGGATGGCCGTCTTGTAGTCGACTGGATCGACAAGGTATGTATTTGTTGACAAACTTATATGTGCAAATGAAAAAATAAGTCTACATTAGAATGCAATATAATTTTTAGGATGGTCAAATTCATCAAGACGTATATGATACTGTTCTATTTGCTATCGGCCGACAATCGCTTACTCAAGAACTGAAACCGGAAAATGCTGGATTGAAACTTGTTCCAGAAACCGGTAAGATTGACGCAGTTAACGAACAAACGAACGTTCCAAACATTTACGCGGTTGGTGACGTACTTCATGTAAGTGTTTTCAACATTTTATAACGATTTTATCTCGAAAATAGATTAGTGCACAGTTTAGATAGTTCTAGATATTTTTTATCATTTTAATATTTTTCATATTAAATTATGAGTTAAATTACAAATATAATAGAAAATTTTATTGTAATATAAAACGTGATCATTTTTTGTATTTTTTACAGAAAAAACCTGAATTAACGCCCGTTGCTATACACGCGGGTAAACTGCTAGCCAGAAGATTGTATGGTAATTCGACGGAGCAAATGGACTACATAAATGTAGCGACGACAGTGTTCACTCCTTTGGAATATGGATGCATCGGGTTGAGCGAAGAAGCGGCAATCGCGCTCCACGGAGAACAGGAGATAGAGATTTTCCACGCGTATTATAAACCAACGGAATTCTTTGTACCCCAAAAGATTGTCGATCGTTGTTACATAAAGGTTGTCGCGCTTAGACACGGTGATGAAACGGTACTCGGAATGCACTTTGTGGGGCCCAATGCAGGCGAAGTGATTCAAGGATTTGCGGCTGCTATTAAGTAAGTTTTATCCAAAAAATGATTTGTCAATAATTTCAAAAATTTGATTTCAGAACTCCATAACTTATATTTCATAATATTTTTATAGATGTGGCTTAACAATCCCGAAACTGAAGTCTACTGTCGGTATTCATCCAACTGTAGCGGAGGAGTTTACGCGCATAAATATTACCAAACGTTCAGGCTTGGATCCTAAGCCGCAAAGTTGTTGCAGTTAAATCGATATGCACGTAGCATCATCGTGTTTATCTCGATTATATTCACAAATTTATATCGATTATTCGATTAAGAGATACGCGGCTCATTCCTATGGCAGAGAATATCTTTCAGCTGAATATCTTTCGGCTGAAACAGTTTTTCCGTTCTTACGTATAAAAGCGCTGAATTACCGCAGTATTACATAAAATAAATAACGAAAGGATATAGAAGCCAGAAAAAGAGAGAAACAGATGATTGTAATTTGTTACGTCACATAATATCACTTTTTATACATATTATTTTTCTAAGGAATACGCCTTACTCAGATGCGTTATTGACGCAAAAAATTATCATAATGCTTATTTATATTAGCAATAATAACCAATCATTATTAATAAAATGTTGAAGTTGTAATTTGCGGTAACTGTATCTCCTAAAACAATTCCTTTTATGAACAAAAATAGATCGTTTAATAATCAAAGTAAATTTCCTATATTTAAACAAAATTATATATATATATATAAGATACATAAACGGCAATATTTTTTTTTTATGTTCAAGACATTTTTTTATACAGGATGAATCAGAGTCATTGAATTAACTTTTTACTCTATGAGATAATTATCGACTTCATACCTAATTCGATTATAACGTGCGTGCAGTCGATAATTTTCTCATAGAGTAAAAAGCTGATTCAACGACTCTAGTTTACCCGTGTATATAACAAGAGAGATCTGAGAGAGGTTATACCGACTTTTTTTATATACCAAATCTCGTAGGGTAATTTCCACGTTTTTGTGATTCTCTTCCATGCTATTACATGGATTAGACAAAGATGAATAATTAACTTTGATAGCCTTGTAATAGCACGAAAGAGAACCACAAAAATTAGACATTATCCTACGAGATTTGATACACGAAACAGGCCGGGACATACGCGACTCTCATCAGATTTCTCTCTGATATACAATAACAAGATGAAGTATTCAATATGAAAAAAAGATTGAAAATGTTAAACAAAAAATGAAAAATATAAGTACAAATTGCGCTGTTCAGAGCCAATATTTATACGGTTTTATATAATTTCATACAATTTTATGTTTATGTGATTTTTATTATTGAATATTAGGAAAAAAAGCTAAATTCTTTGATTAAATTTATACATCAAATTAATAGAACTGGAATTAAACTCTGAGGATGAATAATTTAACGGGATTATATGATAATAATTTTCACATAAATGATATGTTATTCAAATATGACAATGATAACAAAACTGATTACATTCTTGTAATTAAGTATTAATATATATCATTATAAAAAGAATCACATATATTTCATCTAAACAGGAATGCTCATTATTTATTATAATCGTAGCTTCATATCAAACCCAGCAAATGGATTGAAATTTTCAATCCATTTTCGTTATACACACTTTCTTTTTACCCTTGATATACACTCGGGTTCCTGAGATTCATTTATTAACTCAAATTTCGTAAAAGAATATATTTCAATTACTTTTTTTTCGATCTATGGAAAATTGATTAAGGAATAAATCCATAATGTGTAAAAGTCGATAGAATTCAAGATGTATAGGTTCAAAGAAAAAGAAATTCAGAAACACAAAAAAATCTCGATTTAGCAAATATAATATAATAAATCTATGTTTTTTTTTTATATCTAGGCACTGAGGTTTTTGGATCCCCAGTGTATATAGCTAGGGTTAATCAGAGCTGGGTAAAATGTCTTTTGAATTCCATGTAACATACTAATTATAAAATACTTTTAAAAAGTATTTACAATGCAAAATGCAAAATGGGTCTTTCGAATCCATTTTAAATAAAATAGATAAACAAGTATTTTAAAAATACAGAAAACTATATAAATTGAGACAAGATCTCAAAAATCCTTAATTTTTTAGATATTCATAGTAGGACATAGAGGTTTGTTTGTCTCAGAAATCCATAATTTTTCATTGTTATTTATAGTGAGACATAGAGTGACGTTGTTTGGGAGCGGAGGATTTCTTGATTTTTTAAATAAACAACACTACTCTACATCTCATTACAAATATCTATGAAAAATTAAAAATTTCTGAAATCTTGTTTCTATATAGTTTTTCGCAAAAACTTTCCGTTAAGGTACATTTTTTAAAAGTATTTTACGTTTGAATTCCATTTTTAACAAAATTTGAAGCCCGGACTACAGTAATATAAATAAAGTATTTCTGATGAGAATATTTTAGATTTCTTAATATTATGATTTGGAAACGGGATCGTTTACTTGAATAAATCAAATTAATACGATAAGTGCACCGGTTACAGTCAAAATTAAATGTTAAGAGTAATATACATTTTTTAAAATCTATAGTATTTTACATAAAGCTGGAACATTAATTTTTTTTATTAAGATTCGATATTTATGGACTATCTGGAATTAATTTTCTCTTTACAGTTTAATTTGCAGCTTATTTGAATATTCATAAAAATCTTTGGCCAATCATGGGGCTTAGTTCTTCTTATATGTCAACGATTCTAGAGAAAATTTGTAAAAACATAGGAAAACCATTACCTATTTTATAAATGGTTAAATGGTAGACACGATTCATTTCAAATGTAAAGTGAATGAAAATGATTTTCCAAAAACCATTTAAAATAGAATGCTATAAATTATACAGTAGCTATAAATTATATAATAAATCTAACTATTTAATTGCAGCTATTATACTGCATCTATCATTTTCGTATTATAAACTTTATTACCGCAACTTCTTAAACATGACGTTTCTAAACACAACGTCTTAATGTCGTGATGAATAGATTTCATTTCTAATCCAACTGTCGAGAACTCAAAAGATTGATTCTCCTCTTAGAATCTCCGTTTTTAAAAATATTTATAGCAAAATATTATATTTATATTTTAATATTTTTGAAATATGCTGAATCACAATTTTGATGTTCCAAAATATATTTTTTTATTTAAAGTACTCGTAGACAGTCCTAGATATAAAAAAACATAGATTTTATTATATTATATTTTTTGTTAATATAATTTAGAATAAATTGTTTCATAAATTATATATTTAAATTTCAATAGCAAAATTAAGACAAATGAAAGTAAAATACAGGTATTAGAGCATAATAAAATTTACAGTATAATTTTAGAAGAGTCGAAACATTCGAACGATATGTCTAGTCTAAATACTAAAATTATACTGTAAATTTTATTGCGTTCTAATATTTAAGTTCTATTCTAATTTGCCTTAATTATTAATTAATTTTGAGAGCCAAAAATTTTCTTTTTCCATATTATCTAGAATACCAATCATATAATTTTATTCTCTATAACAGAAATGTGAAAAGTGAAAATTGAGAGATATATATACACACACACATATATAT
>NW_017305180.1:6212116-6244985 GCF_001594115.1 Trachymyrmex septentrionalis
AATAAAGCCACTATTATACTTGGATTAGAATAGGAAAGTCTTTCAATAGAAATGCACAAAGATATGTATCACTTACGTTTTATATATATTTTATAAAAATTAAATATAGTATTATTTAATTCTTATTTTTTATTTATTACAACAATTTTTTTTATGTAAATATACTTATATACAGGGCGATCTTATGCGCCCGTGTATTGACACTATATTCCTGGTTAGTAATGTATCGATAAAAGGTTTTATTATTACCACATGTTAAAATCTCGGATATAAATTAAATATCTATGCAGCATAAAATTTTTTTTGTTATTTCAATGCCATGTCAATTACATCAGCAAAATCATTAAAAAAAATGACACAAATGGAAATTAATAATAGGAAATTAATAGAATGACTTGTATGATGTCATAACATTTACTATGTGATTTTATAATTGCACGAAATAACTTCCTGAAAAGAGAGACAATAACATATGCTATTCTCTTATCATCGCTTTGTTATTTAATTAGATTAATGTCTATTACTTTATTACAAAGACAAATCCCCGATTGTCTTTATAATAGCGTAGGTAATAGAGTTTATCAAGCCTCAATTGCCTATGAATCTCCCATGTATATAAGGCTTGTGATGAATGATAGATGAGTACATAGAATATATATATATATATATATATACATATATATATATAGAGAGAGAGAGAGTAAATATAAAGCCTGTCACTTCTACGTGTATCATTTCACAACTAGCTTTACTACGAAACAGTATAGTTTATTTAAGTGAACATTTAAACGACGTAAACGATTGAAGTCAAAGACGAGCAATAGGTCAGTGTGTGTATTCAATTATTCTTTATCAATATTGTATTCTTTTGATATTCGAGATTTGTTGTTAAAAATTTTAAGTAAAGTCATAACAAGTAAAGTCGTAACAAACATAATTACATTATAGTACATTTTTTGATACATTATTGAAAATATGGGGTTAGCTTGTTAATGATCGAATGAGATGTGTGTGAAAAAAAAATAAATAAAAAGAATCTTAATTAACGAATTCTATAATATATGTATACAACTTAATATAGTGACAATTAAATTCCCGGACTGAGGCCATCAAAAACTCACAAAAAAGATTAAAAATATTTATTTATACCATCATTTATAATATTTTCCATTGGCAGAAGTTTATGAGTGTGTATGCAGTGCACTTTAAAACTGTTATAAGTACACAAATCAACGTAAAGATATATGTTTAATAAAAATATAAAAAAACAAGTTAAACCGCAAAATCCTTAATACATTTTATTGTGCTATTTGATAAAATATATATTTTAGCATTTCATCAATTGATTTTCACTTTTCCATTTAGATTAAAATAGTATACAATAGCTTTAATGTGCACTAAACGTGCACTAGTTCTGCTAATGAAAAACGCTATTAATGCAATTCAATTTTTAATATTATTTATGAAAAGAAACGTGGTGTTAAAAAACGTAAGGAATAGAAATATTGTTCGGAATCGAAGAGAATTATATTAAATGATAACATTAATAAATATTTGATCTTTTTTTTTATAGCTTTAGTCTGAGAACTTAATTGTCACATCGTGTGTACCATAATTTAAAAAAAAAGCTATTTTTATAAAAACAATACATCAATAGAAATTTTGAATAATTTGCAAGTTGCGTTCTTAAAAAAAGAAAAGTTTAAATTGCAAACAAGCAAACATTACGGACAATTGTAAGTTCTTAGGACTTAGATCACACTTGTTTATTTTATAGATAATTTTAGTCATATAAATAATTTTCTGTTCATAATTTTTCTTTAAATTTTTCATGTGAGTAATTTAAGTTTAAATAATCTTATATCTTAAAATATAGAGGAAAACTTCCTATTATAAGATAGGCGCCTAATATGAGATAGCGGCGTTTCTGCTAAACTAATAAACGTTATCTATTGGTTCCATGAATGTATAGCTCTTGGGTTGAACATTATTAGTAGAAAATTCATTATTAGATCATGCCTGTAGTCATTGTAAAAAAAGATTTTAGAATTTGGATGTCTTCAAGTTTCATTGAGATGAGCCTTTATTAGACCTTATTTATTATTTAATAAATAAATATTTGGCAATAAATTCTTTATGTAGTGATAGAGTAAGGTGGTACTAATAAAAAAATATGGGATATGTTTTAAATTGCTTAATTATAGAAGTTAGATTTGATGATCGTAAAACTATAAGGCGTGGAAATCGTAATATGAGGATATTTATATAATATGAAATAACATACTTCCATGTCATAGTAAAAATTGTTGCTAAAGTAAAAATGTTATTGCACAATAATAAAAAGGACAACCGGAATGAACGTCGAGTGTTTATTTCTGCGATGCTTGATTTCAACTACCTGAACGCAAGTTCTGGGTATAATGTATCTCATACTCTCTTCTCATTTTTCGCTGGCTGTGTTTGTATTTAAGAAACAAAGTTAAATAAAGTTTTTTAGTTGTAATACTGATATACATATTTTGTGTTTTACTATTTATAATTTCTCGGGGCATCTCATATTAGGAGGAATTTTTTGATTTTGCGATTTGCTCACTTTTTACATTTCTTTAATTTTCAAAAAAAATGGAATTTGAATTAAATTTTATATAATATTATCTTAAAGCTTATTATAATATCTCAATTTTTCATTATGTATGTATTTAAACTTTTATTAATAATTTTTATACGTTTATAAAAATAATACAACTTATTAAGAAAACAATTTAGAACACGAATTGTACTTGCACGTAATTGAAGAGCAAAGTCGAATATTTTTTACTGTAACATTGACAGGATCACATTATTTAATAGCCGTATTCATACAACTATTCAAGGCCATACATTGCGTCAGGCCATTATACACGTTTCTTTGATGTAGACCGAAACGTCTATAATTTGAATCTTACGTAAGCATTTTAAATATATGACATTCACAAAAAACATGCTACGTGTAGCTGAATGCTCTTTGTATTTTATATTTATCATCAGAATATTATTATCGAAAGTAAAGTCACTGATGGTCATAATTATAAGTATATCACTTGAAATCAGTAAGATTTCATTGAAAAAATTAATTAGTAAAAATAATTGTATTTTAATAAATAATATTAGAAAGTAAAAACAGTAGCTATTATGAATAGCAAAATTAGCACAAAATATACATAGTAAAAAATGTCACAGTTACATCACAACAATTATAGTTACATCATGGTGAAATGCTCACTGATTCTTAGTAAAATGCTATTTTAATTAATGCAGTTTGAATTAATAATATTTTCACTGATACAATTTTAGAGAATACTAGAAATCAGTAAGTAGAAATAGGCATGATGAGTCCGACATAACATGTGATATTGAATGATTGAACACTCAATAGCCACCAAGTATTAACATCCACGTGTTACACTGTAAAAAGTGCCTAACTTTTTCTCTTCAGTTACGTTCAGGTTTCATGTTTCTAATTTGTTTGTTTGTACTTGATTAAAGTCTATATTACGGGCTGTCACTAACATAAATAATTAATTCATATATTTTTATTGACATAAAGACCTTGGTTATTAAAATAATAATTCATGCCTTTATATCATTAAAAATATACATGAATTAATCACTTATGTTAATGACAGCCTGTAATATAGACTTTAATTGAATCAACAGAATTTTTTCTCAGTTTATATATATGAACATAATAATTAAATACGAGCATTATATAATTTATACACAGATAATAATAACATATATACATTTATAATAATAATATATTTGTTTAAACAATAAAAAATTAATTAATTAATTAAAAATTTATTTAAATAGAAAGAATCAAAGTTTATTAGAAAAAAAAAAATTAATTGAAATCTTAAATAAATACGTGATTACGGTTTGCTAGACATATCGTAAATTTTTTGCAATTATTGCAACTCAATCACATTCACGGAGCTGCAAAAGGAGCACGCAAAATATATTAATCAAAAAGAAGAAAGGAGAAGCGATTTCTCATATTATCACGCTCTTAATTGAAGCAGCGTCTTTCAACAAGGAAATGTATTTGTCTTGAATACAGAATGACACACTTAAGAAAGAAACGATGATAAAGTGAATAAAAAACAAAAGAAAGAAATGGCAGAAAACAGTGAAGGAAAAGATCGGAATGAGTGAAGAAAATCGGCTGGAAAAACAGAGAGAGAAAACGTGAATAATTCTTGCCGTAAATAATGAATTATCATAAAGAATCGTTTTCGCATTTTGTGACACAATGGGAAAGAAACGATTTGTTGAGGAAATTCTTCAATCTTAATCTTAATTTCAGTGATGGCTCTAGAGACGTTGACATGGCTAAATTTAAGCTTCGTGGAGAAGGTCCTGCGAAAGTCAGAAGGAGACGATTCGATTCAGGTGATCGATATGTCTACAAAACCAGCCACGAAAAAAGGTGACAACTATCTTAGTGATATGATCAGAATTACGGTTGAATTTTCACGTAATCAAGACGGCCATGAGATTAAAGAGAAAAAATCCATTATTGTCAAACTCTCACCTATAATTGAAAGTGTTCGACAAAAATTCGTAAGTTGATTTAATGTATACATTTTTAATTATAATATATGAACGATTTTATTATATCGGATTAGATTATTATCATGTATAATATTTAATAAAAAGATTAGGATAATTTATATTTAAGTAATTAGTAATTAAAAAAATAAAATTAATAATTGAAAATAAAATTATTTTTATAAATTAAGTTCGAATTAATAAAGAAAAAATATACATGTATTTAAGAAAATGTTTTTCATTCGTTTTAAAACTAATTTTAATCGGTAAGACAAAATTATTATTTATTTGACATCAAGAAGCAAAAAATTTCTACTACATAAATTTTTATTTAGACCTTAAATTTATATTAAAAAATAATTACATGCTTGTTAGATTAAAAGATTCCATTTATTAATTTTAAACTTGTTATAGATCGTATTAGCAGGTTATTTTCACACCGAAATATCAATGCTGTCAGATACCTTAAATAAAATGAATAAGTTGTTAGGGCCTAAATACCGTTTAAGCGGGAAAAGCCTATACGTGCAAAATGAACATCCAACGCTTCTCGTGATGGAAGATCTCATGTTTCTTGGTTTTCGAATGGCCGATCGTTTGTCTGGCCTTGACCTAACTCATTCTGTATTGGCATTACAAGGACTAGCCAGATTTCATGCAGCCTCTGTCGCCATATGTGAGAAGGTAAATTACACCTGATTCAGTCATAATATTGCGATTGTTAAGAATTTAATTCAATAGCATGAATGTTAGAACGATCTCAGGAATAAATCTTTTGCATTAATATAAATAATATTATTTAATATTAAATATAAAAGATATATGTGAAATTACTTTGATTGCGCAAGAATATCGCATTGCTACAAAATTTTTGTGTGTTATATTATTTGAAGTATTTATTAAAAATATGATAAGTAATAATCAAACACACACACACAGAAAGATATTTGAAAGCTTCATATAAGAAACATTAATTTAAAGTGGCAAATAATTATAACTTTAATTGCTATAAATTTTGTCAAGAAGTAATTTTAAATAAAACTTGTAGAACGCTTTAGGATCATATATTTAATATATTTTATAATTGTATAAAGAATTATTTATTCTATAGCAATAATTCTATAGTAATAATTTCTAATTATCATATTAAATGCGAGTTCCATTTTAATATTTATTACAAACGTATGATATTGTTCTTTATTGAGATATATTTAATTAAGAAAACACGCAATTTGGGAACGTATTCTTAACAAAATAATTTACTCACAAAAATATATAAAATTATTTTTTACATTTTAGTTAATTAGTACAAAAAATAATCAACTTTTTTTTTTACTGGAATATCACGCTTATGTTAAATACTTTCAAAATAAAAACAATTAGAAAAGAAAGATACTCTTTTAGCTTAAAAAGGGATACGTACATGTTCACTTAATTATAATCAATAAGTCCTTTGCATTTGCAAAATATTAATTTAAAATTAAAATATTAAATATTCGATATTAAAAATTATAATCAATAATAGTTTGCCTTATAACTTTTTCTAGAAATAGTCTATTTTAAATTTGATACAAAATTGCATGTTAGTAAAATTATTGTCGTAAATTTTACTGTACAATCTTATTTATGCGACATTCCCAATTTTCACATAATCCGTACAATAAACTTAATTATTTATAGTCAAATGGATAGACATCAATGTTCTTTATTAAAAATATTTTAATATATTTAGGAACCAAAACAAAAAGAGTATTCGAAAGGAATGTTTTGCCATCAGCACCCACCAGAACTGCAAGCTTTTTTCATTATGGGAACTAAAGCTTTAGCAGATGAGATAGCAAACTGGCCAGAAGTGAAAAAGTAAGATTAGCATATCTAAACAGCAGTGTTTATTATTTTATTACTTATTTAATGTCTAATATAATGTTTTACATGACACAAGATAATGAGAATTTAATACAAAAAAATTGAACATATTAATTGTAAGCAGCAAATGGCAAATATAAGTACAAACTGCATCATTTAGAGCGTAATATTTGTGTGACATAATTCCACACAATTTTATGTTTATGTAATTTTTATCGCTAGATACTCGGAAAAAATTGCTAAACTCTCCGATCACGTATATCAAATAGCAGAAGATGCAATCAAGACTTCTGAGGATGAATTGAACGTTATTAATCATGGTGACTGTCATCTGAACAATATGTTGTTTAAATACGATAATGATGGCAAACCTATTGATCAAATTTTTGTAAGTACCATCACGTTCCTTTGTATTTCAGATTGTAGGTTCTCTCTAGCCCAGCGTTGTATACCGGTATATGTGTTTACAACCTTATAATTCAATCTTCTTCTTCAGATCTTAAGTTTAATATAAAATATGTATCTTCTTTCAAGTCCCTAGGTTTTGAATTAATATACAGTTCGAAGTCTAATATGCAGTTCCAGGATCTTCCTTAAGTCCTTAAACTTCATATAAGTCCTTATAGGATTCATTTAGAATGTGCATCTTTTTAATCATGCTTCTTTGATCAATCTTTTCTTATAAAATGAGATATATATGAGAATATATTGAGAAGACAGTCTGGATCGAATGCTATCTATTGATTATAAGTTGAAATAGCTGTTTTTACACGAAATTATATATACGTGTTCATCACTTGTTTTATATGAATAAAAATATTAATCTTGTTTTATACAAATTATAAACTTATATAAAATAATTCGTAAAATTTTTAATTTATACTTGCATATGATATAATTTATTATTGACACGAATTTACTTGAAAATATATTACTTTAATTTAGAAAAATATAAATCATTAAATATAATAATCATAATTTAGATATAATAACATAGTTCAATCTTATTCATTCTAATTATCTATATTTCTAAATTTTTATTACAGTTGAATGCAATAATAAAAGTTCCCGTAAGAATAAACAAAATAAATTGATAATATTTCGAAAAATACTATTATGGTATTAACGTATTTCAATTATCTGCAATTTACTTATCAAAACAAAGGTGGTAATAATAAAAGAAAATGCAGTTCTATAATACAATAAATCCATCTGTTTAATCTGCTATTGCATTCATCGCCTGTTTTTTTCATATCAATCGCGCAAATTATTAATTATTTGCTGCAACTTCCTAAACGTAACATTTTTAAACGTCTTACTTCCGACAATAGAGTTTATCTCCAATCTATTTGCAGAGAACTCAAAACATTGATTAATCAAGAAAATGTAAATATAATTACAGGTAGACTTCCAAATGTGCGTCTACACGACGCCGGCACTCGATCTTCATTATTTTCTCAATACTAGTCCTTCCATAGATGTCATGGAAAATGAGAGAAATACTTTATTAAACGAATACCTTGGAACCTTGTCGGCGACTATGAAACAACTAAACTGTAAGACGCAGCCGCCCACCATGGAAGAATTGAAAGCTATTTTAAAGCGAAGTGCTAGCTATGGAATGATAGCATCCTTCACGATTTTACCGCTCATGTTGTGTAGTAAGAATGAGTCAAAAGATTTGGATGAGATTATGAGCACGGGTACTTTTATAAATCCAGGTTTACAGAGTGAGAGTTATAAAAAATTAATGATAAAGAGAATTCCATTATATGACGAGTGGGGTTTACTAGGATAATTCTATATATATATCAATATATTGATATTTAATTAGAATTAGATTTTGGTAGTTAATACGTAACAAAAATAAATTATATATTGTATTAAAATATTTAATACATTAATTATAACTTTAGCTTTTCTGATGCCTTGCTACCTACTATCACATAAATCTTCAAGATAGTCAAATATATTTAAATTTAAAATAAACTTATGTACATAACATTTTTTACGAAATAATTCTAGTTTCGAATATCTATGCAAAACAGTTTTGTATGTATACTGAGTATTTTACGAAAAGAAATAACAAAATGTGAAAAACAATTAAGTAGAAACAAAATTGCTATTGAGCTCGCGTAATATGCTCGTGGATATTTTTCATATGCAATTAATTGCATTATTTTAAATAAAACATTTGTTAAAAAAAAAACACTTTAGAAAAAAAAAAATTTATTTACGCAATTTTAGTTTAAAAGACAATAAGGTACATAAGTTTGGTTGTTAAAGATTAAAATAAACTATACAATGTTAGTGAGATTTATGAAGATTATTTATATTTATATATTGTATATAATTTAATTTATTTTATATAAAGGATAATTAATCGTCCACTCAAATGATTCCGCTCAACCGAATAATTACATAATCTTTATTATGATCGAACAATATAATTTTGGTTATTTACGGTATTCCATATCATAAACTATTGGAAATCATTATTTCGCGGCATAAATAAGTGAATTTTAAGAAGAGAGATTGTATTACTGACGAAAATATAACGTATTCATATAATTCAAGTTGAACATGTGTTATTATAACATCGAAATAACGTCAAAGTGATTATTAAATTATTACTACACTTTCCAAATAACAACAATTTATTTTGACGTTATCGTGTTTTTATTGTTCTACTTAGATATTTTTATCAAAATTAAATATATAATAATAAGCAAACTTAATAAACTATTATTAGATATATGCAAATTTTTTCAGCTTTGTATCATGTACCTTATGCGTGCTACGAAATTAATTACCATGACATTCTGTTAAAAAAAAAGAAAGAAAAATAAAAAACAATTTAATTATTTTTATAATTGTAGTTAATAAAAGAAGATCGTAAAATTACACTGGATTTTTTATCGGTTCCTGATTCTATGATTAGACCTGCTGTAAACAGATAAAAATACGATTATTCTGTATACTAACTGTATATATTTGTATATTAAAGTCGTATTATATCTTGCAAGAAAAGGCATCTAAGTATCCTCCTTGTGATTTTGATGAGCTTTGAATATGTTAAATTATATTATGAACAAAAATATTATTTAGAAATTTTATTCTGACAAAACTGTCGCGTTATAGCGAATCATTTTAGTCCAATTACAATTTTTCGTTAGTTCGTGACGCTATTATTGTGAAATTATTTAACAATTTGTCTACTGAGGAAGATAGAACCTAATTGTAAGTAACGTGACTTGCACGGATGTCATAATGTTTACGGTGCGATTTTTTTTTATGGCGCGTGCAGTGATGTCAATTAATTTTCTGCACCGGAAAACATTGCACATGCTATCGTCTTATTGTTCTGTAGATTAGTGTTTATTGCTTGATTGAAGGACAAACTTGCACGAGTTTAATATTGACTGAGTCTTAGTTATTCAAGGTTCTGATGAAGACACAAAGCCCATGATGGATGAATAGATGAATATACTGACGTAGATATAAAGCTTGTAAATCCTATTCTATGTATCATTTTGAGACTAGCTTTAGGAAACTGCACAGTGAAGTAAGCATTTAAGAAAAATAAACGATTGAATTCGAAGACGAATAATTTCAGGTTAGTTACTTTAGTGTATTGTTTATTATTAATATTTTATTTCTTGCACTAGATTGCATTAGAACATTTTTTTTCGCTTCTATGATATATTTATACATATAAATATATCTATTTCATTTTAAGTTCTAAAAATGTAGTTCATATTCATAGAAAACAGACTTTTTTTATTTTCTTGACATTGATATTCACAGTTTATTGAGGAAAACTTTAAATAAAGTCTCAAACATTGTAACATTATAGTGAATTCTTTGATTTTACATATATGTAAGAAGATTTTTCCCCGACCCATTATGATACATTTCGAAAATACAAGATCATTACAAATAATACATAATGATATATGTGTGAAATATATATAAATAAAGGAAACTTAAAGAATTCTATGATACAAAATTTAATACTAAATGTGACCAATAAGTTTTGAAATTGAAACCATAAAAAAACACATAAAAAAATTGAGAATAATTATTAAATATTTATCATCTTGCAATATAATCCCTATTTTCATACAATTAACCTTTACATCATTATATAACGAATCGAATGTCCGTATATGGAAACTTGTTCTGAACCATCCTTCTCCTACCTAATCATTGGATTGATAACACGTATTATTCACGTTCCATCCTTCTTATAGTAAATTTCAATTTAGGAAATAAAAAGATAGCATAAAAAGATATTATAAAGATATCGTTTGGGACATCTAAAAAATATCTAAAAGACGTCATAAAGACATCTGTCAGAGTACATTGTTCATTGTCTGAATGTCAATGTGATTTAGCGCCAGCATGAATTGTATTCTTGAGAAGAGTTAAATTGCAATATTACATAACTAACAAACATTACAAAGTGCAACACAGTAAATTAAAGTCAATTAAAAGTAACATCGAGAAAACAATTCTAATTTTACACTTAAGAAACTGTTACGTAACACATGTGTTATATAAGTTATATTTAAAATGTCAAATGTGACACTGTGACATTGAAATTATGTTACTTTTAATTGGTGTTAACTGAGAAGAAGGTCTTAAAATTTCATTTAGAACAATTTTACTGAAGACAGTATTTTTATAGACAACTTTAAAGGCATATCAATAATTTTTTATAAATAACTTTTTTTTAAATAATCTTATCATTTTAACATAATATTTTAAAAATTGAATATTTAATACACAATTTTAATATAAATAATTACTATTCCTGTGTATTTCTTAAATTAAATAAGATAAGCTCCTTAATAAATATATAATATTGCTTCAATTTGTTAGTGCAATAATAATAATTATATTATTTTAGACTTTAAACTAACAAGAAACGCAATACAATATATATCTTATATACCAGAAGAACTGAGGAGCCGGAAAAAGGGAAAAAAACGTAATAAATTTCGTCGCGAATAAATTAATTACTGCAAAAAAATTGTTTTTATGTTTTGTAACATGACGAGGACATGTGTGAACAAATTCTCCAATTTTAAATCCACTTTCAGAAATGGCCTTAGAAACATCGACATGGCTAAATCTATGCTTCGTGGAGAAGATTCTGCGAAGGTCAGAAAACGACAATTCGATTCAGGTGATGGATATATTTTCAAAACCGGCTACGGTTAAGGGTGACAACTACACTAGCGACATGATTAGGATTACTGTCGAATATTCACGCGGCTCTAAGATTAAAGAGAAAAAATCAATTATTGTAAAACTGTCGCCTGTCCTTGAAGGTGTTCGACAGAAATTAGTAAGTTAATCTAATGTGTATATACATACAATGTTTCTAATATAAAAAGAGAAGAAGAAATAGAGAGAGAGAGAGAGAGAGAGAGAGAGAGAGAGAGAGAGAGAGAGAAAGATAACAGTGAAAAATTTTATTAATTTGAAGTACATACATTTCTATTCAAAAAGATTCTAGGATATTTATTTTTGGATAATCTCAGTGATTAAAATAAAATTATTTTTATAAGTCAAGTTTACATAAGCGAATATACATTACTTTGTATTTAAAGAAAACATTCTTTATTTGTTTCAAACCAAGTCTTAAAACTTTCTATTAAATTTTAACAAATTTTATTTAGATTTTTACGTAGGTCTATATATCACAAATAATTACATGTTTGTTAGATTAAAAGATTGTATTTGATTATTTTAAATAAACTTATCACAGGTCACACAAGCAGGTTTTTTTCACACTGAGATGTCGATGATGTCCGATACTTTGGATAAAATGAATAACATGTTAGGAGCAAAGAACCGTTTGAGCGCGGAGATTCTTCACATGCAAAATGAAAATCCAGTACTTCTGGTAATCGAAGATCTCGCGTCTCTTGGTTTTCAAATGGCTGATCGTTTGTCTGGTCTTGATCTAGATCATTCCATATTGGCGCTTCACGGACTTGCCAAGTTTCACGCAGCCTCCGTAGCCCTATGTGAGAAGGTAAATCACACGCGTGACTCACAATCAGTCGCAGCATTTTGTTGCAATTATTAAGAATTCGAATCATCAATAACATTGACGAATGCAAGAACTATTCCAAGTTCAAATTTATGCGTTAATATTAAATATAAAAATTATACGTGGAATCAATGGAACATCACTTTGCATTTCATAAAATTCGAATTGCGATCTATTTTAATATCGTATTAAACTTAAAATGTTGCGCTTTTTATCATATAAGATTTTCTATTTACAAGAAATAAGACTTTGATTTAGTGCTGCTACGATAATGCTGCTAATAAGCGATTTAAAGACATCTAAAAGTGTTTTATCTCTGAAAGATGTCCAAAAGATAAATAAAAAAATGTTTTTAAGACTAGTAAGTGTATTTTGTAACTTTTTAACTACAATTTTTTCTATCTAGAGTCGTTGTGCAGGTATTTTATATGGTGAAAAAGCTTCGTAATGAGCGTAATCATATAATCGAAAGGTCGTTAGTTAAACTTTATATTTTTTATTATACTATATTATATTATCTTTTAAATATTCTTAGAGAGGATGCAAAATTTTTTAATTATACTATATTATTTCAATTTCAAGAGTCCATAACTATAATAGCATTTTTTGGCAATTTTTTAATTTGTATTTCTGGTGCTGAAATGGCTCGGAGTATAGTTTGTACTAAAAGATTTTAGTATCTCTGGGAAATAAACAACTATCCAATCGGACTAATAATTTCAAATTTTGCAATACGTATTCTTTTAATTAGTATACAGTATTTATTTCAAAACATATTAAATTCCATAGGAACAAACGCCCATATGTAGTGGCGAGAATGAAATATTTGTTTTTTTTTAATTTTTAATTTAGCGTACTCTCTTATAAATATGTTACATCTTTGCGTAGCGCAGCGCACTATTTGCATACCTGCTCGGAGGACCTGTTTAAAACTTCAGTAAAAGTCATCACTTAAAATTATTTTATAAAATTTTAAAGATGTTTCTTTTAAAATGTCTTTTCAAAATGTATACTGTCTAAGCTGTCTCCTAATTTTCTCTGAAAAAAAGGTCTGCTATAAATTTCTAGAGAAATTATATATTAAAATTATTGTGTAGATTTCTTATGTAGCTTGATCTATTTGATATTTCAAATTTCCGCATTACAAATCTAATTACTTAACTTTATAATCAAATGGACAAATACAATCAAAATTTTTAATAAAAATATTTTAATATTTAGTTTTTTATATTAGGAACCAAAGCAAAAAGAGATGTATACGAAAGGAATATTTTCTAATCAGTATCCGCCAGATATGCAAGAAATTTTCATTAAGAGTACTAAAGCTCTAGCAGACGAGAGTGTGAACTGGCCAGAACTGAAAAAGTAAGATTTGTATAAATAACATTTATTTTTAAGCACTCAAAATGTTTTATTGTACATGACACAAAATAATAATTATTTAATATAAGGAGGCAAAACATGTTAAGAAGAAAATTGCAAATATATATGTACAAATTACACTGTTTAGGTTAATATTTATATTATTTTTACATGTTTCCATATAACTGTATATTTATTTGATTTTTATTGCTAGATACTCGGAAAAAATTGCTAAGCTCGCCGATCATATATATCAAATAGGATTGGATGTAACCCAGCTCTGTGAAGACGAATTTAATGTTATTAATCATGGTGATTGTCACGTGAATAATATGTTATTCAAATATGACAATAATGGCAAACCTACTGATCAGATTTTTGTAAGTACTATTACGTCATAAAATCATGTATTTCCTCCAAATATGTACTCATTACTTTATTATAATCATGACTTTATATTGGGACTAAAATTAAATAAGAACTAAGTTTAAATAAAATCATTCATGAAACTATTAGTATGAATTTACATGTGATAAGACGAATTCCAAATAGCGTGTTGCATAAAATGTCATTTAGACACAAGACATTTAAAAGGTGTTCATCTTATGCAACATAAATGTTATTTGGGGTGTGTTGAAACAGCGAATAAACACAAACTAATGTAGCTCATTATCAGTTACTCTATTCCAATTATCTACATTTCTGAATTTTTATTGTAATTTTCATAGTTAAATGCAATGATAAATTTGCATAACAATAAATTAAATTAACCGATACTGTTTCGAAACACACTATAATAGTATCATATACATGTTAATGCAATTTAATTATCCGCAATTTTTAAAACAATCAAGACAAATAGACGGTGATAGTATGAAATATTAAAAATCATTAAAAATAAAATGTGTTTTAAATAAATGCATTGTATACAATTTAATGGCGTATGCAGGCATATTCTTTTGTCGATGTTGTTCATATGAGCTATCAACATAGTTGTCGCGATTTCATAAACATGATGTCTACTCCCGCCTCCTCCACCCTCTCTCTCTTTCTCACTGGATGTATATGTGCACGCGCGCGTGTGTGCAGATTTTATCTCCAATAAAATTGCTGTAGACTTCTCATCAATCAAAAGATCAATGGAACGAAAAAATTTATTTTATTACAGGTAGACTTCCAAATAAGTATCTACGCCTCGCCGGCACTCGATCTTCTCTATTTCCTCAATTCAAGTATTTCTTTCGACGTCATTGAATACAAGAGAGATGTTCTATTAAATGAATACCTTGATACCTTGACAACGACTATGAAATTATTGAATTGCAAGACGCAGCCACCCACCATGAAGGAACTGAAGGCTACCTTAAAACGAAAAGCTAGTTTTGGAATGATAACATCCATCGTCATTTTACCGTATATGCTGTGCAGTAAAGCTGAGGCAAAAGATTTGGACGAAATATTAGGCACTGGTACTTATGAACATGCAGGTTTGAAAAGTGAAAGTTATAAAAAAGTATTGATGAAAAGACTGCCATTGTACGATGAGTGGGGTTTGCTGGATCTCTAATGAATACTTCATATTTAGAGATAGAACATTAATATATAAAAAAAAAATAAAAGTCTAGGAAATAAGGATATTAGATGTAAATATAACGAGTAAAATTAATAACAATAGAAAAATGTTGACGTGCTGTTTTAATTTTTTAACCAAAATTATTATTATATACAATTTCACGTTTACTTGTTTAAAAAAAATTCTTTTTTAAACAAGTAAACGTGAAATTGTATATAATAATAATTTTGGTTAAAAAATTAAAAAATATTTTTTTATGTTGGTTTCACTTTTATTAAAGTTTGAAAATAAATCATGATTTTTAAAATATTCTATCAATATAAAGATAACGGTGTATATACATATACGTAGATACATTTTGCATTGTTATGTAAATACTGTTTAATTCCATGTACGAAAAACAGACTTCGAAAATACATTTTGTCTAAAATTTATAAATTTCGAATTAAAGATAGTGTAGTGTTTAGAAACTTAAATTTTAAGATACTCTGTAATGTTCTGAAAGATTTCTACACCATCAATTTATGTACTAAAAAAAATTTTGACATTCAAAATGCATTATGTCCTTTAACTAGAGACAAACAATATGTATTTGTTTAATATTTTGCAATTGTTTAGCAATTTTGTTGAACACTTCTTGACAAATTATTGACACTATATATACACTGATTGACAAATTATTATTTTCTTAAGGCACGCAGTTTTTCTTATAGCTTTTTTCTCGTTTCCTGAAAATTATAAATTTTGGACAAAACGCATTTTCAAAGTCTGTTCCTTATATGTTAACAAAGAAAATGATGTTAAAAGAGATGTATGTAATATTATTCTATGATATCAAAAATGATATATAAATTAATTAAGTTATAAAATAAAGTATTTTAGGTTGTATTAACATATTAGAATGCGCACAAGAAAAATTGAAAAAAATTATAAAGTGATACGTAATAAGATAACCGGACCTTATGTGGTCTACGTAAGTTCTGAGATCTTTTTTCTAATTTTTCTGAGTCTAAAATTGCAAATTGTTCAAATCAATTTTAAAAAAAGAAACATTCCTAAACATTTAATTTTGCGGACGATCAGTTAAATTCATATTCTGATTTCTTATGTGCAAGACTACATTACGTAATCGAATTATTGTAATCGATTATTATTGATTAAGTTAATTATTAATAACAAATTTTTAAAATTAAATTTATTTTAATATTGAATTTTATTTGAACTGAAGCAAGTGTTGCACTTGCTTTTCTCGCCAATGACAATCCTCTTCCCTCCATCTCTCAGTGCGTACAATCGCCGTATAATAAGGATATCTTAAATGATATCAGTCAGTTCATAGAATGAAACAGAAATA
Source organism: Trachymyrmex septentrionalis (assembly GCF_001594115.1). Lineage (NCBI taxonomy): Eukaryota > Metazoa > Arthropoda > Insecta > Hymenoptera > Formicidae > Trachymyrmex > Trachymyrmex septentrionalis. The sequence goes on from NW_017305180.1 coordinate 6,228,926, forward strand.
TACAATAATAATCAAATGCAATTAATCTGTAGGAATGAAATATTTGATAAATATTTTACAAAACTTTACATTTTCAAATAACCGTACGATTGGCGCGTGGCTTTAATATCTGTTTCTGTCCGAATTGTTACGTCAGCGTGTTGCGTTCAGTTTTTTTTTTTACGCAATCGCGATAAGTTAGGTAATACGAAACGTAATATATTACGTATATTACGACATATATTATATAATCGTCCATACAATTACTAGCTTGCACGGTTGTTAGCTGATTTCGTAAATGGATCGAGATTATAACTTATATATCATAAATGTTTCATGCAGTTTAATCGTTTAGAATTGAAACATAATAAAAAATAGAATTTATGATTGTTTTGTGACGATTTATGATAGTTATTTTTGTTTAACAAAAAATTTTTCTTCCGTTGGAATCTCTATATATATTTGACTGTATCATATAAATTAGAAATAAAGTAACGTTAATAAATAACATTAGGCAAATAACATATTTCATGCGATTCCACAATTAATACAGTTTGCGTAATTAATATCAATTTAACTAATTTCTCGTTTTCGTGCGTCTTTCGCGATATTGAAAACGTATAAAAATTAAGCGTTTGAGGATTTTATGATTGTTTACCGATAATGACAATAAACCAAAAATAAATCGAAGAATTATTTTTCATTCTTATTAATATCTAGCCAACTCGATTGATGTCGTAATCACATCTTACAGAAATTATAATAAAAAGTTTATCTTTTCTACCTATTCTGAATTTGTTTACTTGCATTGGTGATAAATTAACGCTTGCTTGACATTCGATCATTTTTAGTGAACCATGAATATTATATTTCAATTCGATATTTTCCCTTCCAAGTGTACAACTTTGACGAAGTGATAGAGTTCGGTACTTTAAGTTTTAAGGATATACACATAATATGAATGACCTTTCTTAATGTCTCAAAATTTTCACATATATTTAAATTATATTTGTATATAGCTAAATTTTTAGATATTTGAGAAAAATCATAATCTTCATATCATATAAAAGTCTAACGATGGAGAAGTTGCCGGTTTAAATAAACGAATCGTAATCAGTTCTTTGAGTCGTGCACCTGCTTCGATAGTACCGTTAAAATTATCGAATTAATGACTTTTCATGGCTCGACATTTGATGGAAAATTACGAGTAAATCAAACTGGTGGGATCATGTCGCCCCGGTGTTCTGACGGCAAGTAAGACTCACAAAGAGGCATTGTTGCAGTGGCCAGTGCCATTGCATCGTCGGTTGCAGTGCCACTTATCGTGTGTTTTGTATATATTCGACTACATTCGTCGACTCTAAGGTATTTATAGTGCTTATTCTAAAAAAATTATCTTAAAAAATGTTTTAAAAAGTTAAGTCCTGTGATTGCTTTATGGCATCTTAAAATTGTACTTAATATGATCATAAATATTATACAAGAATTGACTTAAATGCTCGCCGAAGTGTTGATTTCACCAACCGACTTGGAAATCTTATCATGGATTTTATAAACAAGGAGTATTGCGAGAAAGACTTTTATTAATAATTAATGCGTTCGCAATTTTATTTAATATCCGCGAGTTTTTTTGCAAGAAAATGATAATCTAATGCTGACAGAGAAAAAAAAGCATTAGGTACCGGTGGAACAATCTAGAAGTACTTTTTATTTATATAAATAATAGCTCATTCTCTCATTTATTCAAACTGTTTTATCTGGATAAATTAATATTAAAAAAAAAACGCATCTAAATTTTATAAAAGTTTATTTTTGTTTCTGAGATTTTTTTTCGGAAAATATAGATAATTATATTCTACGTTCATTTCTCAATTGTTTACGTGATACTATTTTTTATACGCAGTAAATAACTTATTTTTACGCGGTATTTTTTCGTAAATTTTCATTATTTTTATTTTTTATGCAAATACGTGAAATAAATATTTGTATAACATACACATCTTTTCTCTTATCTGTATCTTTTTTGTACTGACAAACTCTTTCCCAATTCTGTAAAAATATCACGTAGAATGTATATTTCACGATAAATCGAAAAACAAATGCCTCTAATAAATATGTAATTGTAAAATGATTATAAAATTCGATACGCCTAAAAATTATGAAACGTTGACTATTTCGAGAGTATATTAAATTAAAATCTTATGATTTTGTGCAATATAATATCGATCATAATTACGAAAAACTTTGTTTGTTACATATTGGAACGATGATAACTATAAATTATTAAAATATTTACAACTCAATTGAATTAATTTAATTTTCACAAATGTTATTTATAATTGATATTCTTTAATTTTTTTCAAATATCATAAAAAACTTTATTTTGACAAAACTGTTGCATTATAGTGAATCATCTTAGCGCAATTGCGAAATTTTTCATCAATTTCTACTGTCATTTTGAAATTTTATCACAATTCGTCTATTGGTGAAAGTGAGGACAAAAGAAAGATAAAGATGACTTGCACATATATAGTAATATCATTTACTGTAAGATTTTTTTATAGCTCAGTGACGTACGTTAATTAATTTTCTGCACATCGTATGTCTTATCATCGCTCTGTAAATTTAGCATTTATTACTTGATTGAAGAACAAATCTGCATGAGTTGAATGTTGACCTAGTCAAGAATAAGCTCAGTTATTCAAGACTCTCTAACGTAGATATCAAGCATGTGATGAATGAATACAACGATGCAGATATAAAGCCTGTGAATTTAGTCCTGCATGTATCATTTTAAAGCTGACTTACGAAATGAAACAGTGAAATAATTTAAGAGAAATTAACGATTAAAGGTGAAGACGAACGTCAGGTCAGTTCTTTAATGTAGTGCTTTTTATCAATACTTTGGGTCCGTTTTTTATTTCTGCATTAAATTGCAGCATTAGAATATTTTCTTACTTTCACGAAATATCTAATATCTAATAATAAATAAAAGATAGTTAATACATGAGGTATGATGATACATACACTTAAAATTGCAAAAACATTAAATGTAGTATTTATTACTTTGTTTATTATATCATATATTATTATATATCATAATTTCAACTATTTCTTTACAAAATTTATTTTATAGTAATAACGTACAATTTAATGTATTTGAAGACATAAATATGTATATTCAAATATATTTGTTGCTTAAGCAACAATTCAAATATGTAAATATTGTTTCTTATTATTATAAATATTCAAATAATACTATAATTAATATATACATATACATGTCTATAATGATCACATAATATCTGAAAATTATTAATAAAGTTATGTTATGCACATTTTTTTATATTTTCTTTAATTATATGCGTTATATGTTAAAATCTAGATCTGTAACGTTGACTCTACAATCTGTAGTCTGCAGTCTGAAGTCTAATGAATTCTATTGAATGAACTAATATGCATATTAAAGGCGTCGTACACCGATTTACTTTGAGTATAAAAGTGAAGTGCAAATATTTTGAATTATAAAGTACATATTTTACTTAATAGTACACGAAAATATATTAAGTACTTCAGGATTTAATCGATTTCTATGTTTATATATAAACATATTTTTATGTTATTTCATGTATGACAGTTTTAATGTGCACCAGTACGTACTAATGTGCGCTGAATCGAATTCACTATAAGCCTTAATCAGTAAAGTTGGCCAATCAGCGTTAATCGTACAAGTTGGCTATTGGTTAGCTTTATCGATAAGACTTAGGACTACCGACTTATTACAGGATCAGCACGACAACTGATTTCAGTAACTGTAACAAGTATAACAACTAACCCGGGTCTTAGAGCCGGTTATTGCAGGCGTCATCACCTTATATTTCCCATTAACAAATGATAATCATGCTATTAAATTATGAAAATAATTTCTGTGTTGTTTAAGCATGTGACTACTGAAAAATTTCCTTGCGGTTTATAAATATAGAATTTAGTAACTTACATCCAGCATTAGCTCTCAGCTCCTCATACATTTTAATTGAATGTTTTTACATATTGGAACTGTTGTAATTAATTGTTTAAGTTAAATTATTTTTGTGTTCTGTAACACAACAAAAAAGACATAATTTTTCGATAAATATTTTTAATTCTAATTCCGCTTTCAGAAATGGCGCTAGAAACATCATGGCTAGATCTATGCTTTGTGGAGAAGATCCTGCGAAAGTCGGAAAACGACGATTCGATTAAAGTGATGAATATAGTTTCGAAACCGGCTACAAGCAAGGGTGACAACTACACTAGTGACATGATTAGAATTACTGCCGAATATTTACATAACTCTAAAATTAAAGAAACCAAATCCATTATTATTAAACTCACTCCTGTAGACGGTGTTCGACAGAAGATCGTAAGTTCATTTAATGTGTACATTGTTTTTAATAAAGGAAGAGAAATTGCTTTAATATATGTAATATTTCTAATATCAAAAGAGAAGAGATAATAGAGAGAGAGAGAGAGAGAGAGAGAGAGAGAGAGAGAGAGAGAGAGAGAGAGAATTGGAAAATTTCATTATTTTGGAGTACACTTCTGTTTAACAGGAAGATTAGGACAATTATTTTTATATAATCAGTGATTTAAATCAATTTTACATAAGCGAAAGTACACTACTTTGTATTTAAGGAAAACATTCTTTATTTGTTTCAAAACAAATCTCGAAACTTTATACGACATAAATTTTATATATAGATCTTTACGTAGGACTTACAAATAATTGCATTTCTGTTAGATAAAAGATTCTACTTATTTATCTTAAATAAATTTGTTACAGGTCACACAAGCAGGTCTCTTTCACACAGAGATGTCGATGATGTCCGATACTTTGGATAAAATGAATAAGTTGTTAGGGCCGAAGCACCGCTTGAGTGCGAAAATTTTATATGTGCAAAATGGAAATCCAATGCTTCTAGTGTTCGAAGATCTTGCATCTCTCAGTTTTCGAATGGCTGATCGCTTATCTGGTCTCGACTTAGATCATTCTCTATTGGCATTTCGCGGACTTGCCAGGTTTCATGCAGCCTCCGTTGTTTTATGCGAAAAGGTAAACCACGTGAATCACAATCAGTTGCAACGTTTCAATGCAATTATTAAGAATTCGGATCAATGGAATGAGAGCAAGGGCCATTGAAAGATGAAATTGACGCATTAATATTAAACATAAAAGACTCTTAATACTAAATATAATTATATAATTACATATGAAATATATTTTCTCGGCCAACCATCCAATCCGAATAAGAATTTCAAATGTTGTAATACAAATATTTTTAATTGGTATACAGTATTTATTTCGAAACAAATTAAATTTAACAGAAACGAACAGCCATAAATAGTGCTAAAAAAAAAATTTTTTTTAAACTTAATTTGGCGTACTCTTTTATACATAAATACACTTTTGTGCAGTGTACTTGCACACGCTCATCTCAACAGATCTAATAAAAATTTGTTTAAAAATATATAAATATGTCCCTTTTTTCGAAAAAATTTTTTCGACATGCATACTAGGCTCTCTTGTTACTTTCTCCAAAAAAGATATGCCTTAAATTCGTGAAGAAAATATAATATGCATTGCTGTGTAGATTTGTTGTGTAGCTTATGGCTCTATACAGTAATCTGAATTTCCTGTTCCTACTACAAACTTAATTATTTAATTTTATAATCAAATGGATAAATACATTAAAACATACTTTAATAACAATATTCTAATACTCAGAACCCGAAGCAAAAAGAGATGTATTCAAAAGGAATGTTTTATAATCAGCACTCGCCAGAAATGAAATCTTTCTTCATTATGGGTGCCAAAACTTTAGCAGATGAGATTGCGAACTGGCCAGAAGCGAAAAAGTAAGATTTGTATTTATGATAATATTTATTACTTTACTTTTTAATTAATGTTTACGATATTCTATGATACATGGCATTAGATAAGTATTTAATATGAAGAGAAAGATTATGTTAAAAAGTAAATTGAAAATATAAATACAAATTGCACTATTTAGTGTAAATATTTATATTACCTTCATATAAATTTTTAAATATAATTTTCCATTTGGTTGGTTTTTATTGCTAGATACTCCGAGAAAGTTTCTAAACTTTCTGATCACATGTACCAAATAGGAATAGATGCACATGTACTCTGTGAAGACGAATTTAATGTTATTAATCATGGTGATTGTCACGTGAATAATATGTTATTCAAATATGACAATAATGGCAAACCTACTGATCAGATTTTTGTAAGTACTATTACGTCATAAAATCATGTATTTCCTCCAAATATGTACTCATTACTTTATTATAATCATGACTTTATACTGGGACTAAAATTAAATAAAAACAAGTTGAAATAAAACCATTCATGAAATTTTTAGTATGAATTTACATGTGATAAAACGAGTCCCAAATAACGTGTTGCACAAGACATTTAAAAGATGCTCATCTTATGCAACATAAATGTTATTTGGGGTGTTGTTGAAACAGCGAATTTACTTTGAAAATATATCTTTTATTTTGAGACAAATATAAATTTTAATATAAATTAACGTAGCTCATTATCAGTTACTTTATTCCATTTATCTATATTTCTGAATTTTTATTGTAATTTTCATAGTTAAATGCAATGATATAAATTTGCATAACAATAAATTAAATGAATTAGATACTGTTTCGAAAGACACTATTACATGTTAGCACAATTCAACTATCTGCAATTTTAGCTACAGCAATCAAAACAATTCGATGGTGACGGTATGAGAAACTTGAAAATAGAATGTGTTTTAAATAAATGCATTTATTGTATGTATTTAATTTAATCGTGCATTTTCGTCTGCTGATGTTATCCATATAAACTGTCAACGTTGTCAACGCACACACACACACACACACACACACACAACTTCCCAGATATTATATAATGTCTGACTATCCCTTCCTCCTCCTCCCTCTTTCTGTGCGAGCGCGCGCGCGCGCGCGCGTGTGTGTGTGTGTGTGTGTGTGTATGATGCACAGATTTTATTTTCAATACAATTGGTTTAAAAAATTCATGGAACAAAAATATTTATTTAATATTGCAGGTAGACTTTCAAATGTGTATCTATGCATCGGCGGCACTCGATCTTATCTATTTACTCAATTCAAGTATTTCCTTCGATGTTATTGAACATAAGACAGATATTTTATTAAACGAATATCTTCACACGTTATCAACGACTATGAAACAATTGAATTGCAAGACGCAGCCGCCCACTATGAAAGAACTGAAGGCTTCCATAAAACGAAAAGCTAGCTATGGAATGTTGATATGTTTCACCATTTTACCGTTTATGCTGATCAGTAAAGCTGAGGCAAAAGATTTGGATGAAGTACTGGGCAGTAGTACTTTTATGCATCCAGGTTTAAAGAGTGAGAGTTTGAAAGAAATATTGATAAAAAGACTGCCACTGTATGACGAGTGGGGTTTGCTGGATCTTTAATATATATTTTAATGATAGAACAGAAAATAGAAAAAATACAGTCTAGGAATCAAGGATATTAGATATAAATATAACAAACATATTAAAATTAATAACAATAAACGAAGAATGTTAACGTTTTAAAAAAAGGTTTTTCTTTAAACTAATAAACATAAAATTGTATATGCTGATACTTTTGGTTCAAAAAATTAAAAAATATATATATATATAAATATTTTTTTAAGATGATTTCGCTTTTGACTCGTTAAAATTTCAAGATAAATCGTGATTTTTTAAAATATTCTATAGGGATTCTATAGGGGATATAAGGATATCTTAAATGATATCAATCAGTTTATAGGATGAAACAGAAATATATAATAATAATCAAATACAATTAATCTGTAGGAATGAAATATTTGATAAATATTTTACAAAACTTTACATTTTCAAATAACAGTACGATTGGCGCGTGGCTTTAATATCTGTTTCTGTCCGAATTGTTTACGTGCTGTCATTTAAATTCAAATTCTTGTTCCGGCAGATCAGGGTCACTCCGAATATCTTCAGTATTTTTTTAGAACGCAATCGCGATAAGTGTTAGGTTTTACGATTTTAAATCAGTTAACGTGCAAACTAATAATTGTGTGAACGATTGTGTAATATACGATGTTTCGTATTACCTAACACTTATCACGATAAAAAAAAAAATACTGAACGCAACACGCTGACAGTACGTAAACAATTCGGACAGAAACAAATATCAAAGCCACGTGCCAATCGTACTGTTCTCATACTGATATCATTTAAGATATCCTTATTATACGTAATAAATATTAGGTTTTACGATAGTTATTTTTGATTAATAGAAAATTTTTGTCCGTTGGAATTTCTATATATATTTAACTGTATCATATTAATTAGAAATAAAGTAACGTTAATAAATAACATTACACAAATAACACAATGCCGTTCCGCAATTAATGCAGTTTACGTAATTAATAACAATTTAACTAATTTCTCGTTTTCGTGCGTCTTTCGCGATATTGAAAACGTATAAAAATTAAGCGTTTGAGGATTTTATGATTGTTTACCGATAATGACAATAAACCAAAAATAAATCGAAGAATTATTTTTCATTCTTATTAATATCTAGCCAACTCGATTGATGTCGTAATCACATCTTACAGAAATTATAATTAAAAATTTATCTTTTCTACCTATTCTAAATTTGTTTAGTTGCACTGGTGATAAACTAACGCTTGCTTGACATTCGATCATTTTTACATGTAAATATTATATTTCAAACAATATTTTTCCTTCCATGTGTACAACTTTGACGAAGTGAGGGAGTTCGGTACTTTAAGTTTTAAGAATATACACATAATAAGAATGATCTTTCTTAATATGTCAAGAATTTTACATATATCTAAATCATATTAGTGTATAGCTAAATTTTTAGATTTTTGAGAAATATCATAATCTTAATTATGTAAAAATCTAATGACGGAGTAGTTGACATACTCTAGTCATCGATTTAAAGTGAAACACAATTGATTCTTAGCGTCGCACGTCTGCCTCGAGAGTGCCAGAACCGAGAGTCTGCTCCGGATTCTGGACCCCGGATTCTGGGCAGTGATGCCAAATATGCTCCGCACTCGCGCATGCGTGCAGTCTAAAGCGCCAATAGAGTATCTAATCCGTTCGTGAAACTGGCGTCCTTAGTCGCCCCAAGGAGAAATAAAATTATAAATATATAGAAATTAGACATACCTCTTATTGTGAGGTACCACTCTATCAACTCTAATCACTCTATCAATTGCTACATTAACATTATTTACATTATCTATATGAGAAACTGATTTGACATACCATAGTAAATTATATCGACAACATTTAAGCGAAATATTAATTTTATAAATATAAATTTTACACCAAGTTTTATTGTCATTCTCTGCCAACCAACTTTTAAAGATATTTTCGTCTAATCAAGATCTAAATTTTCGGATACATATTCTTTGGGCCTTTTTCCTGACTCCATTGCGATTCATTTTCTGACCTAAAATACTTTACCTCATTTCTATTTTCCTTTTAGGATTCCTCGCACCTCCTGTTATCCGGTTTAGCGCACAGACTTCGTGTCCACACGGCACCATATCGTTACTTTAACCTAATGGGTACAGCACTGAGCGCTAAGCTGAAAACAATGCGTATGCGCGAGTGTGGGGTATGTCTGGCATTAGTGTGCCCTAGAAGGATTAGCGCCCGGCACTTGTGCTGTGGCGAGCGAGCGAGGAGCATAAGTGAGGAACGCAGGCTGCCGAAGTTCCAGGATAGCAAGCCGAAGGCCGGAGAGGACTATCAGGGTGAGATGAGCGTCACGCAATTGTAAGGTCGCCAATTTCCGTGTCCGGAAGGCGCGTGCAATTATCGTTGTCAGGTCTTGTATGTGAAACGCACGCTAAGTTGCTATACGTCAGGTTTTTCGCGGTAGTTGTGTTTAAGCACGCCGCCTCTCGCGACGACTCGTTACGAGATATACACTGGGCAACAAAATTAATGCAACACCTGTTCACTCTGCAAAAATAGGCAAATTTCAAGATACAATAACTTTGTCAAAAATTGTCGTAAAAATATCACATAGAATGTATACATTTCATGATAAATCGAAAAACAAATACCTCTAAATGTGTAATTGTAAAATGATTATAAAATTCGATACGCTTAAAAACTATGAAACGTTGACTATTTCGAGAGTATATTAAATTAAAATCTTATGATTTTGTGCAATAATATCGATCATCATAATTACGAAAAACTTTGTTTGTTATTGGAACGATAATAACTATAAATTATTAAAATATTTATCTCAAAATTGAATTAATTTAATTTGTGACAAATATTATTTATAATTGATATTGTTCAATTTTTTGGAATAACATAAAAAATTTTATTCTGACAAAATTGTTGCATTATAGTGAATCATTTTAGCGCAATTGCGAAAATTTTCATCAATTCATACTATCATTTTGAAATTTTATCACAATTTGTCTATTGATGAAGGTGAGGATAAAAGTAAAGATGACTTGCACGTATATAATAATATCGGTTACTGTTCGATTTTTTTTATAGTTCAGTGACGTACGTTAATTAATTTTCTGCACATCGTACGTCTTACCATCGCTCTGTAGATTTAGCATTTATTGCTTGATTGAAGAACAAATCTGCATGAGTTGAATATTTGTAATGACTCTATACAATGAGTCTATAGTCGGAAGTCTAGTGGCGAATTCGATTGGAAGAACTAGTGCGCACTAGTGCATATTAAAGGCGTTATATACTGATTTAATTTGAGTATATAAATGAAATGCAAATATTTCGAATAATAAAATACATATTGTACTTAATAGTACAATAAAATGTATTGAGTATTTCAGGATTTAATCGATTTCTATGTTTATATATAATATAAACATATTTTTATGTTATTTTATGTAAGACAGTTTTAATGTGCACCAGTGCGTACTCAGTGCGCCCAATCGAATTCGCTATAAGTCTTAAGTCAGTGAAGTTAGCCAATCAGCGTCAATCGTACAAGTTGGCTATTGGTCAGCTTCGCCGATAAGATTTAGACTATCGACTTATTACAGGATCAGCATGACAACTAATTCCAGTAACTGTAACAAGTATAATAACTAACCCGACACTTTGACCCGGTTATTGCAGGCGTCATCACCTTATATTTTTTATTAACAAATAACAATGATAATCATGCTATTAAATTATAAAAATAATTTCTGTGTTGTTTAAGCATGTGACTACTGAAAAATTTCCTTGCGGTTTATAAATATAGAATTTAGTAACTTACATCCAGCATTAGCTCTCAGCTCCTCATACATTTTAATTGAATGTTTTTACATATTGGAACTGTTGTAATTAATTGTTTAAGTTAAATTGTTTTTGTGTTGTGTAACATAGTGAAAAGGACATAATTTTATGATAAATATCTCTAATTCCAATTTCACTTTCAGAAATGACGCTAGAAACATCATGGCTAGATGCATGCTTTGTGGAGAAGATCCTGCGAAAGTCGGAAAACGACGATTCGATTAAAGTGATGAATATAGTTTCGAAACCGGCTATACGGAAGGGTGATAACTACACTAGCGACATAATTAGGATTATTGCCGAATATTCACGCAACTCTAAGATTAAAGAGAAAAAATCCATTATTGTCAAACTCTGTCCTGTAGACGGTGTTCGACAGAGAATCGTAAGTTAATTTAATATGTACAATGTTTTTAATAGAGGAGGAGAAGTTGTTTTAATATGTACAATGTTTCTATTATCAAAAGAGAGGGGATGATATCCTGATAGCACAGATATCGTTTGAATGATTCTGTACTTATACTATTATCATACGTATCGTTACACACACATACCGACGTTCGTATCACAATCTGTGTAGTTTATTGTTTGTCGTTTATTTTTAAGCTCATACTCAGAATTACATAAACTAACTTTAATTTTTGTACCAATTAACTAATAATGTCCTGTATAATACCTCAACGTGTTATCCACGTATGTACCAGTAACTAAAATACGCGAGATATTGGAACTTATCTTAGTATGTACTATACTATAGTACGTCGCAATACGTATTTCGAACGTATTTCTGAGAATGGGCAACTTTTCCGATATCCCATGGAACCTGCTCAGACCTGTTCAGGGAATTAACATGTGCTGTTAAAGTAGAGAGAGAAAGAGAGAGAGAGAGAGAGAGAGAGAGAGAGAGAGAGAGAGAGAGCGAATTGGCAAATTTTATTATTTTGGAGTACATTTCTGTTCAACAGGAAGATTAGGACAATTATTTTTAGATAAGTGATCTAAATCAACTTTACATAAGCGAAAGTACACTACTTTGTATTTAAGGAAAACATTCTTTATTTTTGTTTCAAAACAAATCTCGAAACTTTATACTACATAAAATGTATATATAGATCTTTACACAGATCTTTATATTACAAATAATTGTACTCCTGTTAGATAAAAGATTCTACTTATTTATCTTAAATAAATTTGTCACAGGTAACACAAGCAGGTCTCTTTCACACAGAGATGTCGATGTTGTCCGATACTTTGGATAAAATGAATAAGTTGTTAGGGCCGAAGTACCGCTTGAGCCCGAAGATTCTCTATGGGCAAATTGAAAATCCAACGCTTCTAGTGATCGAAGATCTCGCATCTCTTGGTTTTCGAATGGCTGATCGTTTATCTGGTCTCGACTTAGATCATTCTCTATTGGCATTTCGGGTACTTGCCAGGTTTCATGCAGCCTCCGTTGTCTTATGCGAAAAGGTAAATCATCACTTGTAATTCAGTTGCAACGTTTCAATGCAATTATTAAAAATTCGGATCAATGAAATACGTGCAAGAGCCATGAAAGATGAAATTTACACATTAATATTAAACATAAAAGACTCTTAATATTAAATATAATTATATATGAAATATATAATATTTTCCCGGGCAACCAATCCGAAAAAGAATTTAAAATTTTGTAATACGAATGTTTTTAATTATTATACAGTATTAATTTTGAAACAAATTAAATTTGACAGAAACGAACAGCCATAAATGGTGCTAGAAAAAAAAATTTTTTTAAACTTAATTTGGCGTATTCTTTTATAAATACACTTTTGCGCAGTGTACTTGCACACGCTCATCTCAACAGACCTAATAAAAATTTGTTTAAAAGTATATAAATACGTCCCTTGAAAAATTTTTTCGACATGCGTACTAGGCTCTCTTGTTACATTCTCCAAAAAAGATATGCCTTAAATTCGTGAAGAAAATATGTATTGCTGTGTAGATTTCTTGTGTAGCTTATGGCTCTATACAGTAATCTGAATTTCCTGTTCCTACTATATACAAACTTAATTATTTAATTTTATAATCAAATGGATAAATACATTAAAACATACTTTAATAACAATATTCTAATACTCAGAACCCGAAGCAAAAAGAGATGTATTCAAAAGGAATGTTTTATAATCAGCACTCGCCAGAAATGAAATCTTTCTTCATTATGGGTGCCAAAACTTTAGCAGATGAGATTGCGAACTGGCCAGAAGCGAAAAAGTAAGATTTGTATTTATGAAAATATTTATTACTTTACTTTTTAAATAATGTTTACGATATTCTCTCTATGATATATGGCATTAGATAAGTATTTAATATGAAGAGAAAAATCATATTAAAATTGCATTGTTTAGTGCAAATATTTATATTGCCTTTATACAAGTTTTATAAATATAATTTTACATTTGGTTGGTTTTTATTGCTAGATACTCGGAAAAAGTTTCTAAACTTTCCGATCACATGTATCAAATAGGAATAGATGCATATATACTCTGTGAAGACGAATTTAATGTTATTATTCATGGTGATTGTCACGTGAATAATATATTATTCAAATATGACAATAATGGCAAACCTACTGATCAGATTTTTGTAAGTACTATTACGTCATAAAATCATGTATTTCCTCCAAATATGTACTCATTACTTTATTATAATCATGACTTTATATTGGGACTAAAATTAAATAAAAACTAAGTTTAAATAAAACCATTCATGAAACTTTTAATATGAATTTACATGTGATAAGACGAGTCCGAAATAACGTGTTGCATAAAATACCACATTTAGACACAAGACATTTAAAAGGTGTTCATCTTATGCAACATAAATGTTATTTGGGATGTTGTTGAAATAGCAAATTTACTTTGAAAATATATCTTTTATATTAAGACAAATATAAATTTTATTATAAACACAAATTAACGTAGCTCATTGTCAGTTACTTTATTCCAATTATTTACATTCTGAATTTTTATTGTAATTTTCATAGTTACATGCAATGATATAAATTTGCATAACAATAAATTAATTGAATAGATACTGTTTCGAAAGACACTATTACGGTACATGTTGGCAGAATTTAATTATCTGCAATTTTAGCTACAACAATCAAAACAAATAGACGGTGAGAAACTTGAAAATGGAATGTGTTTTGAAGAAATACATTATATTCGGTTTAATCGTGCAAACATTCGTCTGCCGAAGTTATCCATATAAGCTATCAACGTTATCATCGCGACTTCCTGAATATGATGTTTTACTTCCTTCTCCTCACCCTTCTCTCATTGTGCGCACGTGTGTGTGTGTCACAGATTTTACCTCTAATATAATTGACTTAAAAAATTTATGGATTGAAAATATTTATTTAATATTGCAGGTAGACTTTCAATTGTGTACCTATGCATCGGCGGCACTCGATCTTATCTATTTACTCAATTCAAGTATTTCCTTCGATGTTATTGAACATAAGACAGATATTTTATTAAACGAATATCTTCACACGTTATCAACGACTATGAAACAATTGAATTGCAAGACGCAGCCGCCCACTATGAAAGAACTGAAGGCTTCCATAAAACGAAAAGCTAGCTTTGGAATGCTGGTATCTTTCATCATTTTACCGCTTTTATTGTGCTGTAAGTCTGAGGCAAAAGATTTCAATGAAATACTGGGCGGTACTACTTTTATGCATTCAGGTTTAAAGAGTGAGAGTTTGAAAAAAATATTGATAAAAAGACTGCCATTGTACGACGAGTGGGGTTTGCTGGATATCTAATGTATACTTTAGTGATAGAACATTAAAATAGAAAAAATATAGAAGTCTAGAAAATAAGGATATTAGAAGTAAATATAACGAATACATTAAAATTAATAACAATAGATGAAGGATGTTGACGTTTGAAAAAAGGGGTTTTTTTTAAACTAATGTACGTGGAATTATATATTATGATATTTTTGGTCCGAAAAATTAAAAAATATTTTTTTAAAGTAATTTTATTTTTGACTCGTTAAAGTTTTAAAATAAATCATGATTTTTTAAAATATTCTATCGACATAATTCAATATTCATATCAGAGATGTATATACATATACATAGATACATTTTGTTTTGTTAATACTGCTTAATTCAACATACGAGGAGCAAACTTTCAAAATGTATTTTCACTTTCAAAATTTCACTTTCAAAATTTCACTTATTCAGTTAAAGATGCCATAGTGTTCAATGTTTAGGACTTAAATTTTGGACAATGTTTAGGACTTAAATGTTTAGGACAATGTTTGAGACTTAAATTTTTAGCTATTCTGCGATGTTCTGAAAGATTTCTACACCATCAATTTATGTGATACAAAAGATCTTGACATTTGAAATACATTATGTCCTTTAACTAGAGATAAACAATATATATTTCTTTAATATTTCTAGCAACTGTTTAGCAATTTTGTTAAACACTTTACATCTTATCAATTGGTAAATTATTATTTTTTTAAGGCACGCAATTTTCTTATGGTTTTCTTCTCATTTTTTGAAAATTATAAGTTTTGGACAAAACGCATTTTGAAAGTCTGTTCCTCATATGTTAATAAAGAAAATGACGTTAAAAAAGATGTGTGTGTGTGTGTGTGTGTGTGTGTGTGTGTGTGTGTGTGTGTGTGTG
>NW_017305180.1:6245085-6245936 GCF_001594115.1 Trachymyrmex septentrionalis
GTGTATAAAAGAGATGTAATATTATTCTATGATATAAAAAATGATGTTAAAATTAATTAAGATACCAAACATATTTAGCTTGTATTATAATTGCATACAGGTGAGAATAATATAGAATGCGGATAAGAAAAATTGAAAAAAGTTACTAAGTAATAAAATAGCCGAACCTTATACGGTCTGCGTAATTTTGAAATTTTTTTCTAATTTTGTGCTGATTGAGTCCAAAATTGCAAACTGTTGGTCATTATTTAATAAAAGAATATCATAAATTTATAGTTAATTTTTTAGCGTTGCCTATACATGTACAAGGAGAATCAGAATAGTTGAATCAATTTTTTATTCTATGAGAAAATTATCATCTACACATCTAATTTATCGACTTAACGATGCAGATCAGATGCGTGAATAACATTGTGCCAACTGCTGTTAAGCGCAAAAACAGACACATCGCTATAGCGCAGATCTCCAAAGAAATTTCTAAAAAACATTCAGAAGATATCTTTATGTCCTAAAAATTTCGTTCGCCGGAATGTTCCCTCGAATAAAGAGTGCTATTGAGAGTGAGATGTGATACACATTAAGTTGTGAAAATAATTACAAGATTTTATTTTTATCATACGAAGATATTAAAAAAAATATATATATATATATATATGCAAAGATATTAAAAAATTTTTGTATTTAACCCTAGCCAACCACTCTTGGGTTCAACATACCCTATGCGATTTTTTACATTAGTGTAACTTTTTTGTAATATAATTTGAAGAACCGGATTTTGAGGCTAAAAAAAATTTTGACTATCCATAGATATGATTATTCTCGATGTGAGAATGAAAGTTCAAAGTAGGTAC